>NC_134690.1:282384662-282705614 GCF_050947455.1 Rhinoderma darwinii | reverse complement strand
GCTTAGATACAGGGCCTATGTGTGAAACTGTCTGCTGGGCCCTATATCTAAGCCTAGCACATGGTAGGCTAAGATACAGGGCCTATGTGTGATACTGTCTGTTGGGCCCTGTATCTAAGCCTACCATGTGCTAGGCTTAGATACAGGGCCAAGCAGACCGTATCAGACATGGGCCCAGTATCTAAACCTGCCATGTGTGATACTGTCCGCTGGACCCTGTAGCTAAGGCTATCATATGTGATAGTCTTCTAAGCTGCTGTATTTAATCCTATCCATAGCTATAGGGGTCGTCGTGCTATAGATAGCTGTCTCTTCGGACATGAAGAGAAGTTGGGGGGCCCATGAGGAACTTTTGCACTGGGGCCCATGAGCCTTTAGCTACGCCCCTGCATGTATGATACTGTCTGTTGGACCCTGTATCTAAGCCTACCATATGTTAGTCTTAGATACAGGGCCCCAGCAGACAGTATTCTTATACACTATAAGATTACTGTCTGCTGGGGCCCTGTATCTAAGCCTAACATGTGGTAGGTTTACATACAGGGCCCATCAGACTGGATCACACAAGAGCCATGTTTCTAAGCCTACCCTATGATAGCCCACCATGTGTGATCCTGTCTGATGGGCCCTGTACCTAAGCCTACCACATGATAGGCTTAGATACAGAGCCCCAGCAGACTAACGTTATACTTGGCGCACACGCTATACGTGGCGCACAGCATTGTGACGTCATGACACGGGAAGACATCACGGCCTCCACTGCGCTCGGGAACGGAACGAGGAGGGTATGTATATTATTATTACTATTGTATCAGGGACTCGTTTTTATTACATAGTCCCCAGTTACTATAGTAACTTTTTATAGACGTGGTGCGGGGGGCCGTGGGCCCCCTGGCTTCGGGGATCGGTCACAATTGCGACTGCTGCGACCCCTATAACTAATGTGGCAGTCGTCCTGGGATCCGGGGTACCGGGCCAAAAGTTCGGGGCTTGGGTTCTGAATGCCCAGTTCTAGAGATGCCACTGCATCACACATAGGCTTAACTTCAGCTGTGTCACATATATTATACGGCTACAGCAGGGAAAGCCTCGGCCGGAGGAAGAAGCCTCTTCCCTTGCCCAGATAACGAAGGGAAAGGGGCTTGTATGGATTTGTGCACTGCTGCAATTTTACATGCAGCGGCACTCAATTTAGTGGGTGCCGGGGGGAGGAGGGTAGTATTTTAACAAATATTATTCAAAAATAAAAGTTGGTTTTACTCATGCAAGTTTTTGTTGTGTTTCATTTAATTTATTAAACTTCATTTCTTTTTTTATGGTCCCCTTAGGAAACTTTACTTTTGGTTAACATATTATAATCTATTGTATAACTATGAAACCGTCGGCCATGGCCATCACAATACCCCGGGGTTGAGGGTGGGGTGGTGAAGGGTGTCCCCTCCCTATCTAACAATTGATTGCAGTATCTAAGATGTTAAAGGGTTACTGTCTTTTCAAAATGCTTTTGATATGTCATAGAGACATATGAGAAGTTTTAAATGGTGGGGATCTGGGTGCTGAGACCTCCACCATCGCTGAAACAAAGGGGCAGAAGTGCTCATCTGAGCGCCCTGCTCCTTCAGCTGTGATCGGCACTCCTTGTGGCTGAAGATGGGCTCTAAGATGTTCTTTGTGAACCGTCTTCAGCCTATTAAGGAGTTCCGATCAAAGCCAAAGGAGCAGGGTGCTCTACGAAGCGATTCTCCCTCTATCTTTTAGCGATGGTGGGGGTCTCAGCACCCTCCGATCAAAACGTATGCTATGTCTCTATGACATGAAACGTTTTGGGAAAGTACAGTTACTCTTTAAATCTTACTGCGGGCGGAGGAAAGGGCGACAGGGGTTAATTAAAATAACATTATAGGTACACTTTACCTCTTTTCTGCCTGAGATCACCACAGATAACAAAAATTAACCCCTTCACCCTCCTAAACCACCAATAATATTAGGTATTAAACCTTATGCTTTCCAATATCTCTCATTAAGGAGATTTTTTGGCCCGAAAACATGAATGGCTTGAATGGGGCTGAGATGCAGTACCAGGCACAGACGCATGTATGGACGAGCCACTGTGGCTGGACAAACATTGATGGCTCTCACTGTATCACTGCAGCGGATTCCTTTTGCTGATCAATTGGGTCCCAGGGCTCGGAGCAGGGGCGTAACTAGGAAAGACTGGGCCCCATAGCAAACTTTTGACTGGGGCCCCCCCTCTTCTGGGTATCACACAACCCCCCCCTTGTAGATAGTGCCTCCCTATAGATTCCACCACACAGCGCCCCACTATAGATAGCACCATACACAGCCCCCTGTAGATAACGCCATACAGACCCCCTGTAGATAACACCATTCAGCCCCCTCAGTAGATAACACCATATAAGCCCCCCCAAAAAAACAAAAACGGCCTATAGTCCACAGGATAGGGGATACATGTGCGATCGCTGGCATTGATAAGGAGAACGGGGGACCGAAAGTCCCCCGAAGTTCTCCATGACTAACCTCGGACTTCTGGCGTCTGCGCAGTTCAATAAAAATTAAAGGAGCGCTGGTCACGCATGCGCACAAGCGCGACCGGCGCTCCATTCATTTCTACGGAGCTGCCGACACAGACCCCAGAAGTCCGAGGTTTGTCATGGAGAACTTAGGGGGGACTTTCGGTCCCCCGTTCTCCTCATCGCTGGGCGTCCCAGCGATCCCACATGTATCCCCTATCCTGTGGATAGGGGATGCATGTCTTTTGTAGGAACAACCCCTTCAGTGGCGTCGCGCTGTAGCAGCCATAGCGGCTGCTAGCGGAGCCTGAGGCCATGGTGGGGGCCGTGCTGGCGGGTGCCACGGGCCCCCTCATGCTGCAGGCCCCGTAGAAGTCGCTACGGCTGCTATAGCGGTAGTTACGCCACTGCGTATAGGTTTGTACGGTGTAAAACTACAGCTCCCAGCATGGCCGGAACAATGGTAAGGATATGCTGGGAGATGCGGTTTCACACAAAAAAATCATACCACCATCATCTCGCTGCAGATCATACAGTGACTACAATACTGATTAGAGGCAGAATAAACATTTACATTAAGTGACTCACCGGTGACGTCTCAGATTCTAGTTCTTTTCTTCTCCCTCCGGTTCAGACATCTATGATGGATTTCTCCCGGCCATGACCCATTTCTGCAGTTTTCCGTTTAGATGTCTTCAGCTTCTCAGTTTTAAAACATTTCTGCACCTATAAACAAAGTTAAAATTCTCAACACATCTAAATATAACTGTCTCACACACACACACACACACACACACGCACACACACACACCGTGCCCCCTGTAGATAGTGCCCACATATGGACTCCAGAGCTGCAAGGCAATAGCGCTAACCACTGAGCCACCGTGCTGCCCTACATATAGCTTCCCCTATAGTTAGTGCTCCACGTATAGCCCACCTCTGTAGATAGTGTCTCACATATAGCTTCCCCTGTATATAGTGTCCCACATATAGCCCACCCCTGTAGACTGTGCACTACATATAGCCACCCTGTTGCTAGTGCCCCACAGGTATCCCACCCCTGTATATAGTGTCCCACACATAGCCCACCCCTATAGAAAGTACCCTAAAAAATAGCTCCCCTATAGATAGTGCTCTACATATAGCCCACCCTTGTATAGTGTCTCACATATACTGCCCCACATATAGACCCCCCTGTAGATAGTGGCCCACATCTCCACATACAGACCTCCCCTGTAGCTAGTGCCCCACATATAGACCCCCCCCCTGTATATAGTGGCCCACATATAGACCCCCCTGTATATAATGGCCCACATATAGAGCCCCCTGTATATAATGGCCCACATATAGAGCCCCCTGTATATAGTGGCCCACACCCCCACATATAGACCCCCCTGTAGCTACTGCCCCACATATAGACCCCCCTATATATGATAGCCCACATAAAGACGACCAACCCCCCCCCCCATTATAGATAATGCCATTCACATTTTTGAAGAAAAAAATAAATAAATTGCCATACTCACATGATCCCGTTCTCACGCTGTTCACTGGCGATGCAGACATGCTCTCTTCTGAGCATGTCTGTAGGAGCTGAACGAGCGTCCTCCAATGACGCTGATTGGCGGGGCAGAATGACTTGCCCCGCCAATCAGCACCTTCCAAGCATGGAAGCCAATCAGTGTCATTGTAAGGCACTGGATGGTCAGGCACGGAACATGCCCGGCCATTCAGTGCTAACACATGTATTTGGCTGCCGCTAGCACTGGGGCCCCCTCCGATGCTAGCGACACCTACAGGCATGATGAGAGGGCCTGTGTAAGGCTCGGCGGCGCGGGCCCCACAGTAGCGGCGCTACCGCTGTAGCAGCCATAACGGCTGCTAGCGGCGCCACCGGGCATTTGGGTGGGCGTGTCGGCTGGCGGCACGGGCCCCCTCAAGCCCCGGGCCCCATAGCAGCCGCTACTGCTGCTACCGCGGTAGTTACGCCACTGGCTCGGAGTCCCACCAATCGGACAATAATGGCCTAGCCTAAGGACAGGCCATCAATGTTTCAGTCCCAGAAAACACCCTAAATCCATAACTCTCGTAGACCAACACAGATGTTACTGTTATCCCCCTTCAGTTCTACTTATGTGCCAGTGGCGTAACTACCGCGGTAGCAGCAGTAGCGGCTGCTACGGGGCCCGGGGCTTGAGGGGGCCCGTGCCGCCAGCCGACACGCCCACCCAAATGCCCGGTGGCGCCGCTAGCAGCCGTTATGGCTGCTACAGCGGTAGCGCCGCTACTGTGGGGCCCGCGCCGCCGAGCCTTACACAGGCCCTCTCATCATGCCTGTAGGTGTCGCTAGCATCGGAGGGGGCCCCAGTGCTAGCGGCAGCCAAATACATGTGTTAGCACTGAATGGCCGGGCATGTTCCGTGCCTGACCATCCAGTGCCTTACAATGACACTGATTGGCTTCCATGCTTGGAAGGTGCTGATTGGCGGGGCAAGTCATTCTGCCCCGCCAATCAGCGTCATTGGAGGACGCTCGTTCAGCTCCTACAGACATGCTCAGAAGAGAGCATGTCTGCATCGCCAGTGAACAGCGTGAGAACGGGATCATGTGAGTATGGCAATTTATTTATTTTTTTCTTCAAAAATGTGAATGGCATTATCTATAATGGGGGGGGGGGTTGGTCGTCTTTATGTGGGCTATCATATATAGGGGGGTCTATATGTGGGGCAGTAGCTACAGGGGGGTCTATATGTGGGGGTGTGGGCCACTATATACAGGGGGCTCTATATGTGGGCCATTATATACAGGGGGCTCTATATGTGGGCCATTATATACAGGGGGGTCTATATGTGGGCCACTATATACAGGGGGGGGGTCTATATGTGGGGCACTAGCTACAGGGGAGGTCTGTATGTGGAGATGTGGGCCACTATCTACAGGGGGGTCTATATGTGGGGCAGTATATGTGAGACACTATACAAGGGTGGGCTATATGTAGAGCACTATCTATAGGGGAGCTATTTTTTAGGGTACTTTCTATAGGGGTGGGCTATGTGTGGGACACTATATACAGGGGTGGGATACCTGTGGGGCACTAGCAACAGGGTGGCTATATGTAGTGCACAGTCTACAGGGGTGGGCTATATGTGGGACACTATATACAGGGGAAGCTATATGTGAGACACTATCTACAGAGGTGGGCTATACGTGGAGCACTAACTATAGGGGAAGCTATATGTAGGGCAGCACGGTGGCTCAGTGGTTAGCGCTATTGCCTTGCAGCTCTGGAGTCCATATGTGGGCACTATCTACAGGGGGCACGGTGTGTGTGTGTGCGTGTGTGTGTGTGTGTGTGAGACAGTTATATTTAGATGTGTTGAGAATTTTAACTTTGTTTATAGGTGCAGAAATGTTTTAAAACTGAGAAGCTGAAGACATCTAAACGGAAAACTGCAGAAATGGGTCATGGCCGGGAGAAATCCATCATAGATGTCTGAACCGGAGGGAGAAGAAAAGAACTAGAATCTGAGACGTCACCGGTGAGTCACTTAATGTAAATGTTTATTCTGCCTCTAATCAGTATTGTAGTCACTGTATGATCTGCAGCGAGATGATGGTGGTATGATTTTTTTGTGTGAAACCGCATCTCCCAGCATATCCTTACCATTGTTCCGGCCATGCTGGGAGCTGTAGTTTTACACCGTACAAACCTATACGCAGTGGCGTAACTACCGCTATAGCAGCCGTAGCGACTTCTACGGGGCCTGCAGCATGAGGGGGCCCGTGGCACCCGCCAGCACGGCCCCCACCATGGCCTCAGGCTCCGCTAGCAGCCGCTATGGCTGCTACAGCGCGACGCCACTGAAGGGGTTGTTCCTACAAAAGACATGCATCCCCTATCCACAGGATAGGGGATACATGTGGGATCGCTGGGACGCCCAGCGATGAGGAGAACGGGGGACCGAAAGTCCCCCCTAAGTTCTCCATGACAAACCTCGGACTTCTGGGGTCTGTGTCGGCAGCTCCGTAGAAATTAATGGAGCGCCGGTCGCGCTTGTGCGCATGCGTGACCAGCGCTCCTTTAATTTTTATTGAACTGCGCAGACGCCAGAAGTCCGAGGTTAGTCATGGAGAACTTCGGGGGACTTTCGGTCCCCCGTTCTCCTTATCAATGCCAGCGATCGCACATGTATCCCCTATCCTGTGGACTATAGGCCGTTTTTGTTTTTTTGGGGGGGCTTATATGGTGTTATCTACTGAGGGGGCTGAATGGTGTTATCTACAGGGGGTCTGTATGGCGTTATCTACAGGGGGCTGTGTATGGTGCTATCTATAGTGGGGCGCTGTGTGGTGGAATCTATAGGGAGGCACTATCTACAAGGGGGGGGGTTGTGTGATACCCAGAAGAGGGGGGGCCCCAGTCAAAAGTTTGCTATGGGGCCCAGTCTTTCCTAGTTACGCCCCTGTTATGTGCAGTAGATATTATATTGCTTACATAATTTAGTATACATATGGAAATATTATTTAGGAAGTGTACAGTGATATTTTGTCTTATAAGCTGTAATGCCAGTGACGATTCCCACTCCTCCTGGCGGTCCCCACCTCAGGGTCTCATACCTCATCCGGCGGCCTATCCCTCCTCCAGGCTGCCAGCATCTGTCTGTGTTCCCTGTTTGCATTTGCAAGTGTGTCTCACCAATCCCTGTTGCCCCAGGACTATTTAAGGCACCTTTACTATCCACCAGGTGCCTGAGCAATATTGTAACAACCTAGTGTTATCCAGCAAAGTATGCACCTAACCCTGTCTGCTATTGCTATCAGTTATCAACCTGTATCCAGTTGTCCGTTACAAGCCCGTATCCTGTCTGCTATTGCTATCAGTTATCACCTTGTATTCAGTTGTCTGTTACCAGCCTGTATCCAGGCCGCTATTGCTATCTGTGGTCAGCCTGCATCCGGTTATCCATTACCAGCCTGTATCCAGTCTGCTGTTGCCATCTGTGTCAGCCTGTACCAGTCTGTATCCACTCTGATGTTGCTATCTGTTATCTGCCTGCATCCGGCTGCCAGTCTGCGTCCAGCTATCCACTATCCACCCCTAACCAGTTATCCACTGTCAGCTTTCATCTGTCAAGGTACCATCTGCATGTGCCTGTCTCGTGTCTATTTGGCTCCGCTGACTAATTCACTAAATATGCTTAGCCCCTTTTCAGAGAGTTGAGACCTGGCTGTGTTCAGTAGCTTGGGCTGTATCTCCAAATAGCCATGTGTTGTATAGGGCATACAGTTAAAGCTACCCCCTTTCCATACTGGTGTATTGCTCAGCCCTTATGCCTGTCTTTATACATGATCCTCTCTGTAATCTCTCCCTCCCTGTCCAGAATCTGTTATGCTAAGGCATATGTACGTAGTGTCTGGGGGCCTTCAATTTACATTTAAAGAGTAACTAAACTTTCATCAAACTTTAGATATGTCATAAAGACAGGGGCTGGCCTCAGGGGCCGTTGGGTGACATAGACTTAGTGGGCTCCTTTGCAGGGGAACTCACGGCGGCAGTAAAATGGCAGAAAGCGTCACTTTGTGTCCCCATATAGAAGTTAGGCCCTGTTTTTTCCCCCATAAAGAAGTTAAGCCCCCAGTTTGTACCCCCATAAATTTAGTGGCCACTGTAGATAGTGCCACCCCCTCCCAGGTAATGCCACACAGCCCCCGCCTGAATAGCGCCACACAGCCCCCCTCCCAAGTAGTGCCATATAGCCCCCCTCCCAGGTAGTGCCACACAGCCCCCCTCCCTGTAGGTAGCGCCTTTGGTGCTCCCTCTAGGAGTGGAAGCCCCAACCAGATCATTGCCGACGCACTGGCCAGTGATTCCACTTCAGGATGAGTCCCTGATGTCACTGCCCATATATGGACCGTGATGTCAAGGGCAATCCCAGAGCCATAGGCACTCCGCCTGGGACTCCTGCTCTGCTCCTGACATCACCATCTATATATGGATAATGATGTCCAGAGCAGAGATGAAGTCTCGGGCAGAGCGCTAGCAAAGGCTCTGCTCCGGTACTCCGTTTCTGGGGATCCCCCTGACATCACTGTCTATATATGGTTATATATAGCGCTACTAGCACCCTGCCTGGGACAATGCTCTCCTCCTGACATCACTATCCATATATGGATAGAGGTGTTAGGGGCTTCCCCAGAGACGGAGTCAAGGACTGAGCCGCTTCTAGCACTCTACCTGGGACTCTTTCTCTCCTCCAGGCATCACTGTCCATATTTGGACAGAGATGTTAGGGGCAACCCCAGAGCCTGAGTCCCGGGCAGAGCGCTACTAGCACTCTGCCTGGGAGTCTGTAGCTTAGTAAATGGCAGAGTAGCTAATAGCGTTCATATGGCTCTGCCATAGCGTTCAATAGTATCTGTGTCCTAAGGACGCAGATACTATTGAATGTGGCGTCACTACCGCTGTATCAGCCATCGCGGGTGCTAGTGGGGCCACTGGGCATGGGGCGCGTGACTGCAGGCAGCACGGGCCCCCTCATGCTGCGGGCCCCGTAGAAGCCGATAAGGGCTCCTTCTAGAAGCAGAACCCCATTGGCAAAACTCTGGCCGGGGATTCCACTCCTGGAGGAACCATGACGCCAGCGTCAGCACCCGACGGCTGAGTGGGCCCCCCGAAGGGTAGTGGGCCCCGGTACTTACCCGGGTTCACCGGGTGCTGACGCCGGCCCTGATAGAGACATAACAAAAGATTGGATGGGTGGGTGTCCTAGTGCTGAGACCCCCACCATTGCTGAATCGAAGGTGCAAAAGCGTTCAGCTGAGCGCCCTGCATCTTTGGCTGTGATTGTCACTCCCGGTCAAGCTGAAGACGACTTACATAGACGTTCTATGTAAACCGTTTTCAGCCTGACGATGAGTGCTTATAACAGCTGAAGGAGCAAAGCGCTCAGCTAAGTGCTTTTGCACATTCGTTACAGCAACGGTGGGGGTCTCAGCACCCATCCAAACTTTTGATATGTCTCTATGACATATCTAAAGTTTGATAAAAGTGTAGTTACTATATAAGATATCTGACGCAACTGAAATATAATAATAATTTTCGATTGCAATGACTCATTTTACAAGCAGGGGTACACTGATAATACAGATGCTGTGCGCCAATAGCAACTAACCACTATAATCTGCCTTTGAGTACACCTTTTCCTTTTGACATTTGGTTTAAAGTTCTACTTATGTATATTAGTTCTTATTCAGACGAGCATATTTTACGTCCGTTTGCTGTCCGTTTAAATAACTGACAGCACACTGACCCATGCAAATCAATGGGGCTTTTCACACATGCAGGTTTCTTTCACGCAGCGTGTGTCCGTTGCTCATTGCATGTACTATTTGGGGCCATTTTTGTGGACCACATCGCCCATTGAAGTCTGTGGGTGCATGAAAAACACGGACAACACACAGATGATATCCAGGAGTAGTCCATTTTTCACGCATCATTTTCGAAAGAAGTGAGAAAAAACAAAAAACAAAACAGGAAGTGCAATAACAGGGACATGAAAAACTAATGCCACACGGAACTGAAATGCATTAAATACGCTCCTTTTTGTGCGGACGCTAAATGGACACTTAGGGTATGTGCACACACACTAATTACGTCCGTAATTGACGGACGTATTTCGGCCGCAAGCAGGGCCGCCATCAGGGGGGTATTAGGGGTACTACTGTAGGGGGCCCGGCCAAACTTAATTGAAAGGGGGGCCCGGCAACTGCCGCGACTTGCCTTTGGTAGAAAAAAACAGGCCCCTGCAATGGGGCCTGTTCTTTTCACCAAAGCAATGTCGTGAGCTGCGGGCCCCCCTCTCGTCAAACACCGGCGTGAGCTGCGGGCCCCCCTCTCTAACGCCGCCGCGAAACATCGCGCTCGTTACCGCAAATGCGCGCTCACGCGCGAACGACCGGACACGCCGGAAAGCAACCCGCTCGTGCCCGCCGCCGAGAGGGATGCGGTGCGCACGCACCAAAAGTACAGCGACCAATCAACTGGGAAGAACAGCCAGGACAGCGGCGCACAGTCTAATTACCTGCTGGCACGCCTCCGACTCCGCCTCGGCCTCCTCGTCCAGCGCCTCCTCGTCCGACTCCGCCTCCTCGTCCGACTCCGCCTCCTCCTCCTTCTCCAGAGCGTAGCTGCGTAAGGAGAGGGGGAGGAGTCCAGTTCTTGCGCGGCGGCAGGAGTTCTTCGATCCCCGCCATTGCCTGGAGGTGAAGGACGACATCTGGACCGAAGACATCGCCTGACGAACACTGGAGTGGGAGCATCTCTTCTGACACAGTGAGTAAAATGTCTCAAAGTGCTGTTTATGTATGGCCCTGTTCACACAGAGTATTTTGCAGGCCGAAAAAATCTGCCTCAAAATTCCTTAAAGAATTTTGAGGCAGATTTTGACCTGCCCACACTATCTTGCCGCGTTTTTTGCTGCGTTTTTTGCCTGCGGCGATTGAGGACAGCAGACAAAAAACGCAGGGAAAAATGCATTTTCTGCCTCCCATTGATTTCGATGGGAGGTCAGAGGCGGAACCGCGGCAAGAAAGGACGTGCTGCTTTTTCTTTTTTCCGCGACTGGCTCCCATTGATTTCAGATTAAATCAATGGGAGGCGGTTTTGGAAGTTGTTTGGTGCTGATTCTGACGCAGTGTCCGAGTCAATATCAAGGCCCAAAAACTCTGTGAACTGGGCCTTATTGTTAGGGCTTATTCAGACGAACGTGTAATACATCCGTGCAACGTGTGTGATTTTCACGCGCCTTGCACGGACCTGTGTTACTCTATGGGGCCGTTCAGACTGTCAGTGATTTTCACGCAGCGTGTGTCCGTGTGTCCGCTGCGTAAAACTCACGACATGTCCGATATTTGTGCATTGTTCGCGCATCACGCACCCATTGAAGTCAATGGGTGCGTGAAAATCACGGCCAGCACTTCCGCAGCCGTATAAACTATGAATGAAAACAGAAAAGCACCACGTGCTACAAACATACAAACAGAGTGTCATAATGATGGCGGCTGCGCGAAAATCACGCAGCCACGCATCATACGCTGCTGACACACGGAGATGTTATGGACCTTTTGCATGCGCAAAACGCCACGTTTTTGCGCACGCAAAAAGCACACGCTCGTGTGAATCCGGCCTTAGGGTAGGAACACACTAGGCATGAACACTGCGGATTTTATGCAACACATTTTATTGTGGATAATCCGCAGCGTATCACAGTCGCAGCGGAGTGGATGAGGTTTAAACAAATCTCATCCGCACGCTGCAAAAATAATGGACCTGCAGTGTGGCTTTTTAAGCCGCAGCGTGTCAATGTATTCTGTGGAATCGCTGCTCCTCTGTTGCGGAAATGCTGCGGTTCTGCCGCAAAAATCACAAAAGAGAAAAAAAAAAGGTACTTTTTTACATTTATAAAAAAGTTTAGACTTGCCCCGGCCGTAGTCCTGGTGACGCGATCCTCTATTCTTAGCGCAGCCCGGCCTCCTGTCATGACGTTTCATCCCATGTGACTGCTGCAGCGGTCACATGGTTTACAGCGTCATCCCAGGAGGCGGGGCTACGTTCAGAAGAGAGAGATGCGTCGCCAGGACTACGGCCGGGGCAAGTCTAAACTTTTTTTTCCCTGCAGGATTCCCGCAGCGGACACGCCTCACGAAACCTGCGCCACTATTTGGTGCGGTTTTGCTGGCAGAATTCCCTGCGGCTACCGGGGTGGATAAGCTGTGTAGTTTTACTCAGCATATCCGCCTAGTGTGTTCCTACCCTTATGATGTCGCTCCTGGAGCTGCTGACGGTCTCTAAATAGGCAGTTGGTCCAGTAGAATTTGAAATTATTTTTTTTTGTGAACCAGCTTAAAAAAAATACAAAACTTTTGTGTTAGGGCCTGTTCACATCACCGTTCGCTTCCGCTCCGGGGTTCCGTCTGAGGTTTCTGTCGGGTGAACCCCGCAACGGAAAGTGAAAGTGACAGCACAGCTTCCGTTTCAGTCACCATTGATCTCAATGGTGACGGAAACATCGCTAATGGTTTCCGTTCGTCACCATTCCGGCAGGTTTTCGGACGGAATCAATAGCGGAGTCGACTGCGCTAATGGTGACGGAAACGGAAGCTGTGCTGTCACTTTCATTTTCCGTTGCGGGGTTCACCCGACGGAAACCTCAGACGGAACCCCGGAGCGGAAGCGAACGGTCATGTGAACAGGCCCTAACACAAAAGTTTTGTATTTTTTTAAGCTGGTTCACAAAAAGAAATAATTCTAAATTCTACTGGACCAATTTCCTATTTAGAGACCGTCAGCAGCTCCAGGAGCGACATCATAAGGGACACACTAGGCGGATATGCTGAGTAAAACTACACAGCTTATCCTCCCCGGTAGCCGCAGGGAATTCCGACAGCAAAACCGCACCAAATAGTGGCTCAGGTTTCGTGAGGCGTGTCCGCTGCGGGAATCCTGCAGGGAAAAAAAAGTTTAGACTTACCCCGGCCGTAGTCCTGGTGACGCATCTCTCTCTTCTGAACGTAGCCCCGCCTCCTGGGATGATGCTGTAGACCATGTGACCGCTGCAGCAGTCACATGGTATGAAACGTCATGACAGGAGGCCGAGCTGCGCTAAGAATAGAGGATCGCGTCACCAGGACTACGGCCGGGGCAAGTCTAAACTTTTTTATAAATTTAAAAAAGTACCTTTTTTTTTTTTTTTTCTCATGTGTGATTTTTGCGGCAGAACCGCAGCATTTCCGCAACAGAGGAGCAGCGATTCCACAGAATAAATTGACACGCTGCGGCTTAAAAAGCCAAAAGTCACACTGCAGGTCCATTTTTTTTGCAGCGTGTGAATGAGATTTGTTTAAACCTCATCCACTCTGCTGCGACTGTAATACGCTGCGGATTATCCACAATAAAATGTGTTGCATAAAATCCGCAGTGTTCATGCCTAGTGTGTTCCTACCCTAAGGCCGGATTTACACGAGCGTGTGAATTTTGCGTGCGCAAAAATGTGGCGTTTTGCGCATGCAAAAGGTCCATAACAGCTCCGTGTGTCAGCAGCGTATGATGCGTGGCTGCGTGATTTTCGCGCAGCCGCCATCATTATGACACTCTGTTTGTATGTTTGTAGCACGTGGTGCTTTTCTGTTTTCATTCATAGTTTATACGGCTGCGGAAGTGCTGGGCGTGATTTTCACGCACCCATTGACTTCAATGGGTGCGTGATGCGCGAACAATGCACAAATATCGGACATGTCGTGAGTTTTATGCAGCGGACACACGGACATACGCTACGTGAAAATCACTGACAGTCTGAACGGCCCCATAGAGTAACATAGGTCCGTGCGAGGCGCGTGAAAATCACACACGTTGCACGGACGTATTACACGTTCGTCTGAATAAGCCCTAACAATAAGGCCCAGTTCACAAAGTTTTTGGGCCTTGATATTGACTCGGACACTGCGTCAGAATCAGCACCAAACAACTTCCAAAACCGCCTCCCATTGATGTAATCTGAAATCAATGGGAGCCAGTCGCGGAAAAAAGAAAAAGCAGCACGTCCTTTCTTGCCGCGGTTCCGCCTCTGACCTGCCATCGAAATCAATGGGAGGCAGAAAATGCATTTTTCCCTGCGTTTTTTGTCTGCTGTCCTCAATCGCCGCGGGCAAAAAACGCGGCAAGATAGTGTGGGCAGGTCAAAATCTGCCTCAAAATTCGGTGCGCGGTTCCAGGCGGTCGCGGGTGCGCATGCGCGGGAGTTTGCGGGTGCGCGCGATCGGTCGCACTGGCGGCAGGGTTTGACGGCCCCCATGACGACCCCCATGCCACCCAGGGCCGCCATCAGGGGGGGTATTATGGGTACTGATGTGAAAGGCCCGGCCAAACCTAATTGAAAGGGGGGCCCGCAGCTCACGACATTCTTTTGGTGAAAAAAACAAGCCCCATTGCAGGGGCCTGTTTTTTTTTCTACCAAAGGCAAGTCGCGGCAGTTGCCGGGCCCCCCTTTCAATTAGGTTTGGCCGGGCCTCTCACATCAGTACCCATAATACCCCCCCTGATGGCGGCCCTGGGTACCATGATATAGTGCTGGACGGAGTACCGTTAACAGGCGGTGCCACGGTAGGGGGGCCCAGAAAATTTAGCTGTAGGGGGCCCTGAAATTCCTGATGGCGGCCCTGGCCGCAAGTACCGGACCGAACACAGTGCAGGGAGCCGGGCTCCTAGCATCATACTTATGTACGATGCTAGGAGTCCCTGCCTCTCTGCAGGACAACTGTCCCGTACTGTAATCGTGTTTTCAGTACGGGACAGTAGTTCCACGGAGAGGCAGGGACTCCTAGCATCGTACATAACTATGATGCTAGGAGCCCGGCTCCCTGCACTGAGTTCGGTCCACTACTTGCGGCCGAAATACGTCCGTCAATTACGGACGTAATTAGTGTGTGTGCACATACCCTTAGTTTAATAAATTATAATGTCGTAACACAATACACAAAATATACCAAGTTTTTTAACAAGCTGCTGGCGTCAAACATTTTTACCACCAGGTGTCGCCTCTGACAGCAAAACTCTGAAGTCGCAGGGTTTGCTGGAACAATGTCAATAATGTTATATTAGTATTCTTATTATTATATACTAGGAAATGTACACTATTTGGACAAAAGTATTGGGACACACCTCTTAGTCATTGAATTCAGGTGTTTCATTTCAGTCATATTTCTACAGATGCATAAAACCAACACCTAGCTATGCAGACTGCCTTCTTAATTTAGATTTTCACTCCCCGTGTTCTAGGAGCCATAATGTTATAATTTTTCCGTCAATAGAGTGGTGTGATGGCTTATTTTTGGCAGGAGGAGTTGTAGTTTCTAATGGCACCATTTAAAGTACCATATAATGTACTGGGAAACTGAAAAAAGATATATATTTTCAGGCTGAAATAGGAAAAAACTGAGATTCCTACATTGTTGTTTGGTTTTAGTTTTTACAGCTTTCACCATGCGGTAAAAACAACAATTTAACTTTATTCTGCGGTTCAATATGATTACGGTGATACCAAATTTATATAGGTTTTTTATATCTTATTACTTTTTAAAAAAATAATAATAATTTTTGTTAAAAAAAATTTTTTTTGTTTCACCACATTCTCAGAGCCATAACTTTTTTATTTTTTCCATAAATTGAGCGGTGCGAGGACTTATTTTTCGGGACGGGAAGAGCTGTCGTTTTTATTGGTAAAATTTTTTTTAATCTCTGTACAAAAATGATAACAAACAGTTAAGTATGGATATTATAACATTTCTTATAACTCAATTATGTTATTTCATAGTCATAATAGTTATTTAAAAAAATTATTCGAAAATTAAAGCACCGGGACACACCCCTGCAGATAGTGCCATGCTGCCCCATACCCCCTCTTGTAGATAGTGACAACTACTTCCTCTTGTAGATAGTGCCACATATTCCCGCCACCTTGTAGATAATGCCACACACAACCACCCTTGTAGATAGTTCCACACAGCCCTGGGAGCCCCCCCTCTTGTAGATAGTTCCCACCCCAAACAAATTTAAAAAAAACTTATACTCATCTAGCCTCATTCTGGAGACAACGGAGCTGCTCCACAGTCTATGAGATGGGATCCTGTGTAGGCCGGCGTGATCCAGTGACGTCACTGCACCGGCCAGCACAGGGATCCTGTCCCAGCGCCTTATAAGCTGCAAGCCCAACGTGGCCTGTAGCCTAGTAAACGGCAGAGCAGGGAGCTAGCTCCCTGCTTCATAATAGTATTCAATTATATGTGCATCCTAAGGACTGCGTTCTAAGATTCTGTTACTAATTTTAAACTAAACATTGTAAAATGTGGATGCAAGTTTTATTAAATACAGTCTAAACAGGAGTTAACAACGTTGATGTATTTGTATTGTTATATAACGTACAGTGGTCCCTCAAGTTACAATGGCCTTGCGTTACCATATTTGCAACTTACAATGGCCTTTCCTGACCATTTTAACTTGAAAGCAAATTGGACTTACCATGCTGCCTGTAGGCAGCGCCAATCAGTTACACATGCGATTGACTGGAAGATTAAACCAATCACTGTGGGCGTTTCGCTGGCAAAACACCTGTAAATCAGCACATCCCAGAATTAGAGCCAATAAGCAGAGGACGTATTACTGAACTTCATTCACTGTTTTATAACCTACAAAAAGAAACTTGATACTACAAAGAGAAGTATAGAAAATTTTAAAAATACTTTATTGAAATAACCATATAAAAATTGGATAACAATAGACTTTAAAAAGAGTTCACAGTCCTTCAAGAGAAAAGGACAGGTCACTGTGCAACTCACAAACGATATGATAATGGAATCAGATCCCATGACGGCACAGACCACATAGTAAGCCCAACGTAATGTAGGCGCAGACGTAATGGAGAGAGTGCATGACAAGGTGGTTTGGGTATATGCTATAATTTTGAGGCTAAGTTTACAGGGATTTAAAGGGTTAAGCATAACGGGGTTGGCATAGGGGTGTATCTTTAAGTGGTGGGAGGAGTATGGTGTATATAAGCCCTGGTGGGATAGAGGCAGCCCTCTTTCCCGCTGGACGACAGAAAAAAGATTTCCGTGTGGTATAGTGCAGTGTAGGGTGATCAACTTACCTTCTGTCCATGATGGCCAGGATTCGCGATGCGGCGCTGCTGCATGTGCCTGGTTGGCTCGAGCAGCACTTTGCTGGGGCTCTTCCTCCTGTTTCAGTGGCGGGAGTGTCGAGCGTGGAGGGATGTAGGAGCCGGCGTTCCAGGCCTCCGGAGAGGCTTTCCTCTGAGGTAACTCCTCAGTCCCGTCGGCGCCGTGGGAGCCCCGCCAGGGACCTTCCTCCTCCAGCTCCTAAGCGGGCGCCAGGCTTGGGGGCTAGGAGGTCAGGAAGGAATCCCAGCAGGCAGGCGGGATCAGAGGTGGCAGGAGTAGTGGGGCGGCGGCCATCTTCCCTCCTCCTGTCTTCAGCGACGACGAGACCGGAAGTGACGGCCGGAAAGGAAGTGATGGCTATCTCCAGCACTTATGTTCGGGCGGGATCTTCAAAGAGGATGCCGTCGCCTCCTGCTAGAGCAGGGAGGCGTGCGGCGGGGACCGGAAGTACCCGGTCCGGGAGTTCCAACGACGTCGCGCCCCTTCCGGTGAGTGGGGGTCGGCGACCATCTTGCCCATCTGGATTTGCTGGAGAAGAATTGGAGGATAGCTCTAGGGATGCTTATGGTCCTGGGAGACTGGACTGTCTGTCGGTGTATGCCACGCCAGAAGCGGGTGGCTGCGTTTTGGACAGGTCGGTGTCGGCTGGGCCTCGTGCTTCGTATGATAGGACATCTGCCAGCTGCAGGGCGAGGGTGGTGCTAGAGCATCACTCCCCTGGACGCTGCGTGTGGATGAGAGACCATCTGGATCTATGGATACGGCCGCTGGGAGGTCACCTCAGGGACGGCCGGGTGAATCTACCACTACTTATGGGGGTGATGTGGGGGGCATGTTTTCTGTTTCTAATATGCATTTGTGTTTTAAGGGGATGCAGGATTTTTTTGCTAGAGGTATGGGGGATATGGATCAGTTGACGGCGAGGGTGTGGGGTGCTGCTAGTGAGGTGTGTGGAGGTGCATCTGCGGCAGGTGTTGCAGTTGCTGGTGAGGTGGAGCCTGGTGCGGGGGCTGTGGTGGAAGCAGATAAGTCTGTTGATGGGGGGGCTGGTACATCCAAGAAGGTGGTGGATGATGTGCACCTGGCTGAAGCTGCGAGAGGCGAGTTGTATGTTTGTTTTGAGGGCCCGCTAGGGGCGCATTTGAAGGCTGAAATTAGAGAGAAGATATGGAAGGATGAATACGTGGAAATTTTTTCTCTATTGCCTTTAGAAAAGTTTAATCTGGACCGGTGGAAACCAGATTAGAGTAAAAAGGAGGAAGAGGAGCGGCGGCGTTATCGATTGATTCCTCGTACATTTGCGATTTGGCTTCAAGCCAATCGCTATTTTGGCTAGCGTAGTGGGTGAAAAGGCGCCGGAGAATTGTTTGGCGCTATTTTGTTATATGGATTCGGTGGGGGAGGCGTACAGGGTATACGGCGGTAACGCGTGATTGAGTTATGACGAAGAATTTAGTCAGGGGAAGGCGGTGCGTCCTTATTTGGGATGGTATCACAAGGACATTAGTCTTTGGATGCGATTAATGTCGGCTCCAAAGCAGAGGTATCAGCCCTTTCGTGATCCAGCCGGCGGTCAGGGGTCAGCAACGGGACGGTCGGCTTCATCCGGGAAGGGATGTTGCTGGCAGTTCAATCAGGGCGATTGTAAATTCGGCTCTGATTGCAGGTACAAGCACTAGTGCTCCAGTTGCGGAGGCGCCCACGGTTTGTCCAGATGCTTCAGTAAGCATAAGGGCAAACAGGGAGATGCTGAACAGAAAAGGGGCGATGTCGGTGAGGGTGAAAAGGATGCTTCCGTTTTTAAAGGTGTACACAAATAGGAAGGTGGCGGATTTATTGTTTCTGGGTTTTTTGGAAGGTTTTCGCATTCCATTTACCTCTGCAGTTCGGGAGTGGCTGTCCCGCAATTTGTTGTCTGCTTTGGAACGGCCTGGTTTAGTTACAGATAAGTTGATGAAGGAGGTGGCTTTGGGCCGCATGGCTGGCCCGTTTTGCATGTCGGATTATGCAAATGGGGCGGGTTTTTGTAGGCGGTTGGCTAGTGCCACCACGGGGGTTCATTCTCCCCATCATTTCGTCAGGTTGCCCTGTGAGTTGAAAGCGGATTTGTTGGTGTGGGGTTAGTTTTTGCAGAGATATTACAGTCGTCCGTTCTCATGTATAGGCCGGTGTCTAGTGTAGATTTGGAGCTCTTTACGGATGCGTCAGGGGCTTGTGGTTTTGGGGCATATTTTCAGGGGCAGTGGTGCGCGGGTGCCTGGCCTACTGCATGGCGAGAGTATGGTTTTGTGTGTAATTTGGCTTTGCTGGAATTGTTCCCGATTGTGGTGGCTGCAGAAATCTGGGGTGATTGTCTGAGAGACAGGAGAGTGCGTTTTGTGTGTCATAATTTGGGAGTGGTTCAGGCCATCAATGCGCAGACGGCAAATTCCCCTCCAGTTGTGCGGTTATTAAGGCATTTGGTTTTGAGGGGGCTGGTGTTGAATTGACATTTTGTCGCAGTGCATGTTCCAGGGGTGCAAAATTCTATAGTGGATTCCCTTTCTCGTCAAAAGTGGGACAGGTTTCGTCTTCTGGCGCCGGCGGTGGCGACTCATGGCATTGCTTGCCCCGAGCATCTTTGGAAGGTGGTATGAAGGTGTCGACGTCGTTGATTAGATGCTCAGTTAGTGAGGCTACGTGGAAGGGGTACAGTGCGGCTTGGCGGTCTTGGGAAGCCTTATTGGGGAGTGCGCAGGTGGGTATTGCTGCTGCGGATCGGAAGGCATGCTTGTTGTACTTTATAGGTACTTCCTACAGTGAGGGGTTGTCTACTTCAGGGGCGTCTAGATTATTGTCAGCCTTAGCTTTTTGGTTTAGACTCCAAGGGGAGGAGGACGTGACTAAGTCATTTTTGGTGAGACAAGCGATGAAGGGTTTTCGGAGGGGTTACGTGCCTAGGGATTAATGGAAGCCGGTATCCTTTGATCTTTTGGAATCTCTTTGTGGACATTTGCAGGCTGTTTGTGTGTCAGGGTTTGAAGTTCGCTTGTTTACACTAGCTTTTTCTTTGGCTTTCTTTGGGGCGTTCCTGATATCTGAGTTGGTGATGGCAAGTAAGCGGGTGTCTGGGGGTTTATTGTTTGCAGATGTTGAATTGGAAGGGTCCTCCATGTCAGGCTTGCTTTGCAGATCAAAGACAGACCAAGCGGGGAAAGGTTTTTTGGTGCGCCTGCATGCGTTACCAGGGTCTGAGGTGTGCCCGGTTCGATATTTTCAGGATTTTGTGTTAGTTAGGCCTGAGGGTCCAGTATCTTTGTTGGTTCATGCAGATGGCTTCTCATTGTCAAAATATCAGCTTGTGCAGGTTTTTCGTAAATGTATCCTGTTATCTGGGCGGGTGGGATCGGAATATAGTTCTCTTTCGTTTAGAATTGGAGCAGCTACTGAAGTGACTAGGTGGGGTTTATCCCCGGCGATGGTCAAAAAGATAGGTAGGTGGGAGTCAGACAGATATAGGATTTTTGTCCGGCTTCATTTGCTTTAGGGCGGTCGGGGTGAGTTATGTTGTAAGTGTGTTTTGATTTACGTTATCTTACTTTTGTTATGTATTTTGTTTTAGGTGCAGGCCTTCTTGGTGTGGATAATGGGGCACTCATACGGGCACTGGGGAGGTGTTCGGGCTGATGTTCGTCCAGCTGGACGTCAGTTGGGCTTGGCTCAGTCCGTGGTTCAGGTCGGATAGTTGGGTTTGAGAGGCATGCATTGGTGCAGGCTGTTGCCGGAGCTTCAATTTTTCTCAGGTTTGGATAGGGCACCTGATATTTTGGTCATTCACCTGGGTGGAAATTATTTAGGAATAAGCTAGTCCAGGGACCTTATGAGAGATGTTAAGTTGGACCTTTTGCGCCTGTGGTCCTCATTCCCAGGTCTGATCATCGTATGGTCGGACATTGTTGCTCGCAGTGTTTGGCGGCAGGCACGTTCTGTGCAGAGCCTGAATCGAGCTAGGGCGAAGGTGAATAAATTTGTGGGTAAATTTGTGGCTCGTAAAGGTGGTGTAGTGGTGCGCCATAAGGAGTTGGAGCGAGCCGTGGTCGGTTCTCTTCGGTTTGACGGGGTGCATTTAAATGAGGTGGGATTGGACATGTGGACTCTGGGAATTCGAGACGGTTTGGAAAAAGGCCTGTGGTTGTGGAGGGACGTTCATGTGTAAGGTGTCACACATGTATGTCATGGCGGTAGGAGGAGGGGTCTTTGAAGGCACGTAATGGGAAGAAGGAGAACAACATATAAGATTGTTGGAAAAGAACTCGGGGCATTTAACCCTGGGTAGTATTATAGGGGCTGAGGAGTGGTTACCCAGCTTGTTTTCATACATTCCTGATGGGCAGGGTCCCCGGGAAGGGTAGGTCTTGGAGATGGTTGGTGCCCTCGGGCCAGGTGCAGTATGGCTGTAGGGCAATAAGTTCCAGACCTGACAAGGAAAGGATGGAGTTAAAAATATAATGCCTGAAGTGCCTTCAAGGATCCTTTAATAAGGGTATGTTGCAGAATAGAGCAGGATGTTAATTTATTGAGTGTTTGTTATGTTATGGTTATGCTATTTGATTGCATTTGAGTATTTTTGTGTATTTAATAAATGACTGCTGTGGCCTTTACACCAATTTCAAGTTGTGGTCCCTTATTGGGTTACTGGTGGTGGGAGGTCATAGATAGCAAATGCATCAAACATACCTTAAGTCAAGTAAGCCCAACGTAATGTAGGCACAAACGTAATGGAGAGAGCACATGACAAGGTTGTTTGGGTATATGCTATAATTTTGAGGCTAAGTTTACAGGGATTCAAAGGGTTAAGAATAAGGGGGTTGGCATAGGGGTGTATCTTTAAGTGGTGGGAGGAGTATGGTGTATATAAGCCTTGGTGGGATATAGGCAGCCCTCATTCCCGCTGGAGGACAGAAGAAAGATTTTAAATCGTTAAATCGTCCTGCTCTCAGCTGCCAGAGGTAGCTGAGGGATGGGGGCATCCCTGCTCGACCGGGTGAAATCGATATTAGTATCGATCTCACCCGTTTAACCCCTCAGCTCAATAGCGAGCGCCGCATCTGAGTGGTTTTGGAGAGAGGGAGGGATCTCCCTCTCATCCCACTGACACCCGGTGATAAGATCTCCGATGGCAGCCGGGGGCCTAATAAAGGCCCCCAGGTCTGCCTGTAGTAAATGCCTGCTAGGTCATGCCTCTGGTTTTACACGCAGAAGCATAATACACTGCAATACAGAAGTATTGCAGTGTATTATAAATGCGATCAGATAATCGCATAGTGAAGTCCCCTATGGGACTAGTAAAAAAGTAAAAGAATGTTTAAGAAAAAGTGAAAAAGAAAAAATTAAAAACACACTTTTCCCCCTTACAAACTGCTTTATTATTCAAAAACAAAATAAAGAAAAAGGTTACACATATTTGATATTGCCACGTCCGTAACGACCCCAACTATAAACTTATTACATCATATAACCCGCACGGCGAACGTCGTAAAAAATTAAATAAAAAAACTTTCTGTGAATCCAGCCTTAAAAAAAATGTGATAAAAAGTGATCAAAAAGTCGCATCTACTCTAAAATGGTACCAATAAAAACTACAAGTCGTCCCACAAAAATAAAAGCCTTCATACCATTATATCGGCTCTTCAAATATGGAGACACAAAAACAAATAATTTTGAAAAAAAAGTGTTTTCACTATGTAAAAGTAGTAAAACATACAAAAACTATACAAATTTGGTATCGTTGCAATTGGAACAACCCACTGAATAAAGTTATTGTGTTATTTATACCACACGGTAAACGGCGTAAATTTAGGACGCAAAAAAGTGTGTCGAAATTTCTGTTTTTTTTTTATTCCCCCCCAAAAAAAGTTCATAAAACGTAATCAATAAATTCTATGTACCCCAAAATGATGCTATTAAAAATTACAACTTGTCCTGCAAAAAACAAGACCTTATACAGCTATGTTGACGCAAAAATAAAAAGTTATAGCTCTTTGAATGAGACGATGGAAAAACGTAAAAAAAAGGCTTGGTCATTAAGGTCTAACATAGGCTGGTCATTAAAGGGTTAATACCGTCAGGATTTGTTGTTTTTAATCGATAGATCCATCTACATTCTTTTTGGTGGAGGAGTCCATCTAAATTCCATCCACGTACGGACGATCTCATTACCTCTATTACTTGAAAAGTAATTTCCTCAGTGTTGTTATTATGTTTCTCTAGCATGTGTCTCGCTAGACACGTATCTTCTTTTCTATGGATATCTCCCATATGCTCCAGGATTCTTCGCCTAAACTCCCGGATGGTCTTTCCCACTTAGTTTTGTGGGCAGGTGCATGTGGCCATGTACACTAGCCCCTTGCATTTACAGTTACCAAATTCCATATTCTTGAAAGATTGTCCTGTAGCTGCACTCTGAAAGGTGTTACCTTTGGTTACGTATTTACATGCTTTGCACGATCCACATTTATATGTGCCTATTGGTTTATCCGGTAACCATCCTGTCTGTGACAGACATTCAGTAAAGTGGCTATGTACTAGCCGGTCCTGGAAGTTTTTTCCCCTCCTATATGTAATAAGGGGATATGGAGCGACTGCTTTGTTGAGATCTTGGTCTGCGATTAGAATCTCCCAAAAAATTTTAAAATTATACCTAATCTCTTTATGTTTATTGTCATATGTACCCACTATTCTAATCTTAGTTGTCATCTCTCCCTCTGTTGATTTTTTTGGGACCAATATTTCAGTTCTGTTCTAATTAAGTTTTGTCCGGATAACCTCTCGTTTGAAATCTATATCGTAATTGTCTGGCTTTATCCATAAAATCCCCTAGATCCGAGCTGTTTCTCCTCAACCTTAGATATTGTCCCTTGGGGATCCTTATTTTAAGATTAGTGGGATCATTACTATCCCATGCTAAAAGGCTATTTGAAAAGAAGAAAAAACACACGGCGCCACATAGTGCAATTATCCGGAGGTCAAAAAACAACAATTGATGCTAGGGTGATTTGCACTCACCTAGTTGGGTTATGCTGACCAGGCATAACACTGTTGGAGGGTGTGGAGCGATCTCCAGGGAGCGCACTGCTATGGAGATGCGAAGTCAGGAGACACACCCAAGGTGTGTCCAGCCAAATGCGATCTGTAGCTGCTGCCAAGGTCCAAGGGCCGGTGAACGTAATTCACCGTCAGATTTGAAGGTATAGGATAGAAAAAAAGGGGACCAATGCAAGGCGCTGCTAATATAAATGAGGATGTTTATTGAACGATGGGAAATGGTAGGCTACGCGTTTCGACGCAGGAATTGCGTCTTCATCAGGCCATGAACATACACAAAAGAACATCTCATATATATATACACATGTCAGTAATCAAAAACCGACCAATCACCAGGAGGAAATAGGGAGGGGACACAGGGAGTTTGCTACGAGGAATAGAACAAAAAGCCGATATAAGAACAAACACGTATGATTGAAGAAATATGCGTCAATTAGATAAAAGAGCAATATGATAGTTGAATTTAACATATAGGAAAAAGTAACAGAACATAATAATATAATCCCAATTTATAAGATATATGAAATGTTTGATATACAAGCCGTATTGATGACACAAAAAGCCGGCAATTAGGACTAGCGGTATGATAAAATACTGTATAATTCTCAAAAGGGAAGGAGAATTTCTAAGTCTATTAAAAACGAAAATAACATTTAATAATTAAACCTGACGATACTGAATAAAAATTACGATAATATAACTATGCATAAATTCATAGGAGACCAGAATACTAATCACCGCAAAGAAGGAAAGATCAGTGGCGTCTTCGTAGTCATGACAACACCACTATTATGCTGATACATCGGTACGCGAGTACCATGTTAGATGAGTAAAACGATTTATATAAAATGCAATATAAATTACATAAAATACAAATTACAAATTAAGCAAAGTATCATTATGCCTACATAAAACAATGTTTTTGAAAAAACGTCACAAATTATTGACTCGAAAATCGTAAAAAGCAATCAAGCATTTAAAACTAGAATAAAATCTATATTCAATGGAACATCAGAACCAATAAGAAATATGTATGTATAAAACTATAACTCATAATAAAAAATTCCAAGCCAGTCTAAAACAAACCAATTACTATAATACTCTCGTAAACCAAAGGAAGGAGGACATCTAAGATGATCTGATGCCATAGTTATACATTAATTATATGTTATATTAATATTAATATGTTATATCAATACCAATAATACCATTAATAACACGGATTTTCAACCCAAAATATGAAGCAATATATATATTACGGGGAATATGGACGATATCACTGCAATGACAAGAGGAACAATTATATAACAAAACATCTATTTATGAGAAATACGCCTGATGTTAGAATAAAATATAATATAATAAACCTATATTGGATATGTGACTTTTGTTGTACATTTTTTTGTATCTACGTGGACAATTACTGGTTATATGTATATGCGGGAGACAAAACTATTTACGAATTGGAACTAATCTAAAGAGGACTCACTAATATCATTCAAACCTTCAGGATGAAGTGTACACAATTTGTAGATCCAATAATTCTCACGCTGTTTTAAACATAAGAATCTATTAGTATAGTCTGCTGGTATTTGCTCAATGGGAGTAATGCTTATACAGTCGAAATTGCAATTATGTCTATATAGGCAATGTCGGGATACACTATGTTTAGAAAAACCTCTACTAACATTTGACCTATGATTATTGATCCTTTTACGTAGGGTTTGGGTAGTACGCCCTATATACTGTAATTTACAAGTACATTGTAGCAGATAAACTACATATTCACTGCCACAATTTAATAAACTTTTTATGCCAAATGATTCTGATGTTACTATAGACGTAAAATTGGTGACCTTATGTGTAATGTTGGAACAGCACATACACCTGGGCAAACCGCAACGAAATGAGCCTAATAGTGATGGTTGTAGCCTTGAGATGCATAGATTTCCTTGGTTTTGCAATTTACTTGGGGCCAATAAATTTTTAAGAGTCTTGGACCTTCTAAAAGTGACCTTAGGTAAAGGGGGAAGTAACCCCTTAAGTACCGGATCGTTACAAAGGATATGCCAATGCTTACACAGGATTGACCTAATTGATTTACTCCCAGCATTAAAGGTCGTAATGAAATTATATTTATAATCAAAATGATCAACTTTCTTATCCACTACTTTTACACATTCTTCTTGAGTCATTTCTGTTGCTCTGGATTGTGCTCCTTCAATAAGACTAATCGGGAAATGTTTCTCCCTAAATCTTTTCCTTAAAATCAAACATTCGTTTTTAAAATCAACCGGATTGGAGCAGTTTTTCCTAATTCTCCGAAATTGTCCAAAAGGGACATTCCGGAGCCACGGGGGATAGTGGGCACTTGTAAAATCCAGATAGCTATTTACATCCACTGTCTTGAAATGTGTTCTGGTTGTGAATGTGTCACCATTTCTACAGATAGTTAGATCTAGAAAATCAATTGAGTCTTCCGAATATGTGTGCGTAAAATTCAAACCATAGGAATTTGTATTTAAAAATTCAATAAAGGAGATAGCAGAGGCCTCATCGCCATTCCATACAAAAAACAAATCGTCGATAAAACGTTTATAAAATAGTATATTCTTGCGAAACGGATGCTCACACCAAATATGATTGTTTTCAAACTGGCCCATATAGAGGTTTGCGTAAGATGGGGCAAACCTGGAACCCATTGCGCAACCCCTGATTTGACAATAATATTTATTTTCGAACCTAAAAGTGTTGTGTTGTAAGATAAAATCAATACATTGTATTAAAAAATTATTTTGTTCAGTAGGTATGCGGACTTCCATAGACAAGAAATGAGAAATAGCGTCAATCCCTAAATTGTGTGGAATATTAGAATATAGTGCAGATACGTCTGCTGTGAGGAAACTCACTTTACTAAATTTATAACCATCATTGAATACCTTGAGATCCCTGATGAGCTGTGAAGAATCCTTCAGAAAGGAGGGTAAATCTAGGACGAAGGGCTGAAGATGTAAATCTAAATAATGAGACAGGTTACTCGTGAGAGAACCTATACCTGAAATAATAGGCCGACCAGGTGGGGAAGAAATGGATTTATGGATTTTCGGTAAATGATATAAAAATGGTGTATTTGGAAATGAAACGGATAGAAACTTTTTTTCTATTTTTGATAAAAGACCCTTAGTAAATGCTGACCCTATCAAAAGGTTATATTCAATGAGATCGGATGGTATAGTATTTGTTGTCAATTTTTCATAGAACGTAACATCAGATAAAATTCTATATGCCTCATTTATATATTCTGGACGGTCCTGGATGACAATACCCCCTCCCTTATCAGCTGAGCGTATCACAATCAGATGATTATTTTGAAGGGATTTCAATGCTCTTCTTTCACAAAATGAAAGATTGTCAATTATCATATTGGGTTTTTCCAAAGCTTTAAATTCGTTACCAACTAAAGTGGAAAATGTATCCAAATAAGGACCTCTATGGTGTAGGGGATAAAATGATGACTTGGAATGTACCTCCACCTGGACAGGTGGTGGTACACCTATAGGGGGCTGTCGCCAGGGGGGCCTGGCACAGTTACCGCATGAGGTGTTAACGAAAAATGCCTAAGTAAAGTCAGTTTTCTGATGAATCTATTTAAATCCATAAACAAATTGAAACCGTCAGGCATGGAAGTAGGGCAAAAAGACAACCCCTTGTATTATAGTAATTGGTTTGTTTTAGACTGGCTTGGAATTTTTTATTATGAGTTATAGTTTTATACATACATATTTCTTATTGGTTCTGATGTTCCATTGAATATAGATTTTATTCTAGTTTTAAATGCTTGATTGCTTTTTACGATTTTCGAGTCAATAATTCGTGACGTTTTTTCGAAAACATTGTTTTATGTAGGCATAATGATACTTTGCTTAATTTGTAATTTGTATTTTATGTAATTTATATTGCATTTTATATAAATAGTTTTACTCATCTAACATGGTACTCGCGTACCGATGTATCAGCATAATAGTGGTGTTGTCATGACTACGAAGACGCCACTGATCTTTCCTTCTTTGCAGTGATTAGTATTCTGGTCTCCTATGAATTTATGCATAGTTATATTATCGTAATTTTTATTCAGTATCGTCAGGTTTAATTATTAAATGTTATTTTCGTTTTTAATAGACTTAGAAATTCTCCTTCCCTTTTGAGAATTATACAGTATTTTATCATACCGCTAGTCCTAATTGCCGGCTTTTTGTGTCATCAATACGGCTTGTATATCAAACATTTCATATATCTTATAAATTGGGATTATATTATTATGTTCTGTTACTTTTTCCTATATGTTAAATTCAACTATCATATTGCTCTTTTATCTAATTGACGCATATTTCTTCAATCATACGTGTTTGTTCTTATATCGGCTTTTTGTTCTATTCCTCGTAGCAAACTCCCTGTGTCCCCTCCCTATTTCCTCCTGGTGATTGGTCGGTTTTTGATTACAGACATGTGTATATATATATGAGATGTTCTTTTGTGTATGTTCATGGCCTGATGAAGACGCAATTCCTGCGTCGAAACGCGTAGCCTACCATTTCCCATCGTTCAATAAACATCCTCATTTATATTAGCAGCGCCTTGCATTGGTCCCCTTTTTTTCTATCCTATACCTTTAAAAGGCTATTTGTCGCTGTGGGTTTACGGAATAGGGTGGTTGTTAGATTCGCGCTTTCCGTTTTGGAGATTGTTATGTCTAAGAAATTAATTGCTGTCATATGCATCTCAGACGTAAAGTAAAGGCCTAGTCCATTAATGTTAAGCATGCTGACAAATTTATCAAACTGCTCAACAGTGCCATTCCAGATGATCAAAATACCGGGTAATGGGCGAGGTATATGATGCTAGGCCAAAGAGAAAAATATTTTTGGTAAGAATTAAATTTTGTAGGCTGAGTACCAGTTCGTTA
Source organism: Rhinoderma darwinii (assembly GCF_050947455.1). Lineage (NCBI taxonomy): Eukaryota > Metazoa > Chordata > Amphibia > Anura > Rhinodermatidae > Rhinoderma > Rhinoderma darwinii. The sequence goes on along the minus strand of NC_134690.1, from coordinate 282,676,307 downwards.
TGGGATTAAATTGTATACCTCGTGTTTCCAAAAAACATCGCACAGCTTCACAACCTTGATGATGAGGTATAGAGCTGTACAGGGATTCTATGTCCAAGCTTGCAAGCATAGCTTGGGGAGGGATCTCTATCCCCTCAAGTCTTTTAAAAATGTCTGTAGTGTCCCTGACATATGAGTGGAGCGCCTGAACGAATTCAAGTAGAACATTGTCTACATAGACACTGATGTTCTGTGTAAGGCCGTCTATCCCAGACACGATTGGTCTTCCTTTCAAGGGGGTCGTGTACTTTGGGGACACTATAAAAAGTGAGAATCAGTAGATAATTTGGACGCATAAACTCAAATTCATGTTTACTAATGAGTTTATCTCACATAGCTTTGCATAAGATAGCTTGAAGTTCCTTCACATTGTCGCTGTAACATCTATGACTGCGGACCGTCGTCCTGACTTACCCCCTGACAGCCGCGGCCATGGATATGTGAGTGCCGGGAAACATCTCCCTCCTGGGAGACGCCGGCACTCACTTTCGCATTTAGGTACTGCCACGCGCATGCTCGGCCTCAAAGGGCCAGTACGCGCACATGCAGTTAATCTGCAAATTAGCCCAATATGCCTCTGGACTATAAAAAGGGCTATGCCCTTCCATTCATTGCTTGAGCGTTGTTGTGTTACCTTAGTTTGTCTCTGCAAATGGTCTCCTAAGTTTCTTCCAGTTCCCAGTGTTACCGTTCCTGCTTCCAGTACCCCGCATCATGTGCTACCCTGCCCCTGTGCCTTAAATTGTTGCAGTCGTGTTGTGCTCTCTGCTGCATCTGCTGTGTTGCACCTCGCCTGGTGCCTGCCTACTGCCGGAGCCTCATCTCAGTCATAAACCACCGCTACTGTCTACGCTGCCTCAGGTATCCTTTACAGAACTATAGACATTGCCAATACCTGTTTGGCCAGCTGCTATCCCGCTGTGCAGTATGGCCCAGAGGGTCCACACCCCGCGCCGTGACAGTTGCATATAGGATTATTTGTCCGTTTCTGATAGCTATTTCTATCATGTAGTATGCGTTGGCACATTGTTGTATATGTCGATATGTCCATAACTGTTACGTTGGGTACGTGGACCCACTGGGCTGTACTGCCTTGATGGTATGGCAGCTGGCCAACAGGGCACAGTCTATAGTTCATATAGTGTACCTGTGGTAGCTCAGACAGTAGCAAGACAGGCTCGGCTGGGACTAAGCAGCAGGCAGGCTCCAGGCGTGGTGTAGCAAACCAGGCGTGCTATACAGCACAGCAGGACTCCAGCTCAACACGGTACTTGACCAGCATAGCACGGGATACAGGTTACAGGTAGTAGGAACGGGAAACACTTGGAACTGGGAAACACTAGGAGACCATTTGCATAGACAGACTAGGGTATGACAACAATGCTCAGACATTGCAGGGAGGGGCACAGCTCTTATTATCGCCCAGGGTGCTCTGGGAGCAATCAGCTCAATCTCCCACCTGTGTACGCTTTGGCTCCTTGGAATGAACTCGGGAGCGCACCCTGGTGGTCACTGTGGAGCAGGACGGCCGCATTTGCAGACATCTCTGGAGAGAAGGGCGTCGTCTGGATGGAAGGAGTTTGTGGTCATCGACCACGGACGTTACAGTATCCCTCCTCTTACGCCCCCTCCTCTTGGGACCAGAAAATGAGAGAAGCCTCTTAATGAGGGTAGGAGCATTGAGATTCTCTTCTGGACCAAACACCTTCCAATCTACTAAATAAAAGGTTCTTCCTCTTACTTTTTTAGTGTCCAGGATCTTCTTAACCTCAAAAGTCTCTGATGAACCGCTGGGAGCCACTGCAGGAGTGGAAGTCTTGGAGTAGCAGTTCAAGATAACCAGCTTCAGCAGGGAGACATGGAAGGAAATGGGGATCTTGAGGGTAGGAGGCAGCCGAAGCTTGTAGGAAACAGGGTTGATTTGTTGCAAAATCTCGAAGGGTCCAAGGAACCTGGGAGCAAATTTGTATGATAGCACCCTCAGCCAGATATTCCTAGAGGACAGCCAGACCGTAGTACCTGGAAGGAACTGATGAGGCTCTCTTCTTCTTGTATCAGCCATCCTCTTCATACGGTCGACCGCCAGCAGAATAGAAGATCGAATCTGCTGCCAGATCTGTAGAAAGTCCCTGAATGCAGAGTCAGCTGCAGGCACATGGGACATAGTGGAAACAGGAAGAGTTATACAAGGGAGTTGGCCATAGACAATGAAGAATTGACTCAGCGGTGGACTCACTAGTATGGTTGCTGTAGGAGAACTCAGCCCAAGGAAGCAGCTGCACTCAGTCATCATGCTGCCTGGAAATAAAGTGTCGTAGATAGTTCTCCATAATCTGGTTTATTCTCTCGACTTGACCATTGGACTGGGGATGGTAGGCGGAGGCTGACGTGAAGGCTATTAAATGCAGACTCTGCTTCTGGAGTCCACACTTGGCGTTCATGCCTTTCTTGGTGAGGTTTGAGATAGGAGATGTCAGTGAGGAGAAGTTTGGAATGAACTGTCTGTAGAAATTGGTGAATCCCAGGAAGCGCTGTATGACCCTCAAGCCTTGAGGGCGTGGCCATTCCAGGTCTTGAGACCTTCATTCGAGATGATGTAGCCCAGGAAGGATAGAGCATCTTTCTCAAATACGCACTTCTCCAACTTGGCGTACAGGCGATTCTCCCTTAACTGCATCAAAACTTGACGGACATGTCTCCGATGAGTCATTGGATCTAGAGAAAACAAAACAAGATTTCATCAAGATAGACAACACAAACATAGAGGAGGTCACGGAAAATGTCATTAACGAACTCCTGGAAGGCCGCAGGAGCATTACACAGGCCAAAGGGCATTACTAGATATTCATAGTGTCCGGCACGGGTGTTAAATGCAGTTTTCCATTCGTTACATCGGCAAATCCGGATTAGGTTGTAAGCCCCACGAAGGTCTAGTTTAGAAAAAATCTTGGCACCACGTATACGATCAAACAGTTTAGAGATCAATGGCAACGGATACCTATTTTTCACTGTGATCTGGTTGAGACCCCGGTAGTCTATGCAAGGACGCAGAGAACCATCCTGTTTCTTGATGAAGAAGAAAACGGCTCCTGCCAGGGAGGAAGACTTCCATATGAAGCCTCTCTCCAAGTTCTCTTTAACATAGGCGGACATGGACAGAGCCTCTGGCAAGGAGAGGATATAACCTACCACGGGGAAGGGAAGCACCAGGAACTAGGTTGATAGTACAGTCATACTTCCGGTGTGGGGCCAGCGTCTCCGCCTCTTTCATGCTGAAGATATCTGAAAATGCAGAATAATGACCAGGCAATCCTGCCAAGGACCGAGGCAGAGGAGGCTGAGCCGATCTAATCTGTACCAGGCAACGGTTGAGACACTCGGAGCCCTACTGGAGAACCTCTCCAGAATTCCAGTCCAGGACTGGGGCATGTAGTCGGAGCCAAGGCAGATCCAGCAGCACGGGGTTGACGGCCTTGGGCACGACAAAGAACGAGAGGAGCTCGGATTGGAGGACTCCCACTTGGAGCCTCAGCAGCCTGGTCACAGCTATAATTGGGTCTGGCAGAGGTAGTCCATTTACAGATGCAACCATCAACGGCCTCTCCAGAGGGGTAGTGGGCAATTGGAGAAGATCCACCAGGTCTCTACAAATGAAATTAGTAGTGGATCCAGAGTCCAGATACGCAGAGACCCGATGCGTTTTCTCGCTGGACACTATGGTCACGGGAATGGACAATTTAGACCAAAGTCCTTCTTTACCCAAGGTTGCCTCTCCCACCAATAAACTAAGAAAGGGAAATGGTTTTAAACCATGCCTAATAGAGATCGCAAAATATGCAATGGATATATAGCACGGTGGTGTTTCGGAAAACACATATACAAAACAAGAAAAATAAAAATTCCAGAAACAAAGCAAGCACTCTTTGGGATAATATAAATTTTGTATAAATTTTAGTAAATTCTATAAAAAGATTTTTTCTTTAAATATAAATTTATAGAGAAAGGGAACGTTTGGATAGAGCTACTTTCTACAAACTGGATGTATACAATTATTATTCAACTTCATAAAGAGATTTTTCCTTTAAATATGAATCTGTAGAAAAAGGGAGCGTTTGGATACAACTACTTTTTCCAAACAGAATTATTTCATTAACCCCTTAATACCGAAGGTGTTTTAAACCTTAGTGACCAGAGCAATTTTCGCAGTTTTGCTATTCACAGATGTAACGCAGTATAATTCTGTATGTGTTTTATATATCGATGTGAATTTTGCACTGTTTTCTTGGGACATGTAGTGCTTCCTTTTTGTGGTATATATGTATAGGTAACATTTTTGTTACTTTTTTTATAGCCGTGGAAAGACAGAAAAAAAAGAACAATTTTGATTTTTCAGCATTTAAAATGTAACAGTTTGAAAATGAAACTAATTGTATCATACAAATGCATTGAAATATATTTTTTTATTTATCCTGCTCATAAGGGCACCTGACTTGGAGGTGTAGTTTATTTTTTTTTTACCAGAAATATAGTATAAAACTCAAGTGCCCCTTTTTTGAATTGCGCTGTAATGGCAGGAATGAGGTGAAGGGAAAGTGAGCCCTAATCTACCCACCGCCCTGTCCCTGCCTACTTGCAACGACCCACCCTAGGCGACGGGGTACAACTGGGCGGCGGTCCCTATGCTGTCTAAGTGCACGGGAAAACAAACAGGGAACACGCAAGGGAAGGGGCAGTAGCCCACGGAACTCCGCGAGGAAACGGAGCGGTGAATGAGTAGTCAGGACCAGGATAAGGTGGAGTATACCCAAGTGAGCACGGAGGAGGAAGCAAGCCGGAGGCAAAGCAAAGCAGGTTAAGCAGAACAGCAGCAAGGCAGAAGCACGGCAGAAGCAGGCTGGAGCAAGCAGCAGTGGGGCCAGGAATCCAAAAGAATTACAAGCACTGAGGAGGAGAACACAGCAGGTAATAAAGGACAGGGGGCGGAGATAACTCCGACTGACCAGGCCGCGATAGGCTCTCCCACTCCTGAGCCTGCCACCCTGGTTGGTGGGAGAGGGTGTCAGTCGAACAGGTCTGGCCTCAGGTGTGGATTGATTAATCCCAGGAGTATACCTAGACGTAGTACCTGGCAGATCCCTAACAGTACTCCCCCTTTTATGAGGGGCCACCGGACCCTTACTAAGAGGACCCGGTTTAGTAGGGAAAAGAAGGTGGAACCTCCTGATCAATACCCCAGCGTGAACATCACGGGCAGGTACCCAAGTCCTCTCCTCCGGCCCGTACCCTCTCCAATGGACCAGGTACTGGAGGGAGCCCTGGACCATCCTACTTTCCATAATCTTGGCCACCTCGAATTCCACCCCCTCAGGGGTGAGAACGGGAACAGGAGGTTTCCTCGAGGGGGACCAGGACGGGGAGCAGCGTTTAAGGAGGGAGGCATGGAAGACGTCATGTATGCGAAAGGATGGGGGCAGCTCCAGACGGAAGGATACAGGGTTGAGGACTTCAATGATTTTATAAGGCCCAATAAATCGGGGAGCAAACTTCCTAGACGGGACCTTAAGGCGCAAGTTCCTGGACGACAACCAGACCAAATCCCCGACGACAAACCGGGGGTTAGCAGAACGTCTACTATCCGCCTGAATCATTTGTGCGCTCTGGGACGCCTCTAGGTTCTTCTGAACCTGGGCCCAGACAGTGCACAGTTCCCGATGAACATCCTCTACCTCAGGATTATTGGAACAACCAGGGGAAACGGAGGAGAACCTTGGGTTAAACCCGAAATGACAGAAAAACGGGGAGACCCCTGACGAGTTACTGACCCGGTTATTCAGGGAAAATTCAGCAAGGGGAAGGAATGAGACCCAATCGAATTGACAGTCAGAGATGAAACACCTTAAATATTGTTCCAGGGACTGGTTAGTCCTCTCCGTTTGGCCATTAGTTTCGGGATGGAAGGCGGAGAAGGACAGATCAATCTCCAACTTTTTACAAAAGGCTCTCCAAAATAAGGAAACAAATTGTACCCCTCTGTCAGAAACGATAGTGACTGGGGCCCCATGGAGACGCAGGATGTGTTTCACAAACAAAGAATCTAACGTCTTGGCGTTAGGTAGCTTCTTAAGGGGCACAAAGTGGCACATCTTGCTGAAGCGGTCTACTACCACCCACACCACCGACTTGCCCTGAGATGGAGGCAAATCGGTGATAAAATCCATGGAGATATGGGTCCAAGGTCTCTGGGGAATGGGCAAGGAACGTAGTAGGCCCGCAGGTCGGGACCTAGCGGTTTTGGACCTAGCGCAAACCTCACAAGCGGCGACGTAAGCCCTAACGTCTTTAGGCAACCCAGGCCACCAATAGTTTCTGGTAATGAGGTGTTTGGTGCCCAAGATGCCAGGATGACCAGATAGAGCGGAGTCATGGTTTTCCCTGAGTACCCTTAGCCGGTATTGCAGGGGAACAAACAGTTTGTCCCCAGGGACGTTACCGGGAGCTGCACCCTGATCAGCCGCGATATCAGAAGCTAAATCAGAATCCGTGGCAGAAATGATTATACCAGGGGGTAAAATACAAGCAGGATTTTTTTCGGAAGGAGGATTGGCCATGAAACTACGTGACAGGGCATCAGCCTTAATATTCTTGGACCCAGCCCTATAGGTAACCAAGAAATTAAATCTGGTAAAGAATAGTGCCCACCGAGCTTGTCTAGGATTAAGCCTCCGGGCCGATTCTAGGAAAACCAGATTCTTGTGATCCGTAAGGACCGTTACCTGGTGTCTGGCCCCCTCCAGGAAGTGCCGCCACTCTTCAAAAGCCCATTTAATGGCTAGAAGTTCGCGGTTGCGAATATCATAGTTACTCTCCGTGGGCGAAAACTTCCTAGAGAAGTAAGCACAGGGGCGGAGATGGGTGAGGGAGCTGGTACCCTGGGACAAGACGGCCCCCACTCCCACCTCGGATGCGTCAACCTCCACAATAAATGGCTCCTCTTGGTTGGGCTGAATCAGCACGGGGGCCGAGATAAAGCACTTCTTTAGGGTCTCAAAGGCCTGGACGGCCTCAGGGGGCCAATGGAGGACATCAGCACCCTTGCGAGTAAGGTCCGTAAGAGGCTTAGCGACGACCGAGAAGTTGGCAATAAATCTCCTGTAATAGTTGGCGAACCCTAAAAAACACTGTAACGCTTTAAGGGAGGCAGGTTGGACCCATTCCGCCACAGCCTGAACCTTGGCAGGGTCCATGCGGAATTCATGAGGAGTGAGGATTTGCCCTAAAAATTGTATCTCCTGTACCCCAAAGACACATTTTTCAGTCTTAGCAAACAGATTATTCTCCCGAAGGACCTGGAGCACCTTCCTGACATGCTCCACGTGGGAGGACCAGTCCTTGGAAAACACCAGTATGTCATCAAGGTACACAACAAGAAAATTACCCAGGTAATCTCTCAGGATTTCATTAATAAAATTCTGGAAGACAGCAGGGGCATTACACAACCCAAAGGGCAAGACCAGGTATTCGAAATGACCCTCGGGTGTGTTGAACGCAGTTTTCCACTCATCCCCCTCTTTGATGCGGATAAGGTTATATGCCCCCCGTAGATCGAACTTAGAAAACCATTGGGCTCCCTGAACCTGATTAAAAAGATCCGGAATCAAAGGAAGGGGATACTGGTTCCTTACGGTGACCTTATTCAGGTTACGATAATCAATGCACGGCCTAAGACCACCATCCTTCTTCCCCACAAAGAAGAAGCCAGCACCTACAGGAGAAGTCGAGGGGCGAATGAAACCCTTGGCCAGGCATTCTTGGATATACACCCTCATAGCTTCACATTCAGGACATGAAAGATTAAATATCCTACCCTTAGGAAGCTTGGCACCAGGCACCAAATCGATGGCGCAATCGTAATCTCTATGGGGGGGCAACACCTCGGAGGCCTCCTTAGAAAACACATCGGCAAAGTCCTGAACAAACTCAGGAAGCGTGTTTACCTCCTCCCGGGGAGAAATAGAGTTAACAGAAAGACATGACATAAGACATTCATTACCCCATTTGGTGAGATCCCCAGTATTCCAATCAAACGTGGGTTTATTCAACTGCAACCAGGGAAGACCTAATACCAGATCAGACGATAATCCCTGCATCACCAGTACAGAGCACTGCTCCAAATGCATGGAGCCAACCAGGAGTTCAAAAACAGGAGTATGCTGAGTAAAATAACCATTAGCAAGGGGAGTTGAGTCGATACCTACTACAGGGATAGGATAAGGTAAATCAATAAAAGGCATCTTTAGAGACATAGCAAATTCCACATACATGATATTAGCAGATGAGCCAGAATCCACGAAGGCACTGCCAGTGGCAGACCGGCCAGCAAACGAGACCTGAAAGGGAAGCAAAATTTTATTGCGTTTCACATTAACGGGAAATACCTGTGCGCCCAAGTGACCTCCCCGATGATCACTTAGGCGCGGAAGTTTTCCGGCTTTTTATTCTTGCGCCTGGGACAGGTGTTCAGAAGATGCTTGTCGTCCCCACAGTAGAAGCAGAGACCCTTCATTCTGCGAAACTCCCTACGTTGTCGAGGGGACATGGAGGCCCCGAGTTGCATAGGTACCTCCGAGTCCTCCGTGGAGGGGCGAGGAGACGGGACCTCGGGGGGGATCGCAGAAAAGTCAGAGGGGAGCACATTGAAGCGTTCAAGCTGACGTTCCCTGAGACGTCGGTCAAGTCGTACTGCTAGGGCCATAACCTGGTCAAGTGAGTCAGAAGAGGGGTAGCTAACCAGCAGATCCTTCAGGGCGTCAGATAATCCTAACCTAAACTCGCACCTTAGGGCCGGATCGTTCCACCGAGAAGCTACGCACCACTTTCTAAAATCAGAACAGTACTCCTCAACCGGTCTCCTACCCTGACGTAAGGTCACCAGCTGACTCTCGGCTAAAGCAGTCCTGTCAGTCTCATCGTAAATGAGTCCGAGGGCAGAGAAAAAGCGATCAACAGAGGAAAGTTCAGGGGCGTCAGGAGCCAAGGAGAAGGCCCACTCTTGGGGCCCTTCCTGGAGTCGGGATATGATGATACCCACCCGCTGGTTCTCGGAACTTGAGGAGTGGTGTTTAAGGCGGAAATACAGTCTGCAACTCTCCCGGAAGGAGAGAAACGTCTTACGGTCCCCTGAGAACCGGTCAGGTAACTTGAGGTCGGGTTCTAGAGGTGAGGTGAGGGGAACTACTACGGCAGCGTCACCCTGGTTGACCCTCTGGGCCAGGGCCTGGACCTGTAGGGAGAGGCCCTGCATCTGCTGGGTCAGGGTCTCAAGGGGGTCCATGATAGCGTCAGCGTAGGGGAAATGGTAGACTAGGTAAGGGGCTTGTAATTATGTAATGGCAGGAAGGAGGTGAAGGGAAAGTGAGCCCTAATCTACCCACCGCCCTGTCCCTGCCTACTTGCAACGACCCGCCCTAGGCGACGGCATACAACTGGGCGGCGGTCCCTACGCTGTCTAAGTGCACGGGAAAACAAACAGGGAACACACAAGGGAAGGGGCAGTAGCCCACGGAACGCCGCGAGGAAACGGAGCGGTGAATGAGTAGTCAGGACCAGGATAAGGTGGAGTATACCTAAGTGAGCACGGAGGAGGAAGCAAGCCGGAGGCAAAGCAAAGCAGGTTAAGCAGAACAGCAGCAAGGCAGAAGCACGGCAGAAGCAGGCTGGAGCAAGCAGCAGTGGGGCCAGGAATCCAAAAGAATTACAAGCACTGAGGAGGAGAACACAGCAGGTAATAAAGGACAGGGGGCGGAGCTAACTCCGACTGACCAGGCCGCGATAGGCTCTCCCACTCCTGAGCCTGCCCCCCTCGTTGGTGGGAGAGGGTGTCAGTCGAACAGGTCTGGCCTCAGGTGTGGATTGATTAATCCCAGGAGTATACCTAGACGTAGTACCTGGCAGATCCCTAACATGCGCACTAAAATGTCTTAATTTAGTTTTTTACACCATGGTATTAATGTATGGGTAATGGACTTGAAGTCCAATAAATAATGGTAAAAAAACATTGTGTTCTACTAACTAGACACTCTAAAGTTTATTTCTAGCCGTTCAATTTCTGTTTTAACCCTTCACACTTTTTACACAATTTGTCCAAACTTGGGCCAAAAAAATGTAAATTGCATTTTTTTTTTTACAAAAGTGGCACTTTTCTTAAGCCATTTTGAAACACCATATGACATATTGGTAAAAGTGACACCTTTCCACATTCTGCTATTTCTCCCGTGTACGGCGATACCAAATATGTGTGTCTAATCCATTATATGGACCCGTTATAGGGCATATCATAGAAGGAGTCCATTTTGGCTTTTGGAGGCCTTTTTACGCCAGAGCTGATTTTAGGGAACCATGCTATATTTACCGTGGTACTGCAGGTCATTTTGACGAGTATAAATGTCCTGCTAATATTCATCTAGGGGTATAGTGAGTATTTTTAATAGGTGGAAAGAAATAAAAAATAGGTTTTTCCAGAAAATACAGTATTGCTGCATTTTTACAGTGAAACCTTATCCAATAAGCCACCCTCCCTTTTGGTTCTCCCTACAAAAGCAGTGTGAAAGTAAATGAGTTAATAATGTGGGTACTATCACAGTCTTTGCCTTCATAGATTCTAAAGGCAGATGTGTAGCCTGTGCTGCTCTCACAGAGCTTGTCGATTTTAACCCAATATTCTGCTCTCTTTGAGGGGATGTACTGGCGAAATGAGCGCCTGCCTTTGTAACTCATCAGCGATTCATCCACCGCTAGGTTTTTTTCGGTGTTGTACACCGGCATAAATGACTCCTCCAAAATTTTTATCAGGGTCCTTATTTTATACAGGCGGTCACGGTTTGGATCACTACGGGGGGGGGGGGAGGAGGGGCTGGTGATTGTTGTTAAAATGAAGGAAGCGCATTAGCACTTCATATCTGCTTCTGGTCATAACGGCTGGAAAAACAGGTGTGGCATGTGTAGGGCTTGTTGCCCAATATGACCAGATTGGGGGCTTTTTCACTAACCCCATGTTGAGGATGAGCCCCAAATTTTTTTTAAGTTCGCCAGTATTTGTGGGGTTCCACTGCTTTGCATAGGGGGACGTTGGCTTTTCAGCAAAGAATTGGCGAGCATACAGATTGGTTTGGTTGACGACCAGCTCCAATAGTTCATCTGTAATTAATATTTTAAAAAAATCTAGGGCTGTAAAATTTTCCACATTAATATTTATCCCTGGTGTGGCAATAAATTCTGGGATATTAGGGGAAAATTACTCTGTGGGTACCCACTCAATATATTCTGGGGGAATATAGTGGGCCGTGTTTTGTGGTACTTCTGCGACGTGCCCTGTGCTTGTGGACTCTGCAGCGACACTTGCGTTTGTAGAAAGCGTATCACTGTCGTCGCTCTCACTGGTAGACAAGATTTCTACCTTGGACGCGGTTTCTGTATCGCTTTCATCAGAGTCAGAAATGAACATGGCGTATGGCTCTTCCACCGTGAACCTTCTATGGGCCATTGTAATAACACACACTTCCAACAAAGACTGTAACCAGACGCACACACAGACAAATTTTATTACTTTTTCTTTACTTTTTTTTTTTTCACAGACAAAAATACACGGACGTCACAAAAGCACGCTTCACAAAAAACTGATGTCGAACAAACACGTAGACTATAAAAGATTTTTTTTTACATATATTTTTTTAAACTTTTTTTTTGCACAAAAAAAATACAGAGACGTCACACACGTACGCTACACAAAAACACTAAGCTAAACATAGACTAAACCTAGCCTAACCATAGACTAACTCTAGAATAGAACCTAGAATAACCCTAGACTAACCCTAAGGGCATGTTCACACGTGGCGGAATTGCTGTGGAATTCCACTGCGGACAGTCTGCAGTGGAATTCTCCAGTCGCCGTTTTTTACATTTGTTTCTATACATTTTTAGGAAAGTTAGTGCAGATGTTGCGGAAAACTCCGCTGCGGACCATAGGCTGCAGTTCACAATTTTCTGTCCGCAGCATGCACTGTCTGTTGCGGAGAAAAAGCGGAATTTCACTGCGGATTTCAGCCTTTGCAATACAAAAACTGAAATATGTGGCAAGTCCGCTGTGTTTTCTGCAACGTCTGAACTACCTGTCAAATATGCAAATGTTGGTGCAGATTCGTTGCGTAAATGCCCCAAATCTGCACCAACATTTGCAGCGGAAAAACTCCGCCACGTGTGAACATGCCCTAAGGATAACCCTAGCCTAGGTATACAACTGAAATTTATATAAAGTCTATATATTAGATTTTTTGTCATTTTGTGTCTTTGGTGTCACAGTAAAATTCTCTCTCTGTCTCTTCTCATACAGAGTAACAAGTGTGAAGAGAGACAGAGAAACAGATAGGAGAAACACTTCGTTTTTCATTTTGTGATCACTGTGAATGGTTCTCACAGTGATCACATGAACGGAGACCACTGTTACTGGTCTCCGATTATCACTCTGAAGCCAAGGCTGTTGCTAACAGCCTTGGCTTCAGAGGCAGATTACCCGATGACCGGGAAAACCGCTCCGATGCGGCCCCATCCCTCCCAAACCACTCAGATGTGGCGCTTGCTATTGAGCGCCGCATCTGAGGGGTTAAAACTGATCGGAGACCACTGCTAGTGGTCTCCGATCGTTGCCCTGAAGCCCTAGGCTGTTACCAGCAGCCCGGTCTTCAGGAGATCACCGCGAAAACCGCTCCGATGCGGCCCCCTCCCTCGCAAACCACTCAGATGCGGCACTTGCTATTGAGTGCCGCATCTGAGTGGTTAAATACGATCGGAGACCACTGCTAGTGGTTTCCGATCATTACCCTGAAGCCCGAGGCTGTTATTAACAGCCCGGTCTTCAGGAGATCCCCGCAAAAACCGCTCTGATGCGGCCCCCAACCTCGCAAACCACTCAGATGCGGCACTTGCTATTTTTACATATTTGTATATTTCAATCAGGAGCTGGCAAGAACAATTCATCTGATATGATGGTAATCAAAATATAGACTGAAATGTTAACTTTGTATCCATTTCATACTCATCTGTTTGTAGATTTTACAGCAAATTGGGTTGGAATACACTTGAGATTCTTTCCTTTAAATTGGATACTATTCTCAGGAGCGAGGGTGAATGATGGTATATGTTATAGACAGGTCAGGTCAGATTTCTTTTTCCCCTCCTTAAATCTCTGAGTGGACATCCATGATTGCCACACAGACACTTTTATGTATCCAGCCAGTCTCGAAACTCATCTGTATTGCAGGGTTTCAAATTACAAATACTCGGAGGCAGTCGAGAAGACAAATGGAGAGAGACATAGTCCAAAGGGAAGCACAATTTGCCAGAGAAATTTGTACTGTGCTGTTTTTCCATGTGGGGCTTCAACACCGCCGGAGATTGCAAGGCATGGTTGACGTCACTACCTGCCGAGCGCACCTTGATTAGATCAGCTGATGCGTTTCATCCCTGACTGGGATTTACTAAGAGCCATTCCATAGATGCACTAGGGTCTGGCATTTTTATAATGCTGAGCTTAAAGGGGACCAGTCACACATTTTTAAATTATACAAAAATGTTGATTCTATCATGAGAATTAGTATATTGAAGATAAGGTCATGTATATCTTTCCCTATTTTTTTATAAATTATCATGATTATTAAATCAGACAATATATAAGGAGATACACATACATATAGAAAATCATATTATATACCAACAATAAGTCACAAAGTATAATTTTCCATCCCTGTCATATTTGTGAATGATCAGTGATGTTCTCTCCAAAAAATTACAAGAATAACCTAACTAAAATTAAAAAAGAAAGAAATAGAAAAATCAAAGAAAAATAATAAAATAAATAAAAAAATAATACAAATATAATAATATTGGCAATTCCCCAAAGTAAATATTTAAATAGGTAAATTTAATAAATCCAAAAAAGAGGTAATAAATAAAGAATCCATGGTTCGCCCCATGGTTCGAGCTGAAACGTTGCACACACGTGGAATAAAAGGATCTTCGTTTTGAATATTTGGTAGTGCTGTCTCAATTTCTTTTTGTCCTGATTGAGGGGTCACTCTTGGACTGTGACCTAGGAGGCGTGCACCCGCTTGAAAAAATTGTCTTGTGCTGCTGATCTGTATCTAATATACAGTATGTGATATGTTTACTTTTTTAGCATTATTACCTACCACACTAGATTTATTTGGTGTCAAAGCACTAGACACATATTCTTGATATGTTGTATCATTTATCTTATATAAGCTGACATATTTACGATACAAATATTGGCAGTGAAGCGTTGACTGACAAGTTATATATCCCTTAATCGGTACTACATGTACTGTTATGCTCTCTATCTGTACTACATACAATCTACGGCTCTCTACCTGTATTACATTTACTGCACTTCTATCTACCTGTACTATATGTACTGTAATGCTATCTACTAGTACTACATGTGCTGCAATGCTTTCTACCTGTACTACATGTGCTGCAATGATTTCTATCTGTACTACTTGTACTGTACTGCTATCTACTTGTACTGCTATCTACCTGTACTACATGTACTGCACTGCTTACCTACCTGTACTACATGTACTAAACTGCTCTCTACCTGTGCTACATGTAATGTACTAATCTCTGCTTGTTCTGCATGTACTAAACAGCTCTCTAACTGTAATACATTTATTGCACTGCTTTCAACCTGTGCTTCATGTGCTGTACGGCTCTCTACCTGTATTACATTTACTGCACTTCTATCTACCGAGACTACATGTACTATAATGCTATCTACTGGTACTACATGTACTGCAATGTTTTCTACCTGTACTACATGCAGGGCCGCCATCAGGGGGGTATTAGGGGTAGTAGTGTAGGGGGCCCGACCAAACTTAATTGAAAGGGGGGCCCGGCAACTGCCGCGACTTGCCTTTGGTAGAAAAAAACAGGCCCCTGCAATGGGGCCTGTTTTTTTCACCAAAACAATGTCATGAGCTGCGGGCCCCCCTCTCGTGAAACACCGCCGTGAGCTGCGGGCCCCCCTCTTATCACCGCCGCGAAACACCGCCCGCTTGCGCGCGTACGAGCGAGCGCGCGAACGACCGCGCGCGAACGACCGCAACACAAGATCTAGGGGGAAGGACAGCACAGCCACACTGGACAGCGGCGCAGTCTACTTACCTGCTGGCCCGCCTCCGACTCGTCCTCCTCGTCCGCCTCCGACTCCGCCTCCTCGTCCTCGTCCGACTCCGCCTCCGCCTCCTCCTCCAGAGCGTGGCTGCGTAAGGAGAGGGGGGGGGAGTCTAGTTGTTGCGCGGCGGCAGTTCTACGATCCCCGCCATTTTCTGGAGCCTGGAGCCTGGAGGTGAAGGACGACATCTGGACCGAAGACATCGCCTGAAGAGGACTGGAGTGGGAGCAGCTCTTCTGACACGGTGAGTAAAGTGTCTCAAAGTGCTGTTTATGTATGGCCCTGTTCACACAGATTATTTTGCAGGCCGAAAAAATCTGCCTCAAAATTCCTTAAAGAATTTTGAGGCAGATTTTGACCTGCCCACACTATCTTGCCGCGTTTTTTGCTGCATTTTTTGCCCGCTGCGATTGAGGACAGCAGACAAAAAACGCAGCGAAAAATGAATTTTCTGCCTCCCATTGGTTTCGATGGGAGGTCAGAGGCGGAACCGCGGCAAGAAAGGACGTGCTGCTTTTTCTTTTTTCCGCGACTGGCTCCCATTGATTTCAGATTAAATCAATGGGAGGCGGTTTTGGAAGTTTTTTGGTGCTGATTCTGACGCAGTGTCCGAGTCAATATCAAGGCCCAAAAACTCTGTGAACTGGGCCTTATTGTTAGGGCTTATTCAGACGAACGTGTAATACATCCGTGAAGTCTAAACTTTTTTATAAATGTAAAAAAGTACCTTTTTTTTTTCTCATGTGTGATTTTTGCGGCAGAACCGCAGCATTTCCGCAACAGAGGAGCAGCGATCCCACAGAATAAATTGACACGCTGCGGCTTAAAAAGCCACACTGCAGGTCCATTTTTTTTGCAGCGTGTGGATGAGATTTGTTCATATCTCATCCACTCTGCTGCGACTGTGATACGCTGCGGATTTTCCACAATAAAATGTGTTGCATAAAATCCGCAGTGTTCATGCCTAGTGTGTTCCTACCCTAAGGTCGGATTCACACAAGCGTGTGCTTTTTGTGTGTGCAAAAACGTGGCGTTTTGTGCATGCAAAAGGTCATAACAGCTCCGTGTGTCAGCAGCGTATGATGGGCGGCTGCGTGATTTTCACGCAGCCGCCATCATTATGACACTCTGTTTGTATGTTTGTAGCGCGTGGTGCTTTTCTGTTTTCATTCATAGCTTATACGGCTGCGGCAGTGCTGGGCGTGATTTTCACGCACCCATTGACTTCAATGGGTGCGTGATGCGCGAACAATGCACAAATATCGGACATGTCGTGAGTTTTACGCAGCGGACACACGGACACACGCTGCATGAAAATCACTGACAGTCTGAACGGCCCCATAGAGTAACATAGGTCCGTGCGAGGCGCGTGAAAATCACGCGCGTTGCACGGATGTATTACACGTTCGTCTGAATAAGCCCTAACAATAAGGCCCAGTTCACAGCGTTTTTGGGCCTTGATATTGACTCGGACACTGCGTCAGAATCAGCACCAAAAAACTTCCAAAACCGCCTCCCATTGATTTAATCTGAAATCAATGGGAGCCAGTCGCGGAAAAAAGAAAAAGCAGCACGTCCTTTCTTGCAGCGGTTCTGCCTCTGACCTCCCATCGAAATCAATGGGAGGCAGAAAATGCATTTTTCCCTGCGTTTTTTGTCTGCTGTCCTCAATCGCCGCGGCCAAAAAACGCGGCAAGATAGTGTGGGCAGGTCAAAATCTGCCTCAAAATTCGGTGCGCGGTTCCAGGCGGTCGCGGGTGCGCATGCGCGGGAGTTTGCGGGTGCGCGCGATCAGTCGCACGGGCGGCAGTGTTTGACGACCCCCATGCTACCCAGGGCCGCCATCAGGGGGGGGTATTATGGGTACTGATGTGAGAGGCCCGGCCAAACCTAATTGGAAGGGGGCCCGCAGCTCACGACATTCTTTTGGTGAAAAAAACGGGCCCCATTGCAGGGGCCTGTTTTTTTTCTACCAAAGGCAAGTCGCGGCAGTTGCCGGGCCCCCCTTTCAATTAAGTTTGGCCGGGCCTCTCACATCAGTACCCATAATACCCCCCCTGATGGCGGCCCTGGGTACCATGATATAGTGCTGGACGGAGTACCGTTAACAGGCGGTGCCACGGTAGGGGGGCCCAGAAAATTTAGCTGTAGGGGGCCCTGAAATTCCTGATGGCGGCCTTGACTACATGTGCTGCAATGCTTTCTACCTGCACTACATGTACTGTACTTCTATCTACTTGTACTGCTTTCTACCTGTACTACATGTACTGAACTACTACCTACCTGTACTACATGTACTGTACTGCTATCTACCTTTACTACATGTAATATACTGCTCTCTACCTGTACTACATGTACTGTACTACTATCCACCTGTACTACATGTACTGTACTGGTCTCTACCTGTTCTACATGTACTGTACTGCTTTCTACTTTTACTGCTTGTACTGTTCTGCTCTCTAACTGTAATACATTTATTGCACTGCTTTCTACCTGTGCTACATGTGCTGTACTGCTCTTTACCTGTTCTACATGTACTGCACTTCTCGCTACCTGTACTATATGTACTGTATTGCTTTGCACTTGTAGTACATGTACTGCACTTCTCTCTATCTGTACTACATGTACTGTGCTGCTTTCTATCTTTACTACATATACTGTACTTCTCTCTATCTGTACTACATGAACTGCACTTCTTAATACTTGTCTACATGTACTGTACTGCTATCTACTGGTACTACATGTACTGCAATGTTTTCTACCTGTACTACATGTGCTGCAATGCTTTCTACCTGCACTACATGTACTGTACTTCTATCTACTTGTACTGCTTTCTACCTGTACTACATGTACTGAACTACTACCTACCTGTACTACATGTACTGTACTGCTATCTACCTTTACTACATGTAATATACTGCTCTCTACCTGTACTACATGTACTGTACTACTATCCACCTGTACTACATGTACTGTACTGGTCTCTACCTGTTCTACATGTACTGTACTGCTTTCTACTTTTACTGCTTGTACTGTTCTGCTCTCTAACTGTAATACATTTATTGCACTGCTTTCTACCTGTGCTACATGTGCTGTACTGCTCTTTACCTGTTCTACATGTACTGCACTTCTCTCTACCTGTACTATATGTACTGTATTGCTTTGCACTTGTAGTACATGTACTGCACTTCTCTCTATCTGTACTACATGTACTGTGCTGCTTTCTATCTTTACTACATATACTGTACTTCTCTCTATCTGTACTACATGAACTGCACTTCTTAATACTTGTCTACATGTACTGTACTGCTATCTACTGGTACTACATGTACTGCAATGTTTTCTACCTGTACTACATGTGCTGCAATGCTTTCTACCTGCACTACATGTACTGTACTTTTATCTACTTGTACTGCTCTCTACCTGTACTACATTTACTGAACTACTACCTACCTGTACTACATGTACTGTACTGCTGTCTAACTTTACTACATGTAATATACTGCTCTCTACCTGTACTACATTGTTCCTATGGTTATTAACTTTGTTGTTGACTCCTGATCCTGACCTTGACATCTGCCTTCTTCCTGAATTACACTCATGTCTCGCCCCTTTGAATTTATCGCATTATTCCTGTGGTTCTACCCTTGGTATTGACACCTGGCCTGACTACAGTTCTGTCTTAAAGGGAATGTGTCGCTAGAAATTTATTTTTATTTTTTTATTACATACATAATTAGACATTGTTCTAATTTTTGTAATTTTTTCACAAGTCAGGAAATATTATAAATTAGATTCTAATTGATAACATTTCCCTGTGCTGGTCACTAGTGGGAGCAATTCCCAAAATTGCAGCATTGGCATGTGGTAAAGCAACCACATTGCTTTATGCTGCAAAATTTGAAAAGACACACTCGCTCTAGCGTCCTCAAACAATCCCCCCTCCTTTATCCTGGCTAGTGCCAGGAGAAAGGAGGGGATTGAATGTTCAAACCTCCTACACTGTGTGCCGCCATTTTTTTGAGCGAATACACAGTGTAGTAGGCTTTAACCTTTAGCTTTCTAGATCATAAGTTCTAATCTGTTGACTGTCCCTGGCTTTGATCCTGACTTCACTACATATTCCTCGCTACAGTGCACCCGTCGCCAATTCGTCACTATTCTGGGACCTGGAAATCCAACTCGGAAGGTCTATACCTCTTTTCGTGGGTTAGGGGGGAAAAAAGGGAAAAATTCCTTAGACTCTGCACCCCAGTGTAGCCAGTGCTAAATTGCGGCTTAGATAATCCACTGTTCTGGTGAGAGATATCTACATTAGGTGTCTTCTTATTTTTCTTATTTTCAGTGATATTTTGAGGGCTTTGGAACCAATTACTAGTTTTCCCACATTTTTTTATATTTTCAATTTACAATAGTTGTCCTAGAACTAATTAATACTGTAACTTAAGGAAGCACTGTAGCTAAAAACGAAAAAAATATCCTATTTAGCATAAAATATATATAATACATATAATATATATATATATATATACAACAATCCCTGCATCATTACTCCACCTTCACCAGCCTGAACTGCTGACACCTGACAGAACAGGTTCATCAATTCATGCTGCTTCTGCCAAATTCTGAACCTTCCATCTGCATGGTGCAGCAGAAATATGCATTCAGGCCATCAAAGTTTAGTGACCGGACAAGCCCTTTAACGTGTGTTAGGCTTAGATACAGGGCCCCAGCAGACAGTAATCTTATACTGTATAAGATTACTGTCTGCTGGACCCTGTATCTTAACCTACTTTAGGCTTAGATACAGGGTCCAACAAACAGTATCATACATGTACATGGGCGCTCTATCTATGGCCCTGTTCACATCACCGCTGCCCTTCCGTTGAGGGGTCCTGTCGGGTTAACCCCTCAACTGAAAGGCAAACGGAAACCTTAGCTTCTGGTTGCATCATCATTGATCTCAGCAACGTTTCAGTCACCATTGAGCTCAATGGTGAGGGAAACGGAAGTGGAGGTTTCAGTTTTCCTTTCTGTTGAGGGGGTTAACCCGACGGAACCACTCAACGGAAGGGCAGCGGTGATGTGAACCGGCCCTTACTAATGTTTTTTTTTGTGTTTTTCTACAGGTTCGGTCGTTGGACTACGTTGGATTCGAGGACTACTTTGATGACGGCTTTTTTATTCTCAATAAAATGGTTAATGAGGATTGTGTTTTTTTTTTATTTCAATAAATCTCTTTTTTCTATGTCTTTGTATTTTTTTTAAACTTTATCGCTACCACCTTACTAATGGCCGCTGACTGATTCACAGCATCCATTACTAAGGCGGGGCTTAGTGTTAGCCAGGCCAACACTAACCCCCATTATTACCCTGGTACCCACTGCCACCAGGGGTGCCAGGAAGAGCCAGGTATGTTCCAGTACCCGACCATCTGTAGTGACGGCCGGGCACTGGGGCGGCCGCAGGCTGGAATTATTAGGCTGGGAAAGGCCAAAAACAGTGGCCCTTCCAAACCTGGTAATTCTAGGCTGCTGCTGCGTTGTATCTGGCTCGTTATGAAAAATACGAGGCAACCCACAACCCTAATTATTGAACAGCACGATGCGGCGTTCCCCCATTTTTTTAACCAGCCAGACACAACACAGCAGCAGCAGGCTAGTATTACCATGGTGGAAGGGCCACTGATTTTTGGCTTTCCCAGCCTAATAATACCAGCCTGCGGCAGTGCCCCTGGCGGGGCTTGACATTAACAGGTGCAGAGAGGCTAATACTAACCCCCATTATTATCCTGATACCCACAACCAC
Organism: Rhinoderma darwinii; assembly: GCF_050947455.1. Taxonomy (NCBI): domain Eukaryota; kingdom Metazoa; phylum Chordata; class Amphibia; order Anura; family Rhinodermatidae; genus Rhinoderma; species Rhinoderma darwinii. Next base: position 282,655,219 of record NC_134690.1, on the reverse strand, counting down.
CAGGGGTACTGGGAAGACCTGGGTACGATCCAGTATCCGAACATCTGTAGTGATGGCCGGGAAATGGGGTGGCCGCAGGCTGGTATTATTAGGCTGGGAAAGACCAAAAACAGTGGCCCTTCCCACCCTGGTAATGCTAGGCTGCGGCTGCTGTGTTGTATCTGGCTGGTTATGAAAATTGGGGGGGGCCCCCATGTAATTTTTTTTTATTTATTTATTTTTTAAATAAATAATTAGAAAATAATGACATGGCCCCCCACCCATTTTTCATAACCAGCCAGATACAACACAGCAGCAGCAGCAGCCTAGCAGGCTCTTCCCGTTATCCCTGGTGGCGGTTGGTACCAGGGTAATAATGGGGGTTAGTGTTAGCCTCTTCATGTCTAACATTAAGACCCGCCTTAGTAATGGACGTTGTCAATCAGCCAGCAGTCATTACTAAGGTGGTAGTAATAAGTTTAAAAAAAGTAGAAAGACATAGATAAAATATTTTATTGAAATAAAAATCCCACACACAACCCTCGTTATCCATTATTGAGAATAAAAAAAAAACGCAGTTATCGAAGTAGTCCTCGAATCTGAAGTAGTCCAACAACCGAACTTGTAAAAAAACACAAAAATAATTAGTAACACATAACAAAGGAAAATAATTCTTATACTTACCTTTCCTGGGTCCAGCGCTGGAGCTGCAATGTCAGCGAGCTGGGCCCTATGTCTAATCCTATCATGTGTGTTACTGTCTGCTGAGCCATTGTATCTAATCCTATAATGTGTGATACGGTCTGCTGGGCCCTATATCTAGTCCTATTATGTGTGATATTGTCTGCTGAGCGACTGTATCTAATCCTATTGTAAAGGATCTGCCAGGCACAACTTCTGTGTATACGCCCATGGGTAATCAGTCTGCACCTGGTTCTATGTCTCTGAGACTGACTCCATCTTCCACCACTCAGGATGGCAGGCTTAGGAGTGGGAGAGCCTATCGCAGCCTGGCCAGACGGAGCTAGCTCCCGCCCTCTGTCTATTTCAACCTGCCTTTCCTGTTCCTCCTTTGCTTGTGATTCTTCTTGTGTGGGTTCCTGGCCTTGCTGCAGCTTCTAGCTATTTGACCTTGCTTCATACTGACCCTGGCTTACTGACTACTCTCCTGCTCTGCGTTTGGTACCTCGTACACTCCTGGTTTGACTCGGCTCGTTCACCTCTCTTGTTGCTCACGGTGTTGCCGTGGGCAACTGCCCCATTTCCCTTTGCTTGTGACCCCTTGTCTGTTTGTCGTACACCTACTGAGCGTAGGGACCGTCGCCCAGTTGTACCCCGTCGCCTAGGGCGGGTCGTTGCAAGTAGGCAGGGACTGAGTGGTGGGTAGATTAGGGCTCACTGTCTGTTTCCCTACCCCCCTGTCATTACACCTATCATGCGAGATACAGTCTGCTGAGCCCTCTATCCAGAGGCGTAGCTAGGTTCTCCCGCCCCCGGGACAAAGATTCAGATTGGCGCCCCCCCCAATCTTATTTCCCGACATCTCCTTACCCTTCGCCATGTTTGCTTTCTCTACCAATCAATGAGGTGTAACTTTTGTTTTTTCACAATTTTTTTAACCCCTTAATGACCAGCCTATTTTAGACCTTAACCCCTTCCCGCACCTTGACGTTAATGCACGTCAATGTGAGCAGTCACTTCGCGCACCTTGATGTGCAGTAACGTCAGTGCTTTGACAGTTAACCGCCGCGCGGCGCTACACCGCAGCGGCGGTTAACTGTGCAGGGTGTCTGCCCTGCATTCCCCGTTGCCGATCAGAGGCCCATCGCCGCTGATTTTGTCAGTTAACCCCTTAATTGCGGCGTTCGATTTTGAACGCCACAATTAAGGTGTTTAGCGCCGATCGGCAGCCCCCATGTGAAATCACGGGGGCTGGCGATGGTACCAATGGCAACCGGACGCCAGACAATGGCTTCCGGGCTGCCATGTACAGAAGCCTATGAGGACCACCCGGAGGGTGGTCGTCGTAGGCAGTGTGACTGTTACGTCACAATGACAGTTGGAATGCATTACACTACGTGTGTAGTGTAATGTATTCCAGCAGCGATCAGAGCTGCAAGTCTAAGTGTCCCCTAGTGGGACAAGTGAAAAAAGTAAAAAAAAGAATAAAAATGTTTTAAATGTACACGTAAAAAAAAAGTACACATATTTGGTATCACCGCGTTCGTAACGACCCCAACTATAAAACTGTAATATTATTTTTCCCGCACGGTGAACAACGCAAAAAAAAATAAACGAAAAACAATGCCAGAATCACTATTTTTTGGTCACCACCCCTCCCAAAATATACAATAAAAAGTGATCAAAAAGTCGCATGTACGCCAAAATAGTACCGATACAAACTACAACCCGTCCCACAAAAAACAAGCCCTTACACAGCTTTTTTGACTGAAAAATAAAAAACTTATGGCTCTCAGAATATGGTGACACAAAAAATAGTTTATTTTCTAAATAAGTTATTTTATTGCGCAAACACGGCAAAACATAAAAAAACGATATACATATGGTATCGCCGTAATCGTACCGACCCGCAGAATAAAATATAATGGTCATTTATAGCCCAGGTTGAATGCTGTAAAAAATAAATAAAAATGATTGTCAGAATTGATGGTTTTTGGTCACCTGGCTTGCCGAAAAATGGAATAAAAAGTGATAAAAAAGATGGCATGTACCCCAAGATGGTACCAATGAAATCTACAGATTGTCCCGCAAAGAATAAGCCCTCACACGGCTCCGGTGGTGAAAAAATAAAAAAAGTTCTGGCTCCCAGAATATGGCGATGCAAAATGTGCAGATTGTCCAAAAGCGGATAAGATCAGGCGCCATTTATAAGTTCCACAAAGGCCACATATCTGCGGATTATTATTTATTTACCGCATTATTATACCCTCTTATTATGCCCCTGATGTACTCTGCCCAGTCTACATTTGCCCCCACATTACAAACTGAAATACCAGCAAAACGCCAGAGCTACTACCAAGCAAAATCTGTGCTCCAAAAGCCAAATGGCGTCCCTCCCTTCTGAGCCCTACAGCGTGCCCAAACAGCCGTTTACGTCCACCGATATGGCATCGCCATACCCGGGAGAACCCGGTTAAAATTTTATGAGGTATTTGTGGCACAAACTGGGCACAACATATAGTGCACTAAAATGGCACATCAGTGGAAAATTTTAATTTTCACTCTGCACCATCTGCTGCGGATTAAACCCTTAATAGCATGTCGTGGTGTGGGGTGTGATATATGGAGCGTCTCATGCGCAAAGCCCGCACCATACGCTGCGGGTGTCAGCTGTGTATTACAGCTGATACCCGGGACTAAAGGACAGAAACAGCGAACACGCTGTTACAGGTGCCTGTAAAAATGACTATATACTGCAATACATTAGTATTGAGGTGTATTCTACCAGTGATCTAACGATTGCTGGTTCAAGTCTCCTAGGGGGACTAATAAAATGTGTAAAAACAAAAGTAAATTATTATTATTAGTGGAAAAAATTAAATAAATATTTAAAGTCCAAAAAGAAACCCTTTTCAAATTTTTTCTCTAAAGTAATGTAAAAAAATAAAAAAAAAATACACAAAATTGGTATCGCTGATCCATAAAAGTCCAAGCTATTACAATATACCATTATTGAACTCGCACGGTGAACGCCGTGAAAAATAAAGAATTTTAAACGGCAAAACCATATTTTTTTTGTCCCCTTCGCTCTACCAAAAAATGTAATAAAAAGTGCTCAAAAAGTCTTATGTACCAAAAAATGGTACCAATAAAATCTACAGCTCGTCCCGCAAAAAATAAGCCCTCACACCACTCTATTGACGGAAAAATAAAAAAGTTGTAGTTCTCGGAATGCGGGGAGGAAAAAAGAAAAAGCAAAACATGGTTCAGTTCGGAAAGGGTTAATTATTTTCTGATGAAAAAACATTTATGACCACATGTGGGGTATAGCCGTACTCGGGAGAAATTTCTTTACAAATGTTGCTGTGCATTTTCTCCTTTATCCTTTGTGAAATTTAAGAAATTCAACATTTTAGTGGAAATAATGTTGATATTAATTTTCACGGCCTAATTCTAATAAATTCTGCAAAAGACGTGTGGGGCCTAAATGCTCACTATACCCCTAGATAGATTCCTTAAGTGGTGTAGTTTCTCAAATGGGGTTACTTTTGGGGGGCTACCACTGTTTCGGTCTCTCAGTGGCTTTGCAAATTCGACATGACACCCAAAAACTATTCCAGCTAAATTTGAGCTCCAAAAGCCAAATAGCGCTCCTTCCCTTCTAAGCCCCGGTATGGGTCCAAACAGCAGTTTATTACCACATATGGGGTATTTACGTAATAAGGAGAAATTGTTTTACAAATGTTGGGGTGCTTTTTCTCCTTTATTCCTTGTAAAAATTAAAAATGTCTACGTTTTTTCAGAAAAAAAGTAGATTTTTACCTTTACAGACTAATTCCAATGAATTCAACAAAGAACTGTGGGGTCAAAATGCTAACTTTACCCCTAGAAAAATTCCTTGAGGGGTGTAGTTTCCAAAATGGGGTCACTATTGGGGGGTTTCCACAGTATTCATCCCTCCAGTGAATTGCAAACGCGACACGGCACTGAAAACTATTCCAGCAAAATCAGAAATCCAAAATCCAAATGCTGCTCCTTCTCTTCTGAGGCCTGCTGTGGGTCCAAACAGCAGTTTATTACCACATATGGGGTATTGCTATAATCGAAAGAAATTGCTTTACATATGTTGGGGTGTTTTTTCTACTTTATTCTTTGCAAAAATTAAAAATGTCTACGTTTTTTCACAAAAAAAGCAGATTTTCATCTTCACATACTAATTCAAATAAATTTAGCAAAAAACTGTGGGTTCAAAATCCTAACTATACCCATAGATAAATTCCTTGAGGGGTATAGTTTCCAAAATGGGGTCACTTTTGGGGGGTTTCCACTGTTTTGGCACCACAAGACCTCTTCAAACCTGACATGGTGCCTAAAATATATTCTAAAAAAAGGAGGCCCCAAAATCCACTAGGTGCTCCTTTGCTTCTGAGGTCTGTGTTTCAGTCCATTACCACACTAAGGCCACATGTGGGATATTTATAAAAACTGCAGAATCTGGGCAATAAATATTGAGTTGCATTTCTTGGGTATAACCTTCTGTGGTACAGAAAAAATGTATTCCAAATGAATTTTCGAAAAAAAAAATGAAATTTGTAAATTTCACCTCTACTTTTCTTTAATTCCTGTGAAACACCTAAAGGGTAAAAACTGCTGTTTTGAATACTTTGAGGGGTGAAGTTTTCAAAATGGGGTGATTTATGGGGACTTTTTTAATATATAGGGCCCTCAAAGCCACTTCAGAACTGAACTGGTCCCTGGGTTCACACGAGCACAATAACGTCCGTAATGGACGGACGTATTTCGGCCGGAAGTCCCGGACCGAACTCAGTGCAGGGAGCCGGTCTCCTAGCATTGTAGTTATGTACGACGCTAGGAGTCCCTGCCTCTCCGTGGAACTACTGTCCCGTACTGAAAACATAATTACAGTACGGGACAGTTGTCCTGCAGAGAGGCAGGGACTCCTAGCATCGTACATAACTATGATGCTAGGAGCCCGGCTCCCTGCACTGAGTTCGGTCCGGGACTTCCGGCCGAAATACGTCCGTCCATTACGGACGTTATTGTGCTCGTGTGAACCCAGCCTAATATCGTTATTTCAATAGTATACCCTCATACACTAGACGCAATATGCTGGTTCAAAGTTTTTTTTCTATAAGTATAACAGCGTCAATATTAATAGGACTTACTTATCCTTAGAAAACATTTGTTTAAGAGTATGCTGCGCCTCGACGCGCGTTTCTCTCAGTATTCCTCAGGAGACAAGTTTTGCTGTGTATTGTACCAGCGATCTAAGGATCGCTGGTTCAAGTCCCCTAGGGGATCGAATAAAATGTGTGAAAAAAAAAAAACGTAGATACATTTTCAGGAGTGTAAAAAATGTTTACAACTTTTCCCATTTTTCGCCAAACACAATGTAAAAAAAAATAAAAAATTGGCATCACTGCGTCCGTAAAAGTCTGAAACCATTACAATGTAGCATTATTTGACACACAGTGAACGGCGTAAAAAAATTAATACATTTAAAACCGCAGAATCATTGTCCTTTGCTCACTATAGTGCTAAAAAGAATGAAACAGAAAGTGGTAAAAAAATCATATGTACCAAAAAAAATAGTGCTAATAAAAACTACACCTCGTCCCGCAAAAAATAAGGCTGGGTTCACACACCCTATTTACTGACGTAATTCGGGCATTTTAACCTCGAATTACGTCTGAAAATACGGCTCCAATGCGCCGGCAAACATCTGCCCATTCATTTGAATGGGCTTTACGATGTTCTGTGCCGACGGTCATTTTTTTTACGCGCTGCTGTCAAAAGACGGCGCATAAAAAAGACGCCCGCGTCAAAGAAGTGCCTGTCACTTCTTGGGACGTAATTGGAGCCGTTTTACATTGACTCCATAGAAAAACAGCTCCAATTACGCCCGTAATGGACGCTGCGAAAAACGCCTGCAACATGCCATTACGTCTGAAATTCAGGAGCTGTTTTCTCCTGAAAACAGCTCCGTAATTTCAGCCATAATGGACGCTGCCGTGTGAACATACCCTAAGCCCTCACACTGCTCAAACGATGGAAAAATATGTTATGGCTCTCAGAATGTGGTGAAACTGAACAAATTTTTTTTTTTAACCAACAGTTTTTTCTTTGTAAAAGAAGTAAAATATGATTTTTTTTCCCCTATTTTCTGTTGTCTAAAACCTGGGTGCGTCTTATAGTCAGGTGCGTCCTATAGTCAGAAAAATACCAAGCTAAATCTTCCCTCCAATAGCCAAATAGTGCTCGCTCCCTTCTGAATGCTACAGTGTGCCCAAACAGTACTTTATGTCCACATATATGGCATTCTCATAGCCGGGAGAACCCGTTTAACAGTTTATGAGATATTTGTCTGTCGTGGCACAAACTGGGCATAACATATTGTGCACTAAAATGGCATACTAGTGAAAAAATTGCAATTTTCACTTTGCACCATGCTCACTAATTTCTAATGAAAAAACTGTGGGGTCAAAATTCTCACTACACCCCTTAAAATGCCTTGAAGGGGTTTTACTATCAGGGACATTTATGACATATCGACAGGATATTTCATAAATGTCAGATAGATGCGGGTCCCACCTCTGGGACCCGCACCTATCTCTACAACAGGGCCCCCTAAGCCCCGTTCTACCGCTCTGGGTTGCGGCTGAAGCGTGTGATTCACAACCATGAAGAAGAAAACGCTGTTTCCGTAGGTCCCATAGAACTGAATGGTAGTTACAGAAACAGCGTAGCTCGCATTCTACGCTGCTTTCATAACTGCCATTCAATACTATGGGAGTTACGGAAACAGTGTAGCTCAGCGATGCAGTTTCCTTTTTTATGGTCGGAAATCACACGCTTCAGCCACAACAGAGAGCAGTAGAACGGGGTTTATCGGGCCCCGTTTTAGAGATAGGTGCGGGTCCCAGAGGACCCGCATCTATCTGGCATTAATGACATATTCTGTGTATGATATGTCATAAATGTTCCTGATGGGAAAATTAAGTGGTGTAATTTCCAAAATGGGGGTCACTACTTGGGGGTTTGTTTAACTATTTGACCTCAGAGCCCTGGAATTGTTGGCGAATTCTGCAAAATCACCAAAATAGGCCTCAAGTGCGCATGGTGCTCTTTCACTCCTAAGCCCTGTTATATGTCCAGGCAAATGATAAATGCCTTGAGGGGTGTAGTTTCCAAATGGGGTCACTTCTCGGGGGTTTCCATTCTACTCTGGTACCTAAAGGAAACTCTGCAAATGTGACATTGCGCCCGAACACCTATCCAGCAAAATCTTCGCTCTAAAGGCAAAATGGTGCTCGTTCCAATTTGAGCCCTGCCAAGTGCTCAAACAGCAGTTAGGGGCCACATATGGGTTATTGCCATAATCGTGAGAAATTGAGTAACAAATTGTGTGGTGTTTTTTCTTCTATTACCCCGTGTGAAAATAAAAACTTCGGAGCTAAAACGACATATTTTTAGTTTTCACTGCGTAATTCTAATAAAACCTATGAAACACCTGTGGGGTCAAAATGCTCACTACACCCCTAGATAAATGTGAGTGTTGTAGATTCCAAAATAGAGTCACTTTAAAGGGGTTTCCCCTATACTGGTACCTCAGGGGCTCTGCAAATTCGACATGGCGCCCAAAAAGCAATCAAGGAAAATCTGCATGCCAAATAGCTCTTCAGTCATTCTGGTCCCTGGCGTGGGACCAAACAGCAGTTTATTGCCTTACTCGGGAGAAATGGCTTTACAAGTGTTGGGGTGCTTTTTCTCCTCTATTCCTTGTGAAAATGAAAAAATTAAACATTTTAGTAGAAAAAATGTTGATTTTAATTTTCACGACCTTATTCTAATAAATTTTGCAGAAAGCCTGAGGGGTCAAAATGCTCACAATACCCCTAGATAAATTCCTTGAGGGGTGTAGTTTGCCAAATGATGTCTTTTTTGGGGTGTTGCCACTGTTTTGGCACCACAAGACCTCTTCAAACCGGACATAGTGCCTAAAATATATTCATAAAAAAGGAGGCTTCAAAATCCACTAGGTGCTCCTTTGATTTTGAGGCCTCTGCTTCAGTCCTTTACCACACTAGGGCCACATGTAGGATATTTCTAAAAAGAATGGTATCTGGGCAATAAATGTTGATTTGTGTTTCATAAATATATTCATAAAAAAGGAGGCTTCAAAATCCACTAGGTGCTTGTCAAGGATCTGCCAGGCACAGCTTCTGTATCCACGCCCATAGGTAATCAGTCTGCACCTGCTTCTATGTCTGTGAGACTGACTCCATCTTCCACCACTCAGGATGGCAGGCTTAGGAGTGGGAGAGCCTATCACAGCCTGGCCAGACAGAGCTAGCTCCCGCCCTCTGTCTATTTATACCTGCCTTTCCTGTTCCTCCTTGCTTGTGATTCTTCTCGTTTGGTTTCCTGGCCCTGCTGCAGCTTCTGAACTATTTGTCCCTGCTTCATATTGACCCTGGCTTACTGACTACTCTCCTGCTCTGTGTTTGGTACCTCGTACACTCCTGGTTTGACTCAGCTTGTTCACTACTCTCCTGCTCTGCGTTTGGCACCTCGTACTCTCCTGGTTTGACTCGGCTCGTTTACTACTCTTGTTGCTCACGGTGTTGCCGTGGGCAACTGCCTCGTTTCCCTTTGCTTCTGTGTACCCTTGTCTGTTTGTCTGTCGTGAACTTATTGAGCGTAGGGACCGTCGCCCAGTTGTACCCCGTCTCCTAGGGCGGGTCGTTGCAAGTAGGCAGGGACTGAGTGGCGGGTTGATTAGGGCTCACTTGTCTGTTTCCCTACCCCCATCATTACATAATCACAAGCCCATATACCTAGTCTACCCTGGTCCCTGACACTACTATGGACCCCCTTGAGACCCTGGCGCAGCAAATGCAGGGTCTCTCCCTACAGGTCCAGGCCCTGGCTCAGAGGGTCAACCAGCCTGATGCTACCATGGTAGTGCCCCTCACCTCACCTCTTGAATCCCACCTCAAGTTGCCTGACCGGTTCTCAGGGGACCGGAAGACTTTTCTCTCCTTTCGGGAGAGTTGTAGGCTCTATTTTCGCTTAAAGCCCCACTCCTCAGGTTCTGAGAGCCAGCGGGTGGGTATAATTATGTCCCAGCTCCAGGAGGGGCCCCAAGAATGGGCCTTCTCCTTGGCTCCTGACGCCCCTGAACTTTCTTCCGTTGATGTTTTCTTTTCTGCTCTCGGACTCATTTATGACGAGACTGACAAGACTGCCTTTGCCGAGAGTCAGTTGGTGACCTTACGTCAGGGTAAGAGACCTGTTGAGGAGTATTGCTCTGACTTTAGGAAGTGGTGCGTAGCTTCTCGGTGGAATGACCCTGCCTTAAAGTGCTAGTTTAGGTTGGGTCTGTCGAACGCCCTGAAAGACCTGCTAGTTAGCTACCCCTCTTCTGACTCTCTAGACCAGGTTATGGCTTTAGCGGTACGACTTGACCGACATCTCAGGGAACGACGACTTGAACGTCTTGGTGTTTTCTCCTCTGACCCCCCCATGATGCCTCCCGAGGTTCCGTTGCTTCGTTCTTCCACGGAAGACTCGGAGGTACCTATGCAACTCGGGGCCCCCGTGTCCCCCCAACAACGCAGAGAGTTCCGCAGGAAGAATGGTCTCTGCTTCTACTGTGGGGATGACAAGCATCAAGTGAACAACTGTCCTAGGCGTAAGAATAAGCAGCCGTAAAACTTCCGCGCCTAAGTGATCATCGGGGAGGTCACTTGGGCGCGCAGGTATTTCCCGTAAATATGAAACGTAATAAAATCTTGCTTCCCTTTCAGGTCTCTTTTGGTGGTAGGTCTGCTACCGGCAGTGCCTTCGTGGATTCAGGGTCTTCTGCTAATATCATGTCTGTGGAATTTGCTATGTCTCTAGCTATGCCTTTGATTGATTTGCCTAAACCTGTCCCGGTAGTGGGTATCGACTCCACTCCTCTTGCTAATGGTTATTTTACACAGCATACCCCTGTTTTTGAACTCCTTGTTGGCTCCATGCATTTGGAGCAGTGCTCTGTACTGTTAATGCAGGGATTATCGTCCGATTTGGTTTTAGGCCTTCCCTGGTAGCAGTTGCATAATCCCACGTTTGACTGGAATACTGGGGATCTTACCAAATGGGGTAATGAATGCTTGACGTCATGTTTTTCTGTTAATTCTATTTCTCCCCCTGAGGAGGTGAACACGCTACCTGAGTTTGTTCAGGACTTCGCTGATGTTTTCTCTAAGGAGGCCTCCGAAGTGTTACCTCCTCATAGAGAATACGATTGCGCAATCAATTTGGTTCCAGGAGCTAAGCTCCCTAAGGGTAGGATATTTAATCTCTCTTGTCCCGGAAGACGTGCTGGCCGCCTCTCTCCTGCACCTCGCCTCGATGCCCCATCGTTGTATTGAAGACGCTGATGTTTAGGCGCCCCCTGCCTGCTTGACTCCATTGACTACACTGCTCGGACAGGAGGAAGTTTGCAAAGCTGTCAGCAACTCAGCTTCTCTCCAGGCCCCCTGTGGTAACAAGCTGCTTTCCAGTGTGAGAGGATGGCCTTGAGCACAGGCTGTGAGCTCTGAGTCAGCTGGTCTGTTCCCTCCACCCTGTCGGCTTACCTGTTTCTGTGGCTCTGCTGCTCTGACCGAGCTGTTGGTCCCTGGCTGTGCTACTGACGTCCCTCTGATGCCTTCAATGATGCTGTCGGGTGTTGCCTCTGCTCTGAACTGTGAGTGGTGAATTGACTGCTCTGTCTCTTTGCATCCTGCTGGCCTCTCTGTTACAGCTGCTCCAGCCCTGCTCTGGACTGACCTCTCTGGCCCCTGCTGTCCTGCTGGCCTGTCTGTTACAGCTGCTCCAGCCCTCCTCTGGACTGACCTCTCTGGCCCCTGCTGTCCTGCTGATGTTGCTGACGATGTCTCCAGGTCCGGAATAACTTTTTTCATATTGCACTGACCGCTAGCTCCAGTCAGTTGCTGGTCGATTTGCTACTCCCCTCTGCTGCACTATTCTATAAAGTGAACTCGGCTGCTTGCAGTCGGCCGTCCAGAATGGATTCACACCCCAGGCGTTGAGAATAGGAGGATTATTCCCTGAGGTTCTATGCGTGGAGGGGTTTATCCAAAGAACCAATCTATTCTGAAGTATTATTTCTGTCTGAACTCTCTCTATAAAGTTTGTGATTATGCCACTGAAAGGTTCACAGAGAAGCTCATTTGGGGGCAAATCCCCAAAAGCCGCTGGGGGCAGAGGTGATCTCAATAATAAACTTGAGACAATATGGAAATCCCCCTCCGTTAAAACGCATTTGGCCGAGAAGGGCTTAAAGGGGGCAGGGAGGAGTGAGGAACCCCCTGGCTGCCAAGAAACCCCAGTACCGACAGGAACTCTGGGAGATCCAGGAGGCATGCTGGCGGAAATTCTAGTAGCTGTTACAAGATCTAACGCCTGTTTGGAGGACCTGACAGCACAGATGGGGGCAGTTCAGTCCGAGATGGTACTGATGAGGAATGACCTTAAGAATATCCGGGAGAAACAACTAGAAGCTGAATGCAAAATTAACAACATGGAGAAAGAAGTTAAGGAGGCGAAGAAGGGATTAGCAGGAGCTTTAATTGAGATGGAGATTCTGAAAAACAAAATGGTGGATATGGAGGACAGAACCCGACGCTCTAACATCAGGATGGTGGGCTGCCCGGAGGGGCAGGATGAAGGAGATCTGGTGGAAGGGATACAAAAGTGGCTTGGGGGTCTTCTTGGAGAGCAGATTCTCTCCAAAGTGTTTCATATAGAGAGAGCTCATAGAGTCCCAGCCAAAAGACCTGTCCCGGGCGCCCACCCACGCACCATTTTGATGAAGCTTCTTTGTTCAAGAGACCGGGACATTATTCTGAGAAGTACAAGAGAGCTGGGCACACTGATGTTTAATGGGGCAGAGGTGGCACTATATCCGGACTATTCATATGAAACCCAAAAGAAAAGGAGTAGCTATAAGGCAATCAAGAAACGGCTGATTTCGGCCGGTCTGGCATATTCATTATTGTTTCCTGCAAAACTCCGGGTTATATACCAAGAAAAAACGTTCTTTTTTGATTCAGCGGAGAAAGTTGGGGTCTGGCTGGACTCCAAGGGTTTGGGTTGAGTTGGGCACTATCTGTGCATCGGGGTAGCATCGGGGTTTTTATTTTTTATATTTTATATTTTATTTATTTATTTATTTTTTTCCCTATTTTTTTTATTTTTTTTTATATATTTTTTTTTATTTATTTATTTATTTTTTATTTTTTTTCCTCCTTTTTTTTCACCTTCTCTTGTCTTACTATAAATGGCACTGACTAAAATAATGGTTTGGAATATAAGAGGTTTGGCAGACAGAATTAAGAGGGTGGTGGTCTTTGATATTATTAATAAACATCTCCCAGCAATTATTTGTTTATTGGAAACTCATTTAGTTGCGGAACGTAAGTCATGGGTTAGTAGGGGTTGGGTGGGTCAGGAGTTTCACTCTTATTTTTCCAATTTTTCTCGTGGGGTCACCGTCTTGATTCATAATAAAATTAATTTTCAGGTCTCCTCAAAGTGGATAGATAGGGATGGAAGGTTTGTTTTTTTGTATGGAGAGCTGGAGCGGCGTACTTGCCTTCTGGCTTTTGTTTATATCCCCCCCCCCCTTTCTCATTAGATGTTTTAAGTAATTTGGTAAAGTTTAGGAATGATCATGAGGATTGTCCGATGTTGGTTATTGGTGATTTGAATAACGTTATGGATAGTCGTATAGATCGGTTTAGCCTTCAGGGAGTTCAGGCCGGCAGGAGTCCGGGGAAATCTCGGCTTGCAATATTCTGTGAGGAGGTAGGATTATCAGACGTTTGGAGGATGAAATATCATGACAAGAAGGTTTTCTCGTGTTTTAGTCCTTCTTTGAACGTTATGTCTATTATTGACTTGGCTTTGGCTAATGATTTCTTCTTGCCGGATATTGATAAGATGACATATGAACCACACACAGTCTCTGACCACTCTCCAGTTGTGGTTACCATTCGGAATGGTTCTGGAACTGTTGTAGACTCCTTGCCTAGGTTTAAACTTAATGCACATTGGTTTTCGATAATTCAAGATCATGACGAGATTAAACAAGAGCTGGCTATGTTCTTGGATATTAATTTGAAATCGGCCCATATTCACTTTGTCTGGGATGCCTTTAAGGCATATATAAGAGGCTTGTTTAGATACAAAATCCAGCACCTGCGTAAAAACTTTTCTAAAGAGGAAACTAGATTGAGAGAGGAATCTTCTCATGCGGAGAGAGAGTTCACCGGCGACCCGACTGCGCTGAACCAACAACAATTGTATAATACCCAACAAAGCTATAAGGAATTTCTGTTTAATAAAGCCCAGCAGAGGATCTTCTTCTCAGGGCAGAAGTATTTCTGTGAGTCTGGGAAACCAGGTAAATTTCTGGCATCTATTGTCCAGAATCAAAAAGGTAATCATAATATCTCAGTGATCAGGACTCGCCGGGGCACTCTCTCTAATAAATCACACGTTGTACAAAACAAATGTAATTCTTTTTTTTCTGAGGTCTATACCTCCACACTGCTTGAGGATGATGCGTCCATAGACAAATTTTTGGGTGGTCTGAATTTTGAAAGATTGACGGAGGTGCAGAGGGTACAATTGGGTCGATTGAGGAAGTGAGGTTGAGGAAGTGAGGGAGGCACTTGGGTCGATTGGAGGGGACTCCTCGCCCGGTCAGGATGGATTACCTTTTGAGCTGTACAGACGTTATGGAGAGTTGCTTCTCCCCTGTCTTTTGGAAGTCTTTAAGGAGTCATATGCGGTAGGGGGAGTATCTAGATCTATGTCGGAAGCCACGATCGTATTGATTCCTAAGAAGGACAAGGATTTGACGGATACAGGGTCGTACAGGCCCATATCTTTATTAAATACAGATGTGAAGCTGTTACCTAAGGTGTTGGCAAGGAGGCTACAGCAGGTGATCCCAGGAATCATTCACCCACATCAGAACGGTTTTATTCCGGGTCGAAGTACTAGTAATTGTCTGCATAGACTGTACACAAATATACAAATGGGAGAGGGGGAGCTCCGCTCCATCCTGTCTTTAGACGCTATCAAGGCGTTTGACAGGTTGGAGTGGCGGTTCCTATGGAGAGTAATGACAAGGTTTGGCATAGGGGATACATTTATAAATTGGGTTAAAATAATGTATTCTGCCCCATTGGCCAGGGTAAATGTAAATGGTGAACTATCTGAACCAATTATGTTGTCTCGGGGAACACGGCAGGGTTGCCCCCTCTCTCCGCTTCTATTTGCTATTTTTATAGAACCATTAGCCATGTTAATTAGGGGCGATAAAGAGATTAAGGGATGTGGCTGTGGTGGGGAAGGGGATAAAATGGTTCTGTATGCTGATGATATTTTATTATGCTAGAAAGAAACCCCAACTTCCGTTCATAGAACGATGCAGGTACTGGAGACTTATGGTAGATTTTCGGGTCTTAGAATCAATTGGTCCAAATCATGTCTTCTCCCATTGGATCAGGAACAGGACTCCCCTTTTGGAGATTTTACTATCCTAAGATTGGGCCAGCCATTTGAATATCTGGGTATAACTGTCTCAGGAGTTGTTGAGAGATTTAGTGCCTTGAATATGCTACCAGTGATCAAGAAGGTCAGATCAAAAATAGCGGTTTGGCAGAAACTTCCCTTATCCAGGGCTGATAGGATTGGTCTGGTTAAAATGGTGGTGCTCCCACAGGTCTTATATGTACTGACCCCAACACCAGTGTGGATAGATAACAATACATTTAAGATGTTGGAATCTTTACTAAATTAATTGATTTGGGGAAGAAAACATGTTAGGATGAAACAGGTTTATCTGTGCAAGAATACGTCTGAAGGGGGGCTATCCTTTCCTTACTTCCGGGGGTACCTTGTGGCCGCCGGATTGAGGCTTCTGATTCAATGGGAGAAGGACCCGGCCCTCAGGAGGTTGCTTGATTCAGTGGGAAAGAAAGCAGGAAATATTTTTGAGTTATTGGAGACAGGCCTACTGGAGATGGAACCACTGAATAAATGGCCCCTGAGTCTGATGTTGTCCCGTTCATGGCGAGCACTGAGAGAGATGTTAGGTTTTAAAGGAATTCTCAAGTTTACTCCAATTTGGGATAATTATAATTTTAGAGAATTTGGGACAATTCCGGATATAAATTTCTGGAAAAATAGAGGGATTTTTTTTATCTCACAGATTATTATGGATAAACAAATAGTTACTTTTGATAATTTGAAAGAATGGTATCGTATTGAAGAGAAGTATTTATTTAGATATTACCAGATTCAGCACACATGTAAGCAAATTGATGTAGCACGGATTCAACTGGAATCTCACAGGGTAATTGATTATTTATTAGTAGTTTCACAAAGGAAAAAATCACTTTCACATATTTACCGCTCTATTATGAGCACATTCGGAAAGCAAATTCACTATAGAGCACAAGCCAAATGGGAAAGAGATCTAGGACCAAAGGATGAATCTCACTGGGATCATTGTTATAGGAGTATTAGCACGGTCTCTCTCAGTGCCGCCCATAGGATGGTTCAATTCAATATAACGCATAGATTGTATTATACGCCTATATCCCTACAGTCAATGAATTTGAAGGCAAACTCTTTCTTCCTACGTTGCCAACACCCTCAGGCGGCCTTTTTGCATTTAATTTGGGCTTGCCCTGGAATAGCTCAATTTTGGAGGGAGATTGTAAAGGATCTGCCAGGCACTACGTCTGTGGATACTCCCAGGATTAATCAATCGACACCTGAGGCCGGACCTCTTAGACTGACTCCGGCTCCCACCAATCAGGGTGGCAGGCTCAGGAGTGGGAGAGCCTATCGCGGCCTGGTCAGTCGGAGTTAGCTCCGCCCCCTGTCCATTTATTCCTGCCGTTTTCTCTTCCTCATTGCTTGTGATTCTTCCTGGTTTCCTGGCCCTGCTACAGCCTTGCTCCAGCCTGCTTCTGCCTTGCTTCAGCCTTGCTACAGCTTCCGCTTATCCTGCTTCGCTCTGACCCCGGCTTGCTTCCTGCTCCTTGCTCTGCGTTCGTATACTTGGTGACATCCTGATTCTGACTGGCTCGTTGACCACTCTGGTTTTCTCACGGTGTTCCGTGGGCTACTGCCCCTTCCCTTGCTTGTTCCCTGTTTGTATTCCCTTGCACTTAGTCAGCGTAGGGACTGCCGCCCAGTTGTACCCCGTCGCCTAGGGCGGGTCGTTGCAAGTAGGCAGGGACAGGGCGGTGGGTAGATTAGGGCTCACTTATCCATTCCTTCCTGCCATAACAGAGATCTGTTCGGAGATCAGCGGTTCTTATGGACTGGTTGTCCCATTAGAGTTTGAGTACCTGATTTTGGGCAATTTAAGCGATTTGCAGATGTCAAAGGACAAAAGAGCTTTATTGGGGAAATTGCTCTTCTTGGCCCGTCTTCTGATTGCTAGACTGTGGGGGTCTAGCTCTCACCCAACACTGCAAAACTGTCTGGGCTTAGTTGGTGAAATCAAGAAATATGAAAAGGTATGGTATGGCAATGCCAACAACATCGCTAAATGGGAACGAACCTGGCTATAGGCTAGGGTAAGTTCTCAGAGTAACAAGTAAGATGGAGATAAGAGGCATATTTTTATTTTTATTTATTATGATTTTTATTTATTTTATTTTTTTTATTTTTTTATATATATATATATATATATATATTTTCCCCTTTATTTCCCTCCCCCCTCCCTCCGACCTCCTCTCCCACCAAGGGTATCTATAGCATTGCATATTTTTTCTTATTACATGTTTGTATGTACTATGTACTTCTCTCTCTTGTGTATTGCTGTAGAACAAAATAAAGATATTTAAAAAAAAAAAAAAAAAAAATCTCTCTTGTCCCGAACGTGAAGCCATGGGAGAGTATATCCAGGAATGCCTGGCCAAGGGTTACATTCGCCCCTCTACTTCTCCAGTAGGTGCTGGCTTCTTCTTCGTAGGGAACAAGGATGGTGGTCTTAGGCCATGCATTGACTACCGAAACTTGAATAAGGTCACTGTGAGTAACCAGTATCCCCTTCCTTTGATTCCTGATCTCTTTAATCAGGTTCAGGGGGCCCAATGGTTCTCTAAGTTTGATCTACGGGGGGCTTATAACCTTATCCGCATCAAAGAGGGAGATGAGTGGAAGACTGCGTTTAACACGCCCGAAGGTCATTTCGAATACCTCGTCATGCCCTTTGGGTTGTGTAATGCTCCCGCGGTCTTCCAGAATTTCATAAATGAGATTTTAAGAGACTACCTGGGGGTATTTCTTGTACTGTACCTTGATGACATACTCGTGTTTTCCAAGGACTGGTCCTCCCACATTGAGCATGTCAGAAAGGTGCTCCAGGTCCTTCGGGAAAACAAACTGTTTGCGAAGACCGAAAAATGTGTGTTGGTGGTGCAGGAGATACCATTTTTGGGTCAAATCCTCACTTCTCATGAATTCCACATGGACCCCGCCAAGGTCCAGGCTGTGGCGGAATGGGTCCAACCTGCCTCCCTGAAGGCGTTACAGTGCTTCCTGGGGTTCGCTAATTATTACAGGAGATTTATTGCTAACTTCTCGGTCATCGCTAAGCCTCTTACGGATCTCACTCACAAAGGTGCTGATCTCCTTCACTGGCCTCCTGAGGCTGTCCAGGCTTTTGAGGTCCTTAAGAAGTGCTGGTTCAGCCCAACCAAATGGAGCCATTTATCGTGGAGGTTGACGCGTCCGAGGTGGGAGTGGGGGCTGTCTTGTCCCAGGGTACCAGGTCCCTCACCCACCTCCGTCCCTGTGCCTACTTCTCCAGGAAGTTTTCGCCCACTGAGAGTAACTATGATTTTGGCAACCGCGAACTCTTAGCCATTAAATGGGCATTTGAAGAGTGGCACCACTTCCTGGAGTGGGCTAGGCACCAGGTAACGGTCCTTACCGACCACAAGAATCTGGTTTTCCTAGAATCTGCCCGGAGGCTAAACCCGAGACAAGCTCGATGGGCGTTATTTTTTACCAGATTCAACTTTTTGGTTACCTATAGGGCTGGGTCTAAAAATATTAAGGCTGATGCACTGTCACGTAGCTTCATGGCCAGCCCTCCTTCGGAGGAAGATCCTGCTTGTATTTTGCCTCCAAGTATAATCATTTCCTCTATTGATTCTGATTTAGTCTCTGACATTGCGGCTGATCAAGGTTCAGCTCCCGGGAACCTTCCTGAGAACAAGCTGTTTGTTCCCCTGCAATTCCGGCTAAGGGTACTTAGGAAGAATCATAACTCCACATTATCTAGTCATCCAGGCATTCTGGGTACCAAGCACCTCATTGCCAGAAACTATTGGTGGCCCGGGTTGCCTAAAGACGTTAAGGCCTACGTCGCCGCTTGTGAAGTTTGTTCTAGGTCCAAGACTTCCAGGTCCTGACCAGCGGGCTTACTACGTTCTTTGCCCATTCCCCAGAGACCTTGGACCCATATCTCCCTGGATTTTATCACCGATTTGCCTCCATCTCAAGGCAAGTCGGTGGTGTGGGTTGTAGTAGACCGCTTCAGTAAGATGTTCCACTTCGTGCCTCTCAAGAAACTACCCAATGCTAAGACGTTAGCTACCTTGTTTGTCAAACACATCCTGCGTCTCCATGGGGTCCCTGTACAATTTGTTTCATTGTTTTGGAGAGCCTTCTGTAAAAAGTTGGAGATTGATCTGTCCTTCTCCTCTGCCTTCCATCCTGAAACTAATGGCCAAACTGAGAGGACTAATCAGTCTCTAGAACAATTTTTAAGGTGTTTTATCTCTGACTGTCAATATGATTGGGTCTCATTCATTCCCCTCGCCGAGTTTTCCCTTAATAACCGGGTCAGTAACTCGTCAGGGGTTTTTTTCTGTAATTTTGGGTTTAATCCACGGTTCTCCTCCGTTTCACCTGGTAGTTCCAACAATCCCGAGGTAGAGGTCGTTCATCGGGAACTGTGCACAGTCTGGGCCCAGGTTCAGAAGAACCTAGAGGCGTCCCAGAGCATACAAAAAACTCAGGCAGATAGAAGACGCTCTACTAACCCCTTGTTTATGGTCGGGGATCTGGTGTGGCTATCGTCTAAAAATTTGCGTTTATTGGGCCGTACAAGGTCATTGAAGTCCTCAATCCTGTCTCCTTCCGACTGGAGTTGCCCCCATCTTTTCGAGTACACGACGTGTTTCATGCCTCCCTCCTTAAACGCTGCTCCCCGTCCTTGGCTCCCTCGAGGAAACCTCCGGTCCCTGTTCTCACCCCCGAGGGGGTAGAATTCGAGGTGGCCAAGATTGTGGACAGCAGGATGGTCCAAGGCTCCCTCCAGTACCTGGTCCATTGGAGAGGATACAGGCCTGAGGAGAGGACTTGGGTACCCGCCCGGGATGTTCACGCTGGGATATTGGTCAGGAGGTTCCACCTTCGTTTCCCCAATAAACCAGGTCCATTTAGAAAGGGTCCGGTGGCCCCTCATAAAAGGGGGAGTACTGTCAAGGATCTGCCAGGCACAGCTTCTGTATCCACGCCCATAGGTAATCAGTCTGCACCTGCTTCTATGTCTGTGAGACTGACTCCATCTTCCACCACTCAGGATTGCAGGCTTAGGAGTGGGAGAGCCTATCACATCCTGGCCAGACGGAGCTAGCTCCCGCCCTCTGTCTATTTATACCTGCCTTTCCTGTTCCTCCTTGCTTGTGATTCTTCTCGTTTGGTTTCCTGGCCCTGCTGCAGCTTCTGAACTATTTGTCCCTACTTCATACTGACCCTGGCTTACTGACTACTCTACTGCTCTGCGTTTGGTACCTCGTACACTCCTGGTTTGACTCGGCTTGTTCACTACTCTCCTGCTCTGCGTTTGGCACCTCGTACTCTCCTGGTTTGACTCGGCTCGTTTACTACTCTTGTTGCTCACGGTGCTGCCGTGGGCAACTGCCCCGTTTCCCTTTGCTTCTGTGTACCCTTGTCTGTTTGGCTGTCGTGCACTTATTGAGCGTAGGGACCGTCGCCCAGTTGTACCCCGTCGCCTAGCGCGGGTCGTTGCAAGTAGGCAGGGACTGAGTGGCGGGTTTATTAGGGCTTACTTGTCTGTTTCCCTACCCCCATCATTACAGTGCTCCTTTGATTTTGAGGCCTCCGCTTCAGTCCTTTACCACACTAGGGCCACATGTAGGATATTTCTAAAAAGAACGGTATCTGGGCAATAAATGTTGATTTGTGTTTCTCTCGTAAAAACCTCTGTGTTGCATAAGAAAAATTTATTAAAATTTAATTTCGGCAAAAAAATTAAATGTGTACATTTCACCTCTACATTGCTTTAATTCCTGTGAAACGCCTAAAGGGTTAAGAAACTTTCTAAATGCTGTTATGAATACTTTGAGGGGTATAGTTCGTGAAATATATAAGGCCCTCAAAGTCACTTCAGAATTGAACTGGTCCCTAAAAAAATAGTTATTGCTAGACATATCGGAAATGTTAACTAGTAACTATTTTTTGTGGTATTACTATCTTTCTTAGGCGAAATCACACGAGTTGCATGGACCTATGTAAGTCAATCGGGCCATTCAGACATTCCGTGTTTTTCACGCAGCGTGTCTCCGATGCGTGAAAATCACTGCCTGTCCTATACTTTAGCGTTTTTTGCGCATCACGCACCTATTGAAGTCAATGGGTGCGTGAAAATCACGTGCTGCACACGGACGCACTTCCATGGGGTGCGCGTGATTCACGCAACAGTTGTTCAACGAATGAAGGGAAAAATAAAACCACCTCCTTCATTTCATTTTCTAAACATCAAAACCGCGTGTCATAAGGATACCATATACACACAAAACACTAATGACACACGGAACTGCAACACATAAAAAACGCAGCATTTTTTGCGTGTGCAAAACGCACACGTTCGTGTAAATAAGGCGTTAGGAGCAGATACATTTAAATTTAGAAAAGTGCTAATTTTTGCACATTTTCTCCAAATTTTGGGGTTTTTCCACAAATAAACACTGAATGTATCGACCAAATTTAACCACTAACATAAAGTAAAATGTGTCACGACAAAACAATCTCAGAATCGCTCGACAAAATAAAGGCATTCCTAGGTTATACCACATAAAGTAATACATTGGCATGGTCCATAAGGCCAAAACAGGCTGTGTCCTTAGGGGTTTAAATGGTTGTCCCATGATTAAATATGACATTTCTTTGTGAGATCATGCAAAACATAATTTTTTTTTAAATAGAACTATTTTAATGACAATGCTTCAGTTTAAGGGCACGGCCAGACGTGGCGGAATTGCTGTGGAATTCTGCTGTGGACAGTCCGCAGTGGAATTCTCCAGCGGACGTTTTTTACAGTTGTTTCAATACAGTTTTAGGCCTTATTTACACGAGCGTGTGCGTTTTGCGCATGCAAAAAACGCTGCGTTTTGCGTGCGCAAAAGGCACTTAACAGCTGCGTGTGTCATCAGTGTATGATGCTTGGCTGCGAGATTTTCTCGCAGCCGCCATCATTTTGACACTCCGTTTGGATGTTTGTAAACAGAAAAGCACGTGGTACTTTTCTGTTTACATTCAGAGAATGACAGCTGTTGCGCGAACCACGCAGTTCGAACGGAAGTGCTTCCGTGCGACCTGCGTGGTTTTCACGCACCCATTGACTTCAATGGGTGCGTAATGCGCAAAAAACGCAGAAATATAGAACATGTCGTGAGTTTTACGCAGCGGACTCACGCTGCGCAAAACTCACAGACAGTCTGCACTGCCCCATAGCCTAATATAGGTCCGTACGACACGCGTGAAAAGCACGCGCGTCGCACGCGCGTATATTACGCTCGTGTAAATGTGGCCTTAGGCAAGTTAGTTCAAACATTTCGGGAAAACTCCGCTGCGGACATTAGGCTGCAGTGCAGAATTTTCCCTCGCAGCATGCACTGACTGTTGCGGAGAAGAAGCGGAATTTCACTGCGGATTTCAGCCTTTGCAATGCAAAAACTGAAATCTGTGACAAGTCGGCTGTATTTTCGGCAACGTCTGAATTGCCTGTCAAATATGCAAATGTTGGTGCAGATTCGTTGCGTAATTGCCCCAAATCTGCACCGACATTTGCAGCGGAAAAACTCCGCCACGTCCGGCCGTGCCCTTATAGATGTTACTGTTACATACTTGTTACGGTGTTAGTTTGATTCCCTCTCGGAACTTCCACCTAATGTGTCCAGTACCAGTGGACATGCATGCTCAGTAACTCAGTTCCATTCCCCAGATCCTCTTGTAAACATGCAGAAGAGTTATATTATTCATGCTCTGGAACGCCGGCCAATAAGAATCTTAAACTAGACACAGCTAATCTTACTGGCACTGAACACAGGTGGACCTTCTGAGACAAGAACACCAGAGGGCGCCATAACAAGCATATAACAGTAATAGCTAGACACAGGAGCATTGTTTTGAAATTATTATGCCAATTTAAAAAACGGTTATGTTTTAGACAATCTAAATAGCAATTTAACACTTAATCGTGGGACAACTCCTTTAAAGTCCTGTCCCAGTATCTAAATGGGGTTCAAGTCAGGACTTTGACTAGGTTGTATCAAATCTTACATTTTGTTTCTTTTCAGCCAAATGTGGAAGATTTACTATTCCAAATACACTAGAATTCTGACTGAAATTGAGCTAGAATTCTGGTGCACATGCTGTGAGCCACATTTATTAACTATTTCAGACACTTTTTTGCTCCTCGTCATAGAAGGCATGGCTTAGACAAAAAATGATTATGGTCTAGTGAAAATAAGGCGTGGCTTAAATGCGCTGACATGCGCCAAACTTTTGGCACAGAAAACTGTTGCAAACTACACCAACCAAGAGGTGGTATAAGGAAAAGAAAAGTGTCTAGCTTGTCTAGCTAGATGTGCCAAATTTATCAAACAGCATGCACCACTGGGATACATTTGGCGAATCTTCTGACTGCACGGTCTAGGTGTATGCTGTTTAAATCTTAGACAGCATAAGTAAATCTGCCCCTATGTCTTATGCTTTGGATCATTGTCTTGATACAAAACCCAGTTGCACTTGAGCTGCAGATCATGGACTGATGACCACATTTACTCAGGTTTTCTCTGTGTATTATTTGTTTGTAGATCTGAAACAATTAAGTGTGACAAGTATGCAAAAATAAAAAAATTCAGGAAGAGGACAAATCATTAGACTGTATATATATTAGGCTTCGTTCACATCTGCGTCGGGGTTCCCTTCATGGGTTCCATCAGTTTTTTTGGTGTAATCAGTAGCGTAGTCGACTATGATATTGATTCCGCCACAAAAACGGAAACCTTACGGAACGGAGACAAACGGAAACCATTAGTAACGGAAGAATTACCATTGAAACAATGGTAATGCAAACGGAAAGTTATGGTTTCCGTCTGATTTCCGTTCATGGGTTCCCCTGACAAAAAATGTCTGACGGAATCCATGAACGGGACCCCGACGCAGATGTGAACGAAGCCTAATAGATGTAGCATTCAGCCAATGCCTGGCTTTCATATGGCATTATGAGCCATTGGTCAACATGAGAAAACACCTTTGTGAGCGCATTGTGACTTCTTCGTTCTATATACTGAAATAGATTCGCCAACAATTATTTTTTCAAGAAACAAGATTAAAGTAGGTCAGGGTATTTGTTGCTAAATACTGGCTACGATTTTTATTATGAATGCATGTAGACTGGCACATGCTAAAACATGGAACATTTATCTCATCCTTTTATTCTTAAGTCAAGAACATGGACATAAGTACCAAGGTAGGAGGCATAACAGCTCGTACTAGCTGGTCCATTAGCTGAGGGGCCTGCTATACTCTAAGGCAATGGTCCCCAAGCAGTGGCCACATGTAGCTCGGAACCCTCTGCTGTGTGGCTTGCCATAGAAACCTGGCCTTATAACCATATGCTCTTGCTACAATATGACATCTACATTAACAATATTACAGACATCATACTCAAAGAAAAGTGCCAATTCGGGTGGTGGAATAACAGTATGTTAAATTTCAAACTGATATATTTACCTGCAAATTGAAATTTTATAATTTTGAGTTTCTCTACGTTTAATATGTAACATTGTTTTTACTTAAACGTGGCTACTGGCCATCACACAAAATTAAATTTGCTTCACAAGGTATAAAAGGTTGGGGACCGCTGCTCTAAGAGTTGCCACAGTAGATAAAGGAAGGGAAGAGAGTATGGAAAAAAGATTGTAGAAACCGGCGAATAGAATAGAGCCCTGAGAAGCTAATGGTAAGTGGAGAGGGCATCAGAGATGGAACAGTATAATACTCTGCTGATGGTGGGTATTGTGGAATAGGATCCTATGGGTATCATGCAGAACAATATTTGCATTCAGCTGTATCTTTTGGCAGCCATTAATTCAGGACTACGGTGGCCATCACGGGATTCAGGATGCAACCCATCATTGAGTCCAAAGTCACCCTATCTTCTGGGTTAGTCAAATAACATGCAAACTCTGGTGAAAAATTATGTTAGCGCAATTTTGTTGTCCTGGTTAGTAAACGGAATTGTCTAGCTGTGAGTTTCTGTAGCACACCATTGCTATTAAACCAAAGAATTGTAATGTGCATGTGTTACTATAGAGAACCATTCATTTTTTTGTATAATTTCTGTCCTTCATTCCAATACAGCTTGTGA
Source organism: Rhinoderma darwinii (assembly GCF_050947455.1). NCBI lineage: Eukaryota > Metazoa > Chordata > Amphibia > Anura > Rhinodermatidae > Rhinoderma > Rhinoderma darwinii. The sequence goes on along the minus strand of NC_134690.1, from coordinate 282,629,766 downwards.
AGATTCCATTGGGAGCAGAGACTATCATTGCGTTGTGTCTATAGTTCTGTTCCACGTCTTCCATGGCTAAATACTTTGAACAGTCATGTCCCCTGCAGGCATAATACCTGTTTGTATTGGCCCTCCTGCAGCTCCTGGCTTATTTTGCCTCCCAGATCTTACAGAAATTTGAGTCTCCTATAGCTATAACACCACACTAGCATCCAATGTAACAGATCAGTGGGAAAACACAGCAGGATACGGGGATTATACAGGAAGAGATACTGTCAGCAGACAGGAAGACAGTTATAGATGCCATTTATAGGTTATAATGACAAGATAACGCAGATCTTCCTAAGAATTAATTAAAGGAATAAATAACTGTGGACGTTGCCTCATCATAATGAGCCTAGACGTCATGCTGTTCGCAGGCTCAACAAGTGTGTCCGCACGATCATGAGCGGGGCAACAGCTGCAAAACACAGCCGCAGCCTCACTCTAAGGGCGGATTTACACGAACGTGATTTGCGTCCGTGCAACCCGCGTGAATTTCACGCGGGTCGCACGGACCTATGCAAGTCTATGGGGCAGTGCAGACTGTCCGTGATTTTTGCGCAGCGTGAGTCCGCTGCATAAAACTCACGACAGGTTCTATATTTCGGCGTTTTTCACACATCGCGCACCCATTGAAGTCAATGGGTGCGTGAAAATCACGCGCACCACACGGAAGCACTTCCGTGGGACGCGCGTTATTCGCGCAACATCAGTAAAAAAATTAATGCAAACAGAAAAGCACCACTGAGACGTCAATATCAAATTTCTTGAAATTTTTATTATGATAAATGCCAAGGGTTTGGTGCAACGTTTCGGTCAAATGACCTTCGTCAGGCACTATAGGTGTACAGAACATATATATTATTATACATTGGTATTATTAGCATCATATCCATATATGAAAAAAAATTAAAGTAGAATGAAATGAAAACAAAATAAGGACAAATTAAATCTTACAAAAATCAAAGCAAAATTGTGGTATAAAGAACCACAAAAATAATAATCATCAACCAGGAACTGTGAGTAGACGACATTCTCATCCCAGGCACAATGGTGTAATCGGATATGTAATCACTTGATAGGTACCTCATAGCAACAGAGTGATCGGTTCACAGCTTAAACTCAGATGGACAAATCTAACCATCCGTCATTAAGGAGAAAATTGAGAAAAAGTCAAGAAAACAGACCACATTTTATCCCTCATATTAGATAAACTCATTTGTTTCCAAACATCAGATAAACAACATTAGCATATAGCTCAAACATTCACATATATCAACATATATCAACATATATCAACTACCTATCACCCACACTGTCGAGTGATGGTTCAATGAAGTCTGGCATAATATCAACGCATAGTCCTAGTGTAGTGTAGGATTGTGGTGCACATACCTGGTTACCCTGGTTGCTGGAGTGTCCAGAGGGATGGCGCTGCTTGTAATGGCGGATTTCCGCTCGTTTTGGCGCTAAATAACAGGAGATACACTCCTGGTTTAAATATCCCTGCTTAGGGGCGGGCTGTGGGCGTGTATGGTGTGCGTCATGCAGTGCTGTCATGCTCTGGGCGTTCCTGCTGTTATCGGGACGCTCATGTCCTCGTCTATCATTGCCCTGTATGGGGGCGGGCAGGGGGCGTGGTCAGCTCGCGTTGAGCGTCTCAATACGTGAGAAGATGCCCTGATCCTAACCTGCCTATACCCTGTATTGGGGCGGGCAATGTGTATAGGTAGCGTGCATAATCCTATGTTAGGGTATGTAATGGGCTGTTTATCGTGTGGTTACACCGTCATAGTCTGGGCGTTTACAATAAACAGGGGGACGTTTGTGTCATCCTCAGTCCATGTCACAAAGGGAGAGTTACGTAATAGGATTATGCACGCTACCTATACACATTGCCCGCCCCAATACAATAATTCTTCCGTTATACGATTGGGTTGGGACCCTATTCGTGTACCTACCCTGATCTTGTGCATTCCGAACCTACCTCTAGAAAAGCACCACTGTTTACAAACATCCAATTGGAGTGTCATTAACCCCTTCCCTCTTTGGCCGCTTTTGACCTTCCTGACAGAGCCTCATTTTTCAAATCTGACATGTTTCACTTTATGTGGTAATAACTCCGGAATGCTTTTACCTATCCAAGTGATTCTGAGATTGTTTTCTCGTGACACATTGGACTTTATGTTACTGGCAAAATTTGCCCGATACATTCAGTATTTAATTGTGAAAAACACCAAAGTTTAGCGAAAAATTGCAAAAATGTGCATTTTTCTCAATTTAAATGTATCTGCTTGTAAGACAGGCAGTTATACCACACAAAAATGTTGCTAACTAACATCCCCCATATGTCTACTTTAGATTGGCATCGTTTTTTGAACATCATTTTATTTTTCTAGGACGTTACTTTTCTGACTTGTCCCACTAGGGGACATGAGGGCCTGATGCCCCGATCGCTACTCTAATACACTGCACTACGTACGTAGTGCAGTGTATTAGCGCTGTCAGTTATTCACTGACAGCAAGCCTATGAGGACACGCCGCAGGCGGGTCCTCATCGGCTCCTGTACAAGGCAGACTCGGACGCCATTTTCTGGCGTCCGATTGCCACAGTAACCCAGCGATTGCATCACTGGGTTGCTCTATTGAGCGCAGCATCTGAGGGGTTAATCTGCCGGATCGGAGAGTAGCTCCGGTCCTGGCAGTTACAGGAGGGTGCCAGCTGTATAATACAGCTGTCACCCCGCGGTGATGGTGCCGGCTCTGCTTCTGAGCCCGCACAATCACTGCGCCGTACATGTACGGCGCTTTGCGGGAAGCACCTCCCGACAGCGCCGTACATGTACGGCGCATGTCGGGAAGGGGTTAATGATGGCGGCTGCGTGAAAAGCACGCAGCCGCGCACCATGTGAACATGACACACGGAGCTGTTAAGTGCCTTTTGCGCATGCAAAACGCCATGTTTTTTGCGTGCACAAAACGCACACGCTCGTGTGAATCCGTCCTGACAGCGGAGAATCTAAGCTGTTCATGACATTCAAAAATAAAATGAAAAGGGGGACCCACTTTGATCGCGTCACTGGGAATCCCTGTGACGTGATTGTGGGGCATACCTTGTATGGCCAGACAGCCCAGGGTCCATTGAAGGATCTTAGGGCTGTCTGACCATATTTCCTGTTGTTAGGGCATACTGAGGTATGTCTTAGGGTATGTTCACACGCACTGTTTCAGACGTAATTCGGGCGTTTTATGCCTCGAATTACGCCTGAAAAAACGGCTCCATTACGCCTGCAAACATCTGCCCATTGCTTGCAATGGGTTTTACGATGTTCTGTTCCCACGAGGTGTAATTTTACGCGTCGCTGTCAAAAGACGTCACGTAAAAAGACGCCCGTGTCAAAGAAGTGCATGTCACTTCTTGGGACGTTTTTGGAGCCATTTTTCATTGACTCCATTGAAAAACAGCTCCAATAACGGCCGTAAAATACGCCGTGAAAAACGCGAGTTTTTGGTCACTGCGTGTGAACATACCCTTAAAGGTTATTAACAAAAACTCACATTATAGGGTGGATTCATATATAAAGTAATTTTCGTAGTGGGAAAAATCTATTTTTTGAGCCAAAGCCAGAACTGAATCCAGAGGCAGAAAAGGTATAAAGAAAAGACTGATGCATCCCCTTTCTTTTGTGTCCACACCTGTGTTTGGCTCAAAAAACGGAGCCAAAAATTGCCACAAAAACTACATTAAATGTTCCCTTGAAGGGAAAACAGCTTCTAATTTTCAGACGTTTTTTATTCAAAGTCGCGTTTTTCGTGTTGTTTTTAACGGCCGTTTTTGGAGCTATTTTTCTATTGCGTCTATGAAAAACGGCTCCATAAACGGCTGAAGAAGAAAAACGGCCACGTAAAAAATGCTGCGTCGGAACAGAACGCCGTTTTTCCCATTGAAATCAATGGGCAGATGTTTGAAGGCGTTCTGCTTCCGTTTTTCAGCCGTTACACCTACAAACATCTGCCCATTGCTTTCAATGGGTTTTACGATGTTCTGTTCCCACGAGGTGTCATTTTACGCGTCGCTGTCAATAATAAGGCCTAATATTGTCATTTTACAGCATAAATATTAGATGTACATTTTTTTGCACTTTTATACTTTACTGCTATTTGTTTTTTCTCTACCTATATGACTAGAATGCACAGTATGGTATTTATTTCCATTTGCACATTGGATTTATACCTCTTGATTATTACTAGTGGCAGGCTGGATTGGTTCTATAGTTAAGGCCATTATTAGGGATATTATATTTTTCTGAACTTAGATGGACAATATTTTTTCTGATTTATTTTTTTTTGGTGTTAAAGACTAAAATAAATCTTTTAAACTGTGTTTTATGAATTATGAATAAAGTAATAAATTATCTTTCTAAAACATTTGACACTCTCCATGTGGTTTTGGAGAATTTAAAATCTATAATAAATTGTGCAGAAAATAATAACAGAATTATAATGGTATAAGGGTATATACACACAAGGCCGATTTGTTGCTGAGTTCTAAACATCTGATTGGGGTTGTTTATGCAGCATATGCCTGGCTTTCTGTAAGTCCCATTTAGGTGAATGGGACAGATGCAGAAATGTCTACAACAAATCTGCCGTGTGTGAATATACTCTATTACTGACTGGTATAAGGCGGCAGATGCAAAGTAAGTCAGCAAAATAAAAGTGAGAAATAAGACATGTCTACATGTTGTCAGCAGGGTAGGGAGACAGAAAGCCAGCGAATAAATTATGGGGGTCCTTGTTTCCTAAACATAACCTGTGTGTGTCTTCAAAGTGTTTGAGGAGGAGAAAAGCAGCAGGCGGGCAGAGGAACACCTACTGGGTCCTAATTGGCATCCAGTGTTGTTAATGGCTTCCTGTGGCTGAATGTTTACCTTCATTTGTTACAGGCTTTGTATCCCAGCTACTGACAAGTATATTTGCCTTTTTGTTAGTAAGACCTTCCAGAACATCTGACTTTATATTCCAAACTTCCCACTGATAACCAGTACCAAGATAATGATCCAAAATCCAACTGACTTTGGCCATCATTTATCAATGTATTTGCGCCTTTTTTGGGGCACATTTTACTCCAAAATAGTGTCTAATTTCCTGTGTGACATATTTGTTAACCATTCACGTCAGAATTTGGAGCCATTTGCACCATGCACGTCAGTTTATAAAAGTGAAGTAAAAACTGGTCATGTCTTACTGCTTGGTCAGGATGTAGACACATTTATGAAATACGATTGTTTTAAAAAGTCACAAAAAGTCGCATCTCTACTCCACACAATAGACTTTGGCGTAGAAATCATTTTAGCCAGTATGAATGTTAATAGAATTGATGTATGTTGTGACGGATTTATCAAAGAGGGCAGCTGCAGTCATGAGTTGCATGGCATATCCTCCCTTCCATCCTTGACAAGAATTTTAATCAGCCATATTTTTATTATTACTAGGAACTGGATAAGCGCTGTATATTCAGATGTTGAGGTACGGCTGCTGTGTTTTTTTATGTGGTTGCGTTTTTTACCGCAATTGCATCAAATGCGGTTTTTGGATGCATTTTTTAATGTAGGTTTAACCGCACCACAATTGTGATATCGTTATACACCCTTAGGCCTCCTTCGCACACAAAAAATTTCTGTCAATTTAAACTGCATTAAAAAATTAGCATTTTACAAATGTAACGTGTTTTTTTGTGGCCTTTTTAGTGGCATTTTCCATTTAATGTCATTTTGTACATGCATTGTATATGGCCTCTTTGAAGTCCTATAGTGAAGCCTATGGCAAAACGGCCTGGAAAAAAAAAGGCCATACCCAGAGCATGCTGCATTTAGAAAAAAATGTCACTGACCACAAAATTGACTCAAAAGCGCCACAAGCTAAAACACAGTTGTATGTAGTGCATTTGATATTTTATTATAGACTTTAAAGGGGTTGTCCTGCCACGGGACCGCTTTTCATACTGATGACCTATCCACAGGATGATCGGTGGAGGTCTGACACCTGAACCCCGCACTTGTTTCATTTTAATAACGCTAGCGTTTTTAGAAGTGTTTTTTGTGATGTAAGAAAAATTCTACGTGTAAAGCGTGCCTTAGGTCAGGATCACACACACAGTGCTCAGATTTAAGTTTTCAAGTGCAGTGTAAGGCTGGGTTCACACGTGGCGGAATTTCACTTAAATTCCGCTGCGGACATTCCGCAGCGTTAATCCGCAGCGGTGCCGTTTGTCCATTGACTTACACTTTAATTTAGCAGTGTTCGTTTAGACGAGGCGTAAAATTCCGCTGCGGAGCATAGGCTGCGGAGCGGAATTTGGTGTCCGCAGCATGCTCTGTCTGTTGCGGAGCAGTGGCGGACTCATGGCGGAATTTCTCCATTGACTTCAATGGAGAGTCAAAATTCCGCAATGAAGTCCGCAGATCTTATGTGTGCTGCGGAGCGTATTGGTTTTACTACCATGACATTTCTTCATTCTGGCTGGACCTATGTATTTCTAGGTCTACAGCCAGACTGAGGAAGTCAATGGGGCTCCCGTAATGACGGGAGCGTTGCTAGGAGACGTCTGTAAATAGTCACTGTCCAGGGTGCTGAAAGAGTTAAGCGATCGGCAGTAACTGTTTCTGCACCCGGGACAGTGACTACCGATCCCAATATACAGCAACCTGTAAAAAAATATAAGTTCATACTTACCGAGAACTCCCTGCTTCTGTCTCCAGTCCGGCCTCCCAGGATGACGTTTCAGTCTAAGTGACGGCTGCAGCCAATCACAGGCCAAGCACAGGCTGCAGCGGTCACATGGACTGGCGCGTCATCCAGGGAGGTCGGGCTGGATGCCGAAAGAGGGACGCGTCACCAAGACAACGGCCGGTAAGTATGAAAATCGTTTACTTTCACTAGGGAAAGTGCTGTCCCTTCTCTCTATCCTGCACTGATAGGGAGAAGGGAAGCACTTTTCCCGCAGTCCGCAGCAGCTAGTCCGCATCAATGTACTGCACATTTTGTGCAGATCCGCAGCAGAATCTGCAACGCAGATTCTGTGCGGCATTGATGCGGACAGTTGCGGAGGAAATCCGCCACGTGTGGTCATGCCCTAAGAAATGAAAACTGAGCTCTAATTAATTTCCATGGGCAACAAGGACTGTTTGATGTATGGATGAACCTATGGTTGTTTAAGTATTTTATTGCTTAACCTCATCACGCGCTGCGCCGCAACTGTACGTCCTGCAGAGCGCTTGCTTCCCGCATCAGGACGTACAGTTGCGGAGTAGTTCCCGGCGCACACTGTTTTAACGGACAGTGTCCGGGAACCGGGAGGTCAGCTGTCCCCGACAGCTGACAGTCCTGCCTTGCCGGTTAGCGGACCATCGCCGCTGATTTTGGCAATTAGCCCCATAAATGCGGCGACAGATTGCGTTTGCCACATTTAAGGGGTTTGAAGCACATCAGCAGCCCCCACAAAGTGATTGTGGGGGCTGCCGATGCTTGTCGTGGCAATCGGAGGCCAGACAATGTCCTCTGGGTTGCCATGTATGGAAGCCTCGGAGGAGCAGACTCCGGCCGGTCCTCCGAGGCTTCCTGTCAGTGTGACTGTCACGTCACAATGACAGTTGGAATGCATTACACTACGTAGGTAGTGTAATGTACTCTAGCAGCGATCAAAGCTGCAAGTCTAAATCTGCCCTAGTGGGACAAGTAAAAAAAGTAAAAAAAAAGTAATAAAAATGTAAATTAAAAAAGTGTAAAAATAAGTTCTAAGTTATATAAACAAAAGACTTTCATTATAGGAAAAAAATGAACACATTAAAAGAAGTACACATATTTGGTATCGCCGCGTTCGTAACAACCCTAACTATAAAACTATAATGTTATATTTCCCGCACGATGAACACCCCAAAAAAAATCAATAAAAAACTGCACCAGAATCGCTAGTTTTTGGTCACCACCCCTCCCAAAATAGAGATTAAAAAGTGATCAAAAAGTTGCATGTACCCGAAAATAGTACCAATAAAAACTACAACCCGTCCTGCAAAAAAAAAGCCCTTACACAGCTTTTTTGACTAAAAAATAAAAAAGTTACGGCTCTCAGAATATGGTGACACAGAAAATAAATTATTTTATAAAAAAGTGATATTATTGCGCAAACGCTGCAAAACATAAAAAAAAAACCTATATGCATATGGTATCACCGTAATTGTACTGACCCTCAAAATAAAGTAAAACTGTCATTTATAGCACACGGTGAACGCTGCAAAAAATAAACTAAAAAACATTGTCAGAATTGCTTTTTTTTGGTCACCCGGCTTGCAAAAAAATTGAATAAAAAGTGATAAAAAAAAATCGCATGTACTCCAAAATGGTACCAATGAAAACTACAGATTGTCCTGCAACAAATAAGCCCTCACACGGCTCCGGTGGTGAAAAAATAAAAAGTTAGAATATTGCGATGCAAAATGTGCAGAGTATTTCAAAAGCGGGTGCCATTTATCAATGCGACACCAGCCACATATCTATGAATTATTATTTATTTACTGCATTATTATACCCTCTTATTATGCCCTGATGTACTCTGCCCAGCTTACATATGCCCCCACATTATAAACTGAAATACCAGCAAAACCCCAAACAGAACTACTACCAAGCAAAATCTTCACTACAAAAGCAAAATGGCGCTCCTTCCCTTCTGAGCCCTGCAGCGTGCCCAAACAGCAGTTTGAGTCCACATATATGGTATCGCCATACCCGAGAGAACCCGCTTAATGTTTTAAAAGGTATTTGTCTTCAGTGTCACAAACTGGGCACGACATATTTTGCACTAAAATGGCATACCAGTGGAAAAATACCATCCACTGTGCATTAACCCCTTTGCGCACTATGACTTAATTGCACGTCATGTTGCGGGGGTTGATGTATGGAGTGGGCTCACGTGCTGAGCCCACTCCATACACTGCGGGTGTCATCTGTGTATTACAGCTGACACCCAGGACTAACGGACAGGAACAGCCTGTAAGAATAACAATATACTGCAATACATTAGTATTGCAGTATATTGTACCAGCGATCCAATGATCGCTGGTTCAAGTCCCCTAAGGGGACTAATAAAATGTGTAGAAGAATTAAAATTATTAGTAGTGAGAAAGAAAAAAAGTTAAAAGTTCAAAAACCCCCCTTTTCCCATTTTTCTTCTAAAGTAATGTAAAAAAATAAACAAAAGTGGTATCGCTACGTCCGTAAAAGGCCGAACTATTACAATATACCATTATTTAACTCGCACGGTGAACACCGTAAAAAACTTAAATAATTGAAACCGTTTTTTTTTGTCACCTTAGCACTCAAAAAAAAAATTAAATACAACTTTTGGATCACTTTTTATGTACCAAAAAATGGTACTAATAAAAACTACAACTCGTCCCACAATAAATAAGAACTCTCAATCAACCGAAAAATAAAAGCGTTATGGCTCCCAGAATGTGGTGAAACAAAACCATTTGTATTTTAACAATTAGATTTTTCTTTGTAAAAGTAGTATAATATAAGAAAAAAATATATAAATTTGGTACCACCGTAATTGTATTGAGCCGCAGAATAAAGTAAAGTTTTCATTTTTACCGCACGGTGAAAGCTGTAAAAACAAAAACCCCAAAAAGTGGTATCAGATTTTTTTCCTATATCAGCCCACAAATAGTTTTTTTCAGTTTCCCAGTACATTTTATGGCACTTTAAATGGTGTCAATAGAAACTACAGCTCATCCCGCAAGAAATAAGCCCTCACACCACTCTATTGACGGAAAAAGAAAAAAGTTATGGCTCTAAGAACGTGGGGAGTGAAAAACTAAAATAAGAAAGCAAAAAATGGATCAGTCCTGAAAGGGTAAATTAATTTCTAATTAATTTCTAATACCCCATGTGGGGTATTTCCGTACTCGGGAGAAATTGCTTTACAAAAATTGGTTCTTTTTTTCTCCTTTATCCCTTGCAAAAATGAGAAAATTCAACATTTTTGTGGAAATAAATTGTGATATTCATTTTCGCGCCCTAATCCTAATAAATTCTGCAAAAGACCCGTGGGGTCTAAATGCTCACTATACCACTAGAAAAATGTCTTGAGGGGTGTTTCCAAAATGGGGTAACTTTGGGGGTTTCCACTGTTTTGGTCCCTCCAGGGCGTTGTAAACGCGACATGGCACCGAAAACCATTCCAGCAAAATCTGTGCTCCAAAATCCAAATGGCGCGCCTTCCCTTCTGAGCGCTGCCATAGGTCCAATAAGCAGTTTATTACCACATATGGGGTATTGCCGTAATCGGGAGACATTGCTTTACAAATGTTGGGGTGCATTTTCTTCGTTATTCCTTGTAAATATTAAACATTTCTATGTTTTTCAGAAAAACAGTAGAATTTCATTTTAATGGACTAATTCCAATATATTTAGCGAAAAACTTGTGTGGTCAAAAGGCTAAGTATACCCCTAGATAAATTCCTTGAGAGGAGTAGTTTCCAAAATGGGGTCACTTTTGGGTTGTTTCCACTGTTTTGTAACCACAAGACCTCTTCAAACCTGACAAGGTGCCTAACATATATTCTAAAGAAAGGAGGCCCAAACTCCACTGGGTGCTCCTTTGCCTCTGAATGCCTGTGTTTCAGTCCATTAGCACACTAGGGCCACATGTAGGATATTTCTAAAAACTGCAGAATCTGGGCAATAAATATTGAGTTTTTTGGGTAAAACCTTCTGTGTTACAGAAAAATATATATTAGAAATGAATTTCAGCAAAAAATAAATAAATTTGTAAATATTACCTCTTCTTTGCTTTAATTCCTGTGAAACGCCTAAAGGGTTAAAACACTTTGTGAATGCTGATTCGAATACCTTGAGGGGTGCAATTTTCAAAATAGGATGACTTCTGGGGATTTTCTAACATATAAGGCCCTCAAAGCCACTTCAGAACTGAACTGGTCCCTGAAAAAATGGGCTTTTGAATTTTTTTTTTAAAATATGAGAAATTGCTGCTAAAGTTCTAAGCCTTGTAACGTCCTACAAAAATAAAAGAACGTTCAAAAAACGATGCAAACATAAAGTAGACATATGGGAAATGTTAACTAGTAACTATTTTGCGTGGTATTATTATCTGTTTTACAAGCAGATGCGTTTAAATTTAGAAAAATGCTAATTTTTGTTTTTCAGAAATAAATACCGAAATTATCGACCAAATTTTTTCACTAACATAAAGTACAACATGTCACGAGAAAACAATCTCAGAATTGCTTGGGTAGATAAAAGAATTCCGATGTTATTACCAGGTAAAGTTATACACATGTCAGATTTGAAAAAAAATTGTCTGTGTCCTGAAGGCCAAAACAGGCTGGGTCCTGAAGGGGTTAATTCAGTATATAGCACCAATATTGATATACAGGAATTCTTTCTTGAGTTACCTGTGCCAGAGGGGTCCTGTCTCCTTCTTTCCTATTGTTATGATACATGTTATTAGTGTGTCTAGTTCTTTTCATTTCATTTGTTTTACGCCACTTTCACATGGCAGTATTCTGGTCAGTATTTTGCATCAGTATTTGGAAGCCAAAACTGGAAATGGAAAATAAACAGAAAAAGTATAATGGAAAGATTTGTACTTCATCCGTGTTTTGTACCCGCTCCTGGTTTTGGCTTCCAAATACTGATGAAAACTACTGACCAAAATACTGCCATGTGAAAGTGACCTTATTTTGATTTGACAGATATGTACTGTCTTACTTTCTTTTATAATAGCTTAATTAATAAATATTGGAATAAAAAAAATTAATTTGTTGCAACATATGTCTATAAGTTAGCTGAGCATTACCTTGGAAGTTTGATATGATGAAGCCATTTTTTAAAATGTGGACTATAGTATATAGTGCAAAGCAGTTTGCATTAAAGTAGTTATCCACTATCGGACAACTGATGAGCTATCCACCGTATAAGTCATGAGTTTATCATCGGTGTGGGTCCGACACCCGGACCCCGCACAGATCATCTGCTCCGGCTGCCTTCGGGCTCCGAAAAACAGCGGCCGAGCTGCAGTACTGCAGCTCTGCTCCTATTCAAGTAAACAGGAGCAGAGCTGCAGTTCGTCAGCACGGCCGCTATGCAATGTACTTAGCCAACTGCTTCCGACTAAGTACACTGCATACTGTTAATTGACATCCCGTGCACTTGTGTGATATTATGATGACCTATCCGGTGAATAGGTCATCAGTTATCCGGTAGTGGACAACTCCTTTTGCATTAAACGGTATTTGTATAACGTCCCTATTCATATTCCACTTATTATTTTATATATTGGGAGACGTGTATATAATTGCATTGAAGATCTGCTCATGGTGCGCTGGAGGATTCTTCCTACAACTTTCTTTATACAATTGTTATCAATGCAAGTTGTAAGTCCCACTTGGTTAAGAATCGCTGTCCGTAATTTAATTTTTTTGCAATTCTTGGACGATAGAGAAACGTGCTTATTTTTAAAGTAACGTGCACAAATTTTCATAATTTTGGCACGAATGTATTGATTTTAGGCTGGGTTCACACTGTGCATTTTCGTTGCAATTTTAACCCCTTAGCGCACCAGGACGCACCGGTACGTCCTGCATTGAAGTGCTTTAAGGCACAGGGACGTACCGGCGCGTCCTGGCTAAAAACTGTCACCCTGTCAAATGACAAGGTGACAGAACTGTGCCGTCAACTGTTTATGACAGTTGACCGGCACAGTAAGACGGCAGGGGACCATTCACAGCGGTCTCCTGCCGGCGATTGCTGATTGGTCAGTCAAAGCAGACTGACCAATCACAGCTCCAGGACGTGTGTATGTGATGGCGCTGGCTCAGAAGCTGAGCCAGCGCTATCACCGGCGGGAATCAGCTGTCCGACGCCCCTCTGCAACGGCCAGGACCGGAGCTAGGCTCCGATCCGGCCGATTAACCCCTTCGATGCATCGATCAACGTGATCGATGCATCGAAGTGTCTTGTAGCCTGTCGGCAACCACGATGGTTGCCGCGGGCGCAGGTGTCAGCTGTTTGTCACAGCTGACATCGTGCCCTAACGGCCAGGACTGGAGCAAGGCTCCGATCCGGCCGATTAACCCCTTAGATGCAGCTATCGCTGCATCTAAGTGATTAGATCGTACCCTATGGTTGCTAATGACAACCATCGGCACCTTCGGGTGTTCCGATGGTTGCTATGGCAACCATAGCCTAGCAATCGCTTCCTAGTACGGAAGCCTATTAGGCCCTGCCGGGAGGCGAAGCCTAATAGGCTTGCTGTCAGTGAATAGCTGACAGCTCTAATACACTGCACTATGTAGGTAGTGCAGTGTATTAGAATAGCAATCAGGGCTTCATGCCTTCAAGTTCCCTAGTGGGACAAAAAAAAAGTTAAAACAAGTTAATAAAAATGTTGTAAAAAAGTTAAAAAAAATAAGTTTCATGTTAAAAAACACTATAACAGCCTTTTTTCCTATAATAAGTCTTTTATTATAGGAAAAACCAAAAAACATAAAAAAAAGGACACATATGTGGTATCCTCGAGTCCATAACGATCCAAACTATAAAAATATCTCGCTATTTTACCCGCTCGGTGAACACCGTAAAAAATTTTAATAAAAAACTATTCCAGAATCGCTGTTTGTTAGTCACTACCCCTCGCAAAACAGAATAAAAAAAGGGATCTAAAAGTTGCATGTACCCCAAAATTATACCATTAAAAAATGCAGCCCGTCCCGCAAAAAACAAGCTCTCCCACCGCTTTTTTAACGTAAAAATAAAAAAGTTACGGCTCTCAGAATATGGGGACACAAAAACTAAATTATTTGAAACAGAAGTGATTTTATTGTGCAGACGCTGCAAAGCATAAGATAAACTATATACATCTGGTATCACCGTAATCGTACCGACCCGCAGAATAACGTAAAATTGTAATTCCTAGCGCATGGCGAACGCCGTAAAAAAATAAATAATAAAAAACATCAGAATTGCAGGTTTTTGGTCACCTTGCTTGCCAAAAAATTAAATACAAAGTGATCAAAAAATCGCATGTACCCCAAAATGGTACCAATGAAATCTACAGATTGTCTCGCAACAAATAAGCCCTCACACGGCTCCGGTGGAGAAAAAATAAAGACGTTTTGGCTCTCAGAATATGGCAATGCAAAATGTGCAGAGTGTCCAAAAGCGGATCAGATTGGGCGCCATTTATCAGTGCGACACTGGCCACACATCTATGAATTATTATTTATTTACCCCATTATTATACCCTCTTATTATACCCCTGATGTTCTCCGCACAGATTACATATGCCCCCACATTATAACTGAAATACCAGCAAAACCCCAAACAAAACATCCACGCTCCAAAAGCCAAATGCTGCGCCCTGCAGTGTGCCAAAGCAGCAGTTTACGTCCACATATATGGCATCGCCATACCCGGGAGAACACGCTTAACAGTTTGATGTATTTGTCTTCAGTGGCACGAACTGGGCACAAAATATTGTGCACTAAAATGGCACATACCTGTGGAAATTTGCAATTTTCACTTTGCACCATCCACTGAGCATTAATTTCTAATAGAAAAAAAAAACCTGTGTGGTCAAAATGCATTGAGGGGTGCAGTTTCCAAAATGGGGGTCACTACTTGGGGGTTTGTTTTACTATTTGACCTCAGAGCCCTGCCGTTGTGGGCTAATGCTGCGAAAATCACCAAAATAGGTCTCACATGCGCCTTTCACTCCTAAGCCATGTCATATGTCCAGGCAAGGTAAATGCCTTGAGGGGTGTAGTTTACAAAATGGGGTCACATCTCATAGTTTTACACTCTACTCTGGTACCTAAGAGCGCTCTGCAAATGCGACATGGCGCCCCTACACCAGTCCAGCAAAATCTGTGCTCTAAAAGCCACATGGCACTCCTTCCATTTTGAGCTCTGCCATGTGCCCAAACAGCAGTTTAGGGCCACACATGGGGTATTGCCGTACTCGGGAGAAATTGGGTAACAAATTATGTGTTGTTTTTTCTCCTATTACCCCTTGTGGGAAAAAAAATTGGGTGCAAAACTACATATTTTTGGGAAAAAAAATAATTTTTCATTATCACTGCCTCATTATAATACAATCTATGAAACACCTGGGATCAAAATGCTCACTACACCCCTAGATGATTACCGTGAGGAGTAAAGTTTCCAAAATGGAGTCACTTCTCAGGGGTTTCTACTGTACGGGTACCTCAGGGGCTCTGCAAATGCGACATGGCGCCCAAAAAACAATCAACCAAAATCTACATGCCAAGTAGCACTCCTGCCATTCTGAGCCCTGCGGTGTATCCAAGCAGCAGTTTATAACCACATATGGGGTATTGCCGTACTCGGGAGAAATTGCTTTACAATTGTTGGGGCGCTTTTTCTCCTTTATTCCTTGTGAAAATTAAAACAATTCAAAATTTTAGTGGAAAGAATGTAGATTTTCATTTTCACTGCATAATCCCAATAATTCAGCAAAAAAACTGGGGGGTCAAAATGCTCACTATACCGCTAGATAAATTCCACGAGGGGTATAGTTTCCCAAATGGGGTCACTTTTGCCGGGTTTGCACTATTTTGGCCCCTCAGTGGCTTTGCAAATGTGTCATGGGGCCGCAAACCATTCCAGCAAAACTTGAGCTCCAAAAGTCAAATGGCGCTCCGTCCTTTCTAACTTCCGCCATGTGTCCAAACAGCAGTTTATTACCACATATGGGGTATTGCTGTGCTCAGAAGCGTTTGCTATACAAATATTGGGGTGTTTTTTCTCCTTTATCTGTTGTAAAAATGAAAAAATCTGAGCTAAAACGACATTTTATTAGAAAAAATTTCGATTTTCAATTTCACGGCATAATTCCCATAAATTCAGCAAAACCCGTGTAGGGTCAAAATGCACACTATACCCCTAGAAAAATTCCTTGAGGGGTGTAGTTTCCAAAATGGGTCACTTTTGGGGTGTTTCCACTGTTATGGTCCCTCCAGGGCTTTGCAAACACGACATGGCACCGAAAACCAATGCAGCAAAATCTGCGCTCCAAATGGCCCTTGTTCCCTTCTGAGCCCTGCCATGGGTCCAAAAAGCAGTTTATTACCACATATGGGGTATTGCCGTAATCGGGAGACATTGCTTTACAAATGTTGGGGTGCTTTTTCTCCTTTAGTCCTTGTAAAAACTAAAACATTGTATGTTTTTTCAGAAAAAAAGTAGATTTTCATTTTCACAGACTAGTTCCAATAAATTTAGCAAAAAACTGTGGGCTAAAAATGCTAACTATACCTCTTAAAAAATTCCTTGAGGGGTGTAGTTTCCAAAATGGGGTCACTTTTGGGGGGTTTCCACTGTTATGGTCCCTCCAGGGCTTTGCAAACACGACATGGCACCGAAAACCATTCCAGCAAAATCTGCGCTCCAAAATCCAAATGGCCCTCGTTCCATTATTAGCCCTGCCGTGGGTCCAAACAGCAGTTTATTACCACATATGCTAACTATACCTCTTGAAAAATTCCTTCAGGGGTGTAGTTTCCAAAATGGGGTCACTTTTGGGGGGTTTCTACTGTTTTGGCACACAAGCCCTCTTCAAACCTGACATGGTGCCTAAAATATATTCTAATAAAATAGAGGCCCCAAAATCCACCAGGTGCTCCTTTGCTTCTGAGGCCGGTATTTCAGTCCATTACCGCACTAGGGCCACATGTGGGATATTTCTAAAAATTGCAGAATCTGGGCAATAAATATTGAGTTGCATTTCTCTGGTAAAATCAGAAAAAAACTGTATTACAAATGAATTTCGTAAAAAAAAATAGAAATTTGTAAATTTCACCTCTACTTTGCTTTATTTCCTGTGAAACGCCTAAAGGGTTAAAATAATTTCTGAATGTGGTTTTGAATACTTTGAGGGGTGCAGTTTTTAAAATGGGGTGTTTTATAGGGGGTTTCTAATATATAAGGCCCTCAAAGCCACTTCAGAACTGAACTGGTCCCTGAAAAAATAGCCTTTTGAAATTTTCTTGAAAATGCGAGAAATTGCAGCTAAAGTTCTAAGCCTTGTGAGGTCATAGAAAAATAAAAGCACGTTCAAAAAATTATATAAACATAAAGTAGACATATGGGAAATGTTAACTAGTGACTATTTTGTGCAGTATTACGATCTGTTTTACAAGCATTACAATTTAGAAAAATGCAGATTTTTGCAAATTTTCTCAAAATTTTGGTGTTGTTTACAAATAAATATTGAATTTAACGACGACATTTTTTCAGTATCATAAAGTACAACATGTCACGAGAAAACAATCTCAGAATCGCTTGGATCGGCAAAAGCATTCTGGAGTTATTACCACATAAAGTGACACATGTCAGATTTGCAAAAATCGGCTGTGTCCTGAAGGCCAAAATAGGCTGTGTCCTTAAGGGGTTAATATGCGGTTTTTTGTTTTGGTAGATAAACTTTCATGTCTCTCAATGAGTGTTCTTCAACCAAAGCAATAAAACGCATTTTAAAATGTCACAAAAACGCACAGTGTGAACCCTTAGGGCAAAGCCACACGTGGCGGAATTGCTCTTGAATTCTGCTGCGGACACTCCGCAGCGTTAATCTGCAGCGGAGCCGTTTCTCCATAGACTTCCACTTCTATTTAGTAGGGTTCGTTTAGACGAGGCTGAAAATTCCGCTGCGGAGCATAGGCTGCGGTGCGGAATTTGGTGTCCGCAGCATGCAATGGATGTTGCGGAGTTGTGGCGGACTGGTTGCGGACTCATGGCGGAATTTCTCCATTGACTTCAATGGAGATTCTAATTTCCGCAATGAAGTCCGCAGCTGTCATGCACATGTTATGTGTGCTGCGAATTCGTCTTGCTTTTTTGACATGACATTTCTTCATTCTGGCTGGACCTATGTATTTCTAGGTCTACAGCCAGACTGAGGAAGTCAATGGGGCTCCCGTAATTACGGGAGCGTTGCTAGGAGAGGTCAGTAAATAGTCACTGTCCAGGGTGCTGAAAGAGTTAAGCGATCGGCAGTAACTGTTTCTGCACCCTGGACAGTGACTACCGATCCCAATATACAGCAACCTGTCAAAAAAATTGAAGTTCATACTTACCGAGAACTCCCTGCTTCTGTCTCCAGTCCGGCTTCCCAGGATGACGTTTCAGTCTAAGTGACGGCTGCAGCCAATCACAGGCTGCAGCGGTCACATGGACTGCCGCGTCATCCAGGGAGGTCGGGCTGGATGCCGAAAGAGGGACGCGTCACCAAGACAACGGCCGGTAGGTATGAAATTCGTTTACTTTCACTAGGGAAAGTGCTGGCCCTTCTCTCTATCCTGCACTGATAGAGAGAAGGGAAGCACTTTTACCGCAGTCCGCAGCAGCTAGTCAGCATCAATTTACTGCACATTTTTGGCAGATCCGCCGCAGAATCTGCAACGCAGATTCTGTGCGGCATTGATGCGGACAGTTGCGGAGGAAATCCGCCACGTGTGGGCATGCCCTTAAGCTTGCACATATTGATACAACTTTGGATTTATAGGTGACATTAATCTACTATCTTGCTTACAATCAAACTTTAAAATTGAATGGTTTCTTTCTGGAACAATTGAAACTGGCTCCAAAATTGTTCCATATTATTTTGTTGAACTGTTATCTGCCTGCTATTGTGAGTGTACTGAACGCTTTTGGAGCTACAGATATTACTAAATATTAGGAAATTGCTTGAATAGCAATTTCCTAATATGCTGCTATTATTAAATATTCTGAAATGGAACTATCTTTTACTCCTAAACTGGCAGCTGCTTTTACTGTTCAATTATAGAGAATGCCGTCAGTCTGTAGTCAGAGCATCATTAGTTAAAGGGTATATTGAGACAGTGTGGTCAAGTCGCGTTCTTTTATCACTACTGACTGCACCGTTTGAATATACCCAAATGGAAAACCTGCCTAGACCCAGACTTTTTTTTTGTAGTGGGCGAAAAATCACTGTCCATATAAATGCATTAGGCTACGGCTAAACACAGGGTATTTATCTAACTACAAAATATCACTGTGATATCACTGTGTTAGATCGATGTCCTTAAAAATGCAATCAATAGCTTTAAAATCTCTTCAAAATCGCTCCAGACAAGTGTGTACTATAGCTCTGTAAGGGCATGACCAGATGTGGCGGAATTGCTCTGGAATTCCGCTGCGGACAGTTTGCTGCGGAAATCCGCAGCGTTCACATTTCTCCATTGCTTTCCAGAGCTTTTTAGTGAGGTTCGTTTACACGTTGCGGAAAACTGCGCTGCGGACCATAGGCTGCGTTGCAGAATTTGGTGTCCGCAGCATACACTGGTTGTTGCGGACGTGTAGCGGACTTGTTGCGGACTCATTGCGGAATTTCTCCATTGACTTCAATGGAGAGTCAAAATTCTGCAATGAAGTCTGCAGATGTTATGTGTGCTGCGTAGCGTATTTGTTTTACGAACATGACATTTCTTCATTCTGGCTGGACCTATGTATTTCTAGGTCTACAGCCAGACTGAAGCCCCATGCACACTAACGTAAAAACGCCCGTAATCACGGGCCATTATTACGGCACGGGCAGGCCCATAGAAGTCAATGGGGCTCCCGTAATTACGGGTGACTACGTGTGTGCACCCGTAATTACGGGAGCATTGCTAGGCGACGTTAGTAAATAGTCACTGTCCAGGGTGCTGAAAGAGTTAAACTTTCAGAAGTAACTGTTTCAGCACCCTGGACAGTGACTTCCGATCACAATATACATCAATCTGTAAAAAAAAATAGAAGTTCCTACTTACTCCCTGCTTCTTCCTCCAGTCCTGCCTCCCGGGATGACGTTTCAGTCCAAGTGACAGCTGCAGCCAATCACAGGCTGCAGCGGTCACATGGACTGCCGCGTCATCCAGGGAGGTTGGGCTGGATGTCAAGAGAGGGACGCGTCACCAAGGCAACAGCCGGGTAAGTATGAATTTATTTTACTTTTACTAGGGAAAGGGCTGTCCTTTCTCTATATCCTGCACTGATAGAGAGAAGGGAAGTACTTTCAACTCAATACGCAACGGCTAGTCCGCATCAATTTAATGCCCATTTTAGGCAGAGCCGCAACAGAATCTGCAACGCAGATTATGTGCGGCATTGATGCGGACAGTGGCGGAAGAAATATGCCACGTCTGGTCATGCCCTAATCCCGGCATGTAGCGATTAAAAAAAAATAATAATAAATTGCTAGCGAATCGCTTGACTGGAGCAATTCTGAAGAGATTTTCAAGCTACTCAATGCATTCCTAAGGACAGCGATATCACAGCGATTTATTGTAGTGAGGTTAATACATTGTGTGTAGCATTAGCCTAATGCATTACTATGGACAGAGATATCACAGCAATTTTTTTGTAGTTAGATAAATATTCTGTCTCTAAGGGTATGTTCACACGGCAGCGTCCGTAACGGCCGAAATTACGGGGCTGTTTCCAGGAGAAAACAGCCCCGTCATTTCAGCTGTAACGGCATGTGCAGGCGCTTGAACGCCGCGTCTCTTACGGACGTAACTGGAGCTGGTTTTCCATGGAGTCCATTGAAAACGGCTCCATTTACGTCTGAAGAAGTGACATGACACTTCTTTGGCGCTGGCGTCTATTTACGCGCCGTCTTTTGACAGCGACGCGTAAATTTACACCTCGTGTGAACAGACAAACGTCAGCCCATTGCTTTCAATGGGCAGATGTTTGTCAACGCTATCGAGGCACATTTTCGGACGTAATTCGAGGCGTAAAACCCATGAATTACGTCCGTAAATAAACCGTGTGTACATACCCTAACTCCAGCCTAATGCATTCCTATGAACAGCGATTTATCACTAACTACAAAACAATAGTCTAGGTCTAGCCCCAGCCTAAGCTAGTGATAAATACCGCTTCCCATATTGCTGCAAAGGCCTCATGCACACGGCCATGCCCGTAATCATGGCCCGCAATTGCGGGCATGGCCGGCAGTTGACGGCCGAAAGCCACATCCCACATTTTCGGGCCGTTCTCCCATACAAAGTATGAGAGCACTGCCCGTAAAAAACAAAAAGTAGGACATGCTCCATACTTCCCGGCACGGTTCTAGGGCACGGACACCTATCAGTAGCGATACGGAAAGGTGTCCGCGGCCAATAGAACCGGGCGGGTCCATAATTGCAGACCTTATTATGGTGATCAATTAAGGAGATTTTTAAGGTCGTGTGCATGGGGCCTAACTGGATAGATTTACCTTTCAGGACTCTACAAAAGCTGAGAGACAAACCCATGTGCAAACTCCTCTCAATAGAAGCCTGGTAACCTAAGTCCGGGTTTCCACGTAGCGTAAATGATGCACGATTTTCGCAATGGAATTCTGTTTGGAAATTCTGCAGCATTTACAATACCAGCAACGTGAATGAGATTTAGAAAATCTCAAACTCATGCTGCGGAAAACAACGCAGTGAAAATATTCATAAATTAACCTACGGTGCAGATTTTAACCCCTTCCCGCTCCAGCACGTACTATGAGGTCATGCTGAGCGCGACGTTGGCGACGTTGGCGCTCAGCGAAGTAATAGTATGTCCTGGGAATAACCGTCATTCCGCCCCTCCCGTCACAACTATGAGCTGTGACAACTGCCGTCACGTACAGCAGTTGTCGCAGCTCCTTCCCCACGGACCGATCACGGTGTCCCTTGCCCGATTAACCCCTTAGAAACCGTGTTCAATAGCGATCGCAGCTTCTAAGTGGTTAGAACCATTGACGGAGCCATGACATGATCGGGGGGTACTGATATGGAAACCAGAGGCCTAACAATGGCCTTCTGTCTTCCATCTATGGAAGCCAAGTAGGTTCTGCCAAAGTCAGGACCCACTAGGCTTGCTATCAGTGAGTAACTGACCACTCTAATACACTGCAATGCGCATGTAGTACAGTGTATTAGAATAGCGATCAGGGATTCATGCCTTCAAGTCCCCTAGTGGGACAAAAAAAAGTTACAAAATAAAAAAACAAAAGTTTTAAAATATTTAACGTAAAAACCGCCCTTTCCCTTATCAAGTCTTTTTTTATTAAAAAAATAAATAAAAATAAACTCTACATAATTGGAAAAAAGAAACACGGCACTCGGTAACATGGTGCACAGGTAGGGTTCCACTCCGTAGAATTATGTGAAGAAAACCTGTCACTCAGAAAAATTGCGAATGAACAAAATTTAAGTTTTATTGGCAATCCACAGAGAAATGGTATTGACATTTCGGTCAAAAAACTTCACTGGACATGATAATCCGGTGCATGTGCAAAGGATGCAAAATTGGAAAAAAGAAACACGGCACTCGGTAACATGGTGCACAGGTAGGGTTCCATTCCATAGAAAAACCCTCACACAGTTCAGTGGAAAAAATATGGCGACAAAAAAGGTACAAAATGTGTTCCAAAAGCGGATAAGATCTAGCACCATTTATCAGTGCGACACTGGCCACACATATTTAGATTATTATTTGTTTACCCCTTTATTATACCCTCTTATTACACCCTGATGTTCTCTGCACAGCTTACATATGCCCCCACATTAGAAACTGAAATACCAGTAAAAACCCAAACAGAACAACTGCCAAGCTAAATCTGCGCTCCAAAGCTAAAATAGCGCTCCCTCCCTTCTGAACCCTACAGCGTGCCCAAACAGCAGTTTACATCCACATATATGGCATTCCCATACCCAGGAGAACCCTCTTAACAGTTTATGAGATATTTGTCTTCAGTGGCACAAACTGGGCAAAACATATTGTGCACTAAAATGGCATATCAGTGGAAGATCCACTGCATATTATTTTTAAGTAAAAAACACCTTTTGGGTCAAAATACTCACTGCACCCCTTAACAAATGCCTTAAGGGTATAGTTTCCAAACTGGGGTCACTTCTTGGGGTTTGTTTTACTATTTGCCCTCAGAACCTCTGCAATTGTGGGCCAATGCTGTGAAAATCACCTAAATAGGCCTAGAATGCGCATGGTTCTCTTTCACTCCTGAGCTCTGGTGTATATCCAGGAAAATGATATATGCCTTTAGAGATGTAGTTTACAAAATGGGGTCACTTTTAGGGTGTTGCCACTGGACTGTGGTACCTTAGGGGCTTTGCAAATGCGACATGGTGCGCGAACACCAATCCAGCAAAATCTGCGCTCTAAAAGCCCAATGGCGCTCCTTCCCTTCTGAGCAATGCCAAGTGCTGAAACAACAGTTTAGGGCCACATATGGAGTATTGCGGTACTCAGAAGAAATTGAGTAACAAATTGTGTTGTGTTTTTCTCTTCTTATCCCTTGTGAAAATGAAAAATTTGGAGCTAAATCTACATATTTTTGGAAAAAATAAAATTTTTCATTTTCACTGCCTAATTCTAATAAAATGTATGAAAAACCTGTGGGATGAAAATGCTCACTACACTGCTAAATTAATTCCTCAAGGGGTGTAGTTTCCAAAATGGAGTCACTTTTAAGGGGTTTCTCCTGTACTGATATCTGAGAAGCTTAGCAAATGTGACATGGCGCCCAGAAACCAATCCAGAAAAATCTACATACCAAAAAGTGCTTCTGCCTTTCTGTGCCCTGTCGTTTTTCCAACCAGCATTTTATTACCACATATGGAGTATGGGCATACTCGGGAGAAATTAAACTACAAATTTTGGGGTGCTTTTTCTTCTTTATCTCTTGTGAAAATGAAAAATTCAACATTTTATTGGAAAAAATGTTGATATTCATTTTCACGGCCTAAGGCCTTGTTCACACGAACGCGTGCATTTTGCGCGCGCAAAAAAGGCTGCATTTTTTGCGCATTGCAGTTGCGTGTGTCATCAGGATGTGCTGCTGACTTGGAAGAAAAAGAGGCTCCTCTAGACGGGCGCTCAGGTGTGAATGGAATGGTATTTTCACAATATCGTCAGAGTTTGAAACAACGATTTTATTTCATGGACTGTTTAAAATAATAAATAGACAGTGCTGCAACGCGTTTTGACCACGCACTGTGGTCTTCATCAGGCATATGCGTGGTCGAAATGCGTTGCAGCACTGTCTATTTATTATTTTAAACAGTCCATCAAATAAAATCGTTGTTTCAAACTCTGACGATATTGAGAAAATACCATTCCATTCACACCTGAGCGCCCGTCTAGAGGAGCATCTTTTTCTTCCAAGTCAGCATTATTTCAAAAACACGAGGAAATGAATTCCTGAGATGAATTCACCCCATGCGGTTATGGCTCCAGAGGCAAGCACAGTGTGATCAAGTGTCTACAAGCTACAAAGTCAAGTTGTGCTGGCGACATTGCACAACTTACTAAGGTGCGCTCTATTCCTATCAACATCAATTTTCAATACAGATTAGAACGATATCACCTTAGAGGAGCGCCGTTTTCTCTTTTTTTTTGTCTTTTTCTTAAGAATCAGGATGTGCTGCGTGGCTGCGTGATTTTCACGCGTATGCCATGCTTATGACAAGCGGTTTTGAAGTTTAGAAAAAGAAATGAAGGAAGTGCTTTTATTTTTTCCTTCATTACTTTATTTACTGTTGCGCGAATCACGTGCGTCACACGGAAGTGCTTCCGTGTGCCTTGCGCGATTTTCACGCACCCATTGACTTCAATGGGTGCGTGATGTGTGAAAAACGGCCAGTATAGGAGATGTCGTGAGTTTTACGCAGCGGCCATACGCTGCGTGAAAATCATGGACTGTCTGAACGGCCCCATTCACTAACATAGGTCCGTGCGACGCGCGTGATTTTCATGCGCGTATCACGGGCGTAATACACGTTCGTGTGAATAAGGCCTAATTCAAATAAATTCTGCAAAAAAACTTGTGATTCCTTAAGGGGTGTAGTTTCCAAAATGGGGTGACTTCTGCGAGGTTTCCACTGTTTTGGTCCCTCAGGGGCTTTGCAAATGTGACATGGCACCCAGAAACCATTCCAGCTAAAATTGAGCTCCAAAAGTCAAATGGTTCTCTTTCCCTTTTGAGCCCTACCATGTGTCCAAACAGCAGTTTATGACCACATATGGCGTATTGTCATAATCGGGAGAAATTGCTTTTCAAATGTTGGGGTGCTTTTTCTTCTTCAATTCTTGTAAAAATTTAAAATGTCTACATTTTATTGGAAAAATATGTGATTTTAAATTTTACAGCCTAATTCCACTAAATGCAGCAAAAAAATCTGTCAGTTTTAAATGTTCACTATACCCCTCGATAAAATCCTTGAGGGGTGTAGTTTCCGAAATGTTGTCTATTTGGGGTATTTTCAATGTTTTGGCGACACAAGACCGTCAAACCTGATATGGTATATAAAATATATTCTAATAAAAAGGCGGCCCCAAAATCCTCTAGGTGCTCCTTTGCTTCTGAGGCCGGTGCTTCAGTCCATTACCACACTAGGGCCACATGTGGGATATTTCTAAAATCTGCGGAATCTGGGAAATAAATATTTAATGGACAATAATATTTGTCTGGTAAAACTTTCTATATTACAGAAAAAAAATGGAATAAAAGGTATTTTCTGAAAAAAAAATGAAATTTGTAAATTTCCCATTCACTTTGCTTCAATCCCTGTGAAACGCCTAAAGGGTTAAGAAACTTTCTAAATGCTGTTTTGAATACTATCAGGGGTGCAGTTTTTAAAATGGGCTGATTTATAGGGGTTTCTAAGGGTATGTTCACACGCAAACTCAAAAACAACTAAACATATGGAGCTGTTTTCAAGGGATTTTCAGACGATTTTTAAGCCACTCGCGTTTTTTGCGACGTTTTTTACGGCCATTTTTGGAGCTGTTTTCCTATAGAGTCAATGAAAAATGGCTCCAAAAACGGCTCAAGAAGTGACATGCAGTTCTTTTTCACGGGCGTCTTTTTATGTGCCGTTTTTGGAACATGAGGCGTAAAAAACGCCCCGTCGGAACAGAACGCCGTATTTCCCATTGAAATCAATGGGCAGATGTTTGTAGGCATTCTGTTTCCGATTTTTCAGCCGTTTTTCGTGACGTTTACGGCCCGAAAAACGGCTGAAAACACCACGTGTGCACATACCCTCATATATAGACACCTTAAAGCCACTTCAGAACTGAACTGGTCTCTAAAAAAAGAATTTTGAAATTTTCTTGAAAATGTGAGAAATTGCTGCTAAAGTTCTAAGCCTTGTAACGCCCTAGAAAAATAAAAGGATGTTCAAAAAACGATGTCAACATAAAGTAGACACAATTTTAATTAGCATCTGTTTTGTGTGGTATTACTATCTGTCTTGCAACCAGGTATATTTAAATTTTCTCTAAATGATGCTATTTTTCACAAATAAACACTGAAATTATCAACCAAATTTTACCACTAACATAAAGAACAATGTGTCACTAGAAATCTCAGAATTGCTTGTATTAATAAAGCCATTCCTAAGTTATTACAACATAAAGTGACACATGTCAGATTTGAAAAATAGGCTCTGAGCCTTAAGGCCCAAACTAGGGGCCATAAAGGGGTTAAATTCACAGCATGTCAATTTGTGCTGCATTTTCATTGGTTTCCCCATTTAATTCATTGGGGATGTAAAACCTGCAACAAATAGCATTGTGACTTTTGCGGCAGAAACACTGCGATTCTGCAACAAAAATCGCAAATCAGAAAACAAACAAAAAATGTTTTGGGGGATTAAAATGAATTAAAAAAAGCTTATACTTACCACCTGGGCGTGTCATAGCGATGCTTTCTTCTGTTCTTCTTCCAGGCTGGCCTCCTAGGATCATGTGACTGCTGCAGCCAATCACAGGCCGAACTGCAGGATAACGGAGGGACATATCACCATGACTATGGCCTGGGGTAAGTATAAACTTGTTTTCCTTCAAAAACTGCTTTCCACATCGGAGAAAAACCCAAAAAACGTAACCACAAGGTGGTGCGGTTCTTCAGACGGAATGTGGTGCGCGTATCTAGGTTGGATACGCTGTATAGCTTTTATACACTTATTATATTATATGGAGTCTTAGAAGAAATCAAATTGCCAACGCAATTTTAGAGGTTTTTTTTAATACTTTCCAATGTAAGACCCAGTTCACACATAGTTTTTTGGTGATGACATTGATGCAGAAACCGCGTCGGAATCAGCGTAAACAAAATGGCCTTTAAGCCGCTCTCAGGGGAAAAAAAGCGGCATGTCTTTGCCGCGGTTCCGCCTCTGATCTCCCATTGAAATCAATGGGAGGCAGAAAAAAATTTTTTTGCAGCGTTTTTTTGCCTGCGACGCTCAATGGCCACGGGCGAAAAGTGCAGCGAAAATGCTGAGAAAACCGCTACAAGAAAGTGAAGGCAGGTTTTCTCTGCCTGCAAAACACTCCATTTGAACAGGGCCTTATACTTTTAATATAGTCACTAGAACGGGGGTCCCAAGTCTCCTTTCCTTTTTGACTATCTTATGCTTCGTTCACACAGGGTTTTTGTTTTACTACTGCTAGAGTAGAAGGCATGTTGACACCTTGCGTACGTCAAAATGACATACAAATTTTGGCACAAAAAATTGGCATAAACTATGCCAAATAACATGTAGTAAAGGAAGAGAACAGTGTCTAACATATCTAACTAGATGAGCTGAATTTATTATACAGTGCACCACTTTCTGACTGGTCTAAGTTTACACTGTCTGAAAGTTTTTTGTGTTTTTTCCCCCCAAAATAATGCTACAGCCAGACGTTACTTAAAAGTCTACATACAAAGGGGCAGATTTATTAAAGTGTCTGCGCCTTGAATCTGTCCAAAAAATGTGCCAGAATTCCGTGCATTATGCCGCAATTTGGTGCATTTCATCTTGATACAGATGTTTGTACTGCTCTAGACTCTTAAAAAAAGGGTTATGCTCAGTGAATAAGGAACAGGCTTAAAATGTTCCAAATTGCGTCAAAATGTGCCAAAAAAGCAGGTGCGACATTCTGCTGCAAAATAAGCCAAATGAAAGGTGGTACAAAGAGGAAAAAAGTGCCTAGCTACATGCACAAGATTTATCAGACAGCATGCACCACTGTGACAAATATGGACGACTTCTGACTGCCTGGTCTAGGTTTAAAACCAACACAGCTTAGTAAATCTGACCCATAGTGTTTTGGTTTGTGCCATTTTGGTGGCGTTTCTGGGTTCAGTGGCATGCTCTGGTTATGGCATTTTTTTCTGGTGTTTTTCCTATAGGCTTCTCTATGGGACATAAAAAAACGCATGTTACATTTATAAATTGCTGACGTTTTTACATGCATTTTTTTCATGTGTTTTAACCCCTTTCCACCGCTGCCCCTTTTTTGTTTTTATATTTCGTTTTTTTCCTAACCGCCTTCCAAGAGCCATAACTTTTTTATTTTTCCATTGACATAGCCATATTATGGTGTTTATTTGTGGGACAAGTTGTAGTTTTTAATGGCACCATTAAATGTACTATATAACGTACTGCGAAACTTTTAAAAATAATTTTATGGGGTAGAATGGAATTAACAGCAATTCCTCCATTGTTTTTTGAGGTTTGTTTTTACAGCGTTCACCATGTGGTAAAATTTACAGGTTAACTTTCTTCTGCTGGTCAATCCTATTAAAGCCCTGCCGGATATTAATAGGAGGACCAACATGGTAGACCTGGGGGCCTTCATTCATGTCACGGTTGGCCAATGGGACGACATCTAAGCAGTTAAAAGGCCAGAATTAGACTTCTCATTGATGCTGTTTATTAGATCAAGGGGTCAGCTGTAATATACAGCTGTAGCCGCATCGTTTGGAGCCGGGTCAGTTCACACTCCCCTTTCCTCACTATAATGTACACGTATGTCAAATGTTGGGAAGAGGTTAAAAAGCCAGACAAAGACCATGTTTGAAGGAGGCCTTATAGTGTTTGTATGGAGCTGCAGCACACTTTCTCAAACGCTGCTCCATTCAAACAAGATTAAAAAAAAATGATAGATCCATTAAAAAAAACAAAAAAAAAAACGTGGCGGGATGCACCTGTACATCAGTTTGAGTCCCATAGAAATGAATGGAATCTGTTGACGGATGTGTCAGGAACAGTTTTTTGTTTTTAAGACACAAATGTTAGAAACAGGGCTGGACTTCCCATAAGGCATGTAAGGCTTGTAAGCCATGTGTCTATGGGCCCCGCCTCAAGGTGGCAGCAGAAGTGGTCAGTGATCACTGCAAGCGGGCAGAGAGGGCACACATCGCCTGTCAGATAATGACAGCTGCTGCTAATCCTGCATCACTCTGTTACCAGAGAAGGAGCAGGAATAGGAAGCTTCATGCAGCAGCCAGGAATAGGATGTCACATGAAGTTTGCTCCAGTAGAAGGCACATTGTGGTAGCGTATGGGGGAGTCTTTGCTGTGACCAAGGAGGAATGGAGGGGGGCAGCTGTGAAAATCACAGCAAAATCAGGGGAGTCCACTAGGGAAAGTGGGGAAGCCTTGCTATGGACCATAAGGAAAGGGGGGGCCTTTATGAGAACAAGGGAGAAATGGAGGGGAGCCCTGCTGCAGGAAGCTGCTATTGGAAGGGGGGCTACTGTGGTTGCTGGGGAAAGGGGGGCCTTATGCGATTACTAAGGGAAGAAGGCAAGGCCATTGCTGTGACTATTGTGGAAGGGGGAAATTCTGTCACTACTGTGTAAAGGGTACGTACTATTGTGATCACTTGGGAAGGGGGGCACTGTTGTTATTGCTGGCGAAAGCTCAGACGGAAGCCATCAATGGAACCCCTATGCAGATGTGAACAGGCCCTAATTCAGCAATTGTGGCCCTACTTTTAACCTTGCCCATGGCCATACTATGTCTAAAAACTTTGTCTAAAACCGACCCTGATGTAGTCTTCTTTTTTCAAGGCTAAATACATTTTATTAGTTTAATCTTTCCTCATAACTAAGATTCTCCATGCCCCTTATTAGTTCAGTTTCTTTTCTTTGTATTTTTTCCAACTCCAGGGTATCCTTTCTATGAACTGGAGCCCAGAACTGAACTGCATATTCTACATGAGGTCCCACTAAGGGTAAGGCCACACGTAGCGGCCCTGACACGATCGCGACGCGGCCAACATCCACATTGACAGCAGGTCGCTCATGCGCATTGCCGCTCCATTTATTCTTTATGGGAGCGCCGGAGATAGTGCAGTATTCAGCTTTTTCTGGCGCTGCAATAGAGAATGAATGGAGCGGCAGTGCGCATGAGCGTCTTGGGGTTCAGGCAACTTCGGGCTCCCCACGAAGGGTGTATTAATTTATGGCCCACAGTATTGCAGATAAAGGGACGTTTTACCCGCATTAATGTGCGGCCACTAGCAGGCTAGTTGACAGCCACACCGAACAGGTTGCCGGCCCGGTGGTTGGCCGCATTGCGACCGTATCAGGGTCGCTCCTTGTGGCATTACCCTAATACTTTGTAAATTGATAATATTATATCCCTGTCTGGGGAGTCCATGCCTCTTTTAACCCTTTAACGACCCAGACAATTTTCGTTTTTTAGTTTTTACGTTTTAGTTTTTCATTCCCCGCCTTCCGAGAGCCATAATGTTTTTATTTTCCCGTCAATAGAGTGGTGTGAGGGCTTATTTTTTGCGGGAGGAGCTGTAGCTTCTTTTGGCACCATTTAAAGTACCATATAATGTACTGGGAAACAGAAAAAAAAATATTTGTGCTGTGGAATTGTACAAAAACTAAATTCCTCCATTGTTTTTTGGGTTTTGTTTATACGGCTTTCACTGTGCAGTAAAAGTGACAACTTAACTTTATTCTGCGTCTCAATACGAATACGGTAATACCAAATTTATATAGTTTTTTTATATTTTACTACTTTTACAAAGAAAAAACTATTTGTTAACAAAAAAACTTGTTCTGTTTCACCATATTCTGAGAGCCATAACTTTTTATTTTTCCATCGATTGAGCGGTGTGAGGGCTTATTTTTTGCGGGACGAGCTGTAGTTTTTATTCGTACCATTTTGGTACGTACGATTTTTTGATCTCTTTTTATTACAATTTTTTTAGCGCTAAGGTGACCAAAAAACAATGATTCGGGTGTTTTAATTTGTACGCCGTTCACTGTGAGAGTTAAATAATGGTATATTGTAACAGTTCGGACTGCTACAGAGGCAGCAAAACCAAGTTTTTTCTTTTTTACTTTTGTGCTTGAGGAAAAACGGGAAAAGTTTTTTTTTTTTACTTTTAATATTTTTGGATTTTTTGACACTTTTTAAAAATGTATTTAACTTTTTTATTACACATTTTATTAGTCCCCCGGCATGGCTTAGCAGAGGCAGACAGAGGGCAGACCTGGGAGCCTTTAACATCGGTGCCCCCCGATCGCGATACCTGGGGGACCATTGGGTTGTCGGAGGGCACCGCTCCCTCCTCCTAACGGTTTAAATGCCTCGGCCGCTATTGACCGCGGCATTTAACTAGTTAAACTGCCAGGAACAGCACGATCGCTGTTCCTGGCCATTAGAGCAGAGTGTCAGCTGTAATACACAGCTGACAGCTGTGGTGTATGGAGCGGGCTCAGCCCAGTCCATGACGTGTATTTTCATCATGGATCGTTAAGGGGTTAATACACAACAGTATCCTGCTGGTCTTAGAAGCAGCTGATTGACATTGCATGCTGTTATTTAATCTGTGATCTACAGGCACACCGAGATCCGTCTCAACAAGTGACTCCCCCAGTATAGCTCCCTCTAGGACATATGATGCATGCAGATTGTTGGTACCCAGATGCATAACTTTACATTTATTTACATTGAACCTCATTTGCCAAGTGGATGCCCAAACACTTTGTGTATTCAAGTCGGCTTATAATTAATGAACATCGTCCATAGACTGTACTATACTACATAGCTTGGTGTCATCTGCAAAAATAGAAACAGCGCTATTCAATGCCATATAATTAATAAATAAGTTGAATAATGGCAGTCCCAGCACTAAACCCTAGGGTACACCACTTATAACCGGGGAGCATTCAGAGTAGGAATCATTGACTATAACTGTCTGGATACGGACCTTGAGCCAATTTTCAATCCAATTACAAACTACAGTATACTTTCTAATCCTATAGACCTTAATTCACCCCATAGGCATTTATGTGGGACAATATTAAATGCTTTTGCAAAGTCCAAAAACACTATATCCACAGCAGCCAAACTATATCCACATAGCCCATTAGCAAAACCGTAATGGCTGTCACTTGTAATGCTACTTTCTGTTGCATACTCCTTTATATAGTCCCTTAAGATCCGCTCAAACATTTCTCCCACGACCGATGTTAAGCTTAATGTTCTATAATTACCCCGGGAAGATCTAAATCTCTTTTTTTGAAAATGGGCACATTTTCCCTGTGCCAGTCCCTATACCAGTCACTAGAGAATCTCTAAATATTATGAACACGGGGACAGAAATAACCTAACTAAGTTCTTTAAGAACTCTTGGGTGTCTGATCCCTCTCTAACCTATCTACCCCTTTATTGTCTTCACTGACCTCCCTCCTCAGCCCTAGTTTAAATACTCCACCACCCCTGCCAGAATTCTCTCACCAGCCAGGGACGCACCGTCCATGAGGCGTGATGAGCTTCCCGTCTGAGGTGGCGGCCTGCTGCCTTTCTGAGGCGGCGGCAGCAGCGCCACTGAAACCAGCTGACGCCACCCCTTCCTGCACTATAATTGTACCTGCGTCTATAGGACGCAGATACAATTACATGCATAAGCGCTGAATGGCCGGGCACCTTCCATGCCCCGTCAATCAGCGCCTTTCAACGACGCAAGCGGTGCGATCCACAGGGGGGATATATGTAATGCACTATCTACAGGGGGGCTATGTCTAGTGCACTATCTACAGAGGGAGCTATATGTGAGGCTCTATCTACAGGAGGAGCTATATGTGGGCCATTATATACAGGGAAGCTATACATGAGGCACTATCTACAGGGAGAGCTATATGTGAGGCTCTATCTACAGGGGGAGCTTTATGTGGGGCATTATATACAGGGGGCTATACGTGGGGCACTATCTACAGGGGTGGGCTATATGTGTGGCACTATCTACAGGGGTGGGGTATATGTGAGGCTCCATCTACAGGGGGAGCTATATGTGAAGCACTATCTACAGGGGGCACTATATGTGGGGCATTATATACAGAGGGCTATACGTGGGGCACTATCTACAGGGGTGGGCTATATGTGTGGCACTATCTACAGGGGTGGGCTATATGTGTGGCACTATCTACAGGGGTGGGATATATGTAGACTCTATCTACAGGGGGAGCTATATGTGAGGCACTATCTACAGGGGGAGCTATATGTGAGGCACTATCTACAGGGGGCGCTATATGTGGGGTATTATATACATGCGGCTATACGTGGGGCACTATCTACAGGGGTGGGATATATGTGAGGCTCTATCTACAGGGGTGGGATATATGTGAGGCTCTATCTACAGGGGGAGCTATATGTGAGGCACTATTTACAGGGGGAGCTATATGTGAGGCCCTATCTACAGGGGACGCTATATGTGGGCATTATCTACAGGGTGCTCTATGGGGGTCAATATATACAGGGTGATCTTTGTAGGGCTCTATCTACAGGGGGCTCTATGGGGGGGCACTACATACAGGGGGCGCTGTGTGTGTAGGACACAGTGTATGGCGCTATTATAATTAGAGGTGCAGTGTATGGTGCTATTATATTTAGGGGTGTAATGTGTGGCACCATGAGAATTTTATCTTCGTTTATAGGTGCAGAAATGTTTGAGATGTGAGAATCTGAAGACATCTCAGCGTGATTGCAGTTACCGGCCATTTAACCCCTTCAATGCGGCGGTCAATGGCATCTCATTGAAGTGGTTGACAGAGGGAGGGCAGGACCTAATATTCTTAACTTAACTGGTTGGTTTGCTCATCTCCCAAAAAAATTAATAAATAGTGATAAAAACCTAATCGCATGTACCCAAAAATGGAACCAATGAAAATTACAGCTCGTTCCACAAAAAACAAGCCCTCTCACAGCTCCGTCAATGGAAAAATAATACGTTATGACTCTCAAAACGCAATGAGACAAAATGATGCTAAATGACGGCCGAGACTAATTTTTAGGTCCAGTCGTTTTTCACTAAAAACCCCACATCGTTATTTGCTAGACCCCACAGGTGGACCCCGTAGAGGGAAACTTTAGGGCATTGTGCTGCTTATAGGGCTAGTGAACAAGTCAAAGATTAGGCAATGCTGGAGCGCACATATTTTGTACAATACCCAAAAGACCCGGCGTGTGTATAAAGGATTGATTCAAAGCGTACCACACCAATCCATGGATTATTATTTTTATTATTCATTCACCCCATTATTACATCATCCCATTATGCCCTGATGTACTCTTCACAGCTTACATATACCCTGATGTACTCCGCACAGCTTACATATACCCTGATGTACTCCGCACAGTTTACACATACCCTGATGTACTCCGCACAGCTTACATATACCCTGATGTACTCCACACAGCTTACATATACCCTGATGTACTCCACACATCTTATATATTCCCTGATGTACTTCTCCCAGCTTACATATACTCTGATGTACT
The DNA here is from genome assembly GCF_050947455.1 of Rhinoderma darwinii. Taxonomy (NCBI): domain Eukaryota; kingdom Metazoa; phylum Chordata; class Amphibia; order Anura; family Rhinodermatidae; genus Rhinoderma; species Rhinoderma darwinii. The sequence continues at coordinate 282,595,057 of NC_134690.1, read as the reverse complement.
CCGCAAAATTTACATGTACCCTGATGTACTCTGCCCAATTTACATATACCCTGATGTACTCCACACAGCTTACATATACCCTGATGTACTCCACACAGCTTACATATACCCTGATGTACTCCACACAGCTTACATATACCCTGATTTACTCCGCCCAGCTTAAATATACCTGGATGTACTCTGCACAGCTTACATATACCCTGATGTACTCTGCACAGCTTACATATACCCTGATGTACTCCACACAGCTTACATATACCCTGATGTACTCCACCCAGTTTACATATGCCCCCACATTATAAGCTGAAATACCAGTAAAACCCCAAACAAAACTACTACCAAGAAAAATCTACGCTCCAAAAGCCAAATGGCGGTCCTTCTGAGCCTGACCGTGTGCCCAAACAGAAGTTTATGATCAAATATGGGATATTACTGTACTCTGGAGAACTCGCTTAACAATTTATGGGGTGTGTGTCTCCAGTGGCACAAGCTGGGCAAAACATATGGTAACTGAAATGGCATATAAGTGGAAAATGGCAATTTTCAATCGGCGACATCCACTGTGCACTAATTTCTGCAAAACACTTGCGGTGTCAAAATGTTCACAATACCTCTAGATAAATTTATTTCGGATATAATTTCCAAAATGGGGTAATTTTTCGGGGCTTTCCGCTGTACTGGTACCTTAGCTTAATGCAACATGGTGTCAGAAATCTAATTTTGTAAAATCTCTACTCCAAAATCCAGATTGCGCTCCTTCCCTTAGAGCCTTCCTGTGTCCAAATAGCAGGTTATGACAACATTTGGGGTATTGCCGTACTCGGGAGAAATTGCTTTACAAATGTTGGGTGGCTTTTTCTCCTTTAACCCTTGTGAAAATGAAAAAATGCAACTTTGTAGTGAAAAAATGTGATATAAATTTTTACGGCCTAATTCCAATAAATTCTACAAAAGACCTGTGGAGTCTAAATGCTCACTAAATCACTAGATAGATTCCTTCAGGTGTGTAGTTTCTCAAATGGGGTCACTTTTGGGGGGCTCCTGCTGTTTTTGCCCCTGCGGGGGCTTTTGAAATGTGACATGGCACCCGAAAACCATTCCAGCTAAATTTGAGCTCCAAATGATGCTCCTTCCCTTTTGAGTCCTACAGTGTTAACAAACAGCAGTTTACGAGCACTTATGGGGTATTGCCGTAATCTGGAGAAATTGCTTTTCAAATTTTGGGGTGTTTTTTCTCCTTTATTTCTTGTAAAAATGTAAAATGTCCACGTTTAATTGGAAAAAATTTAGCTTTTCAATTTCATGGCCTAATTCCACTAAATTTGGCAAAAAACATGTGGGGTCAAAACTCTCCCTATACCCCTATATAAATTCCTTTAGGGGTGTAGTTTCCGAAATGGGGTCACTTTTGGGGGTTTCCACTGATTTGGTCCCGCAGGGGCTTTGCAAATGTGAAATGGCGCCGCAAACTATTCCAGCAAAATTTTAGCTCCAAAAGCCAAATGGTGCTCCTTCCCTTCTAAGCCCTGTCGTGGGTCAAAACATCAGTTTATTGTCACATATAGGGTATTGCTATGCTCAGAAGAGGTTGCTTTACAAATTTTGTGGTGTTTTTTTTCTTCATTTGTTGTGAAAATGGAAAAATCTGAGCTAAAACTACATTTTATTAGAAAAAAAATGTAGATTTTCATTTTCACGGCCTAATTCCACTAAAGTTAGCAAAAAAACCTGTGGTGTCAAAATGCTTACTATACCCCTTGATAAATTCCTTGAGAGTGTAGTTTTCCAAATGGGGTCATTTTTCGGGGTTTTCCACTTTTTTGGTCCTACAGGGGCTTTGAAAATGCGTCATGGCACCCGAAAACCATTGCAGCAAAATTTGAGCTTTAAAAGCCAAATGGTGCTCTTTCTCTTCTAAGCCCTGCCATGGGTCAAAACAGCCGTTTATTACCACATATGGGGTATTATCGTAATATCGAAATATTGGGGTATTTTTTGTCCTTTATGCCTTGTAAAAATTTTACATTTATATGCATTTTTTGGAAAAAATTTAGATTTTCACTTTCATGGCCTCATTAAACTAAATTAATAAAAAAACCTGTGGGGATAAAATGCTCACTATACCCCTTGATAAAATCCTTAAGGGATATAGTTGGCCAAATGGTGTCTTTTTTGGAGTGTGTCTTCTGTTTTGGCCCCACAAGACTTCTTCAAACCTGACATAGTGCCTAAAATATATTCTAATAAAAAGGAGGCCCCAAAATCCTCTAAGTTCTCTTTTGCTTCTGAGGCCGGTGTTTCAATCCATAAGCACACTAGGGCCACATGTGGGATATTTCTAAAAATTGCAGAATCTGGGCAATAAATATTGAGTTGCTGTTTCTGCTAAAAATAAAAAATGTTAAAGGGGCTCTGTCATCAGATTATCAAATCCTTATCTCCTATTGCATGTGAACGGCACTGCAATGTAGATAACAGTAAAGTTTTTTGTTTTTTTTAAACGATCATTTTTGGCTAAGTTATGAGCAATTTTATATTTATGCAAATGAGCCTTTCTAACGGACAACTGGGCGTGTTTTCTCTTATTTACAACTGGGCGTGTATTGTGTTTTTAGCAACTAGGCGTGTTTACTTCTTTCACTGCACAATCACACTGTGCTGTGGATCATGCTGGCCTGGAACAATGAGAAGTGTAGGACACTGATTAGTCACTGATTGGTCAGCGTCATACACTCCTCTGTACAACGCCCAGTTGGTAAAAAGTAAAAACACGCCCAGTTGTCCATTGAGAAACTCATTAGCATAAATCTAAACTAGCTCATAACTTGCTCAAAAATTATCGTTTTTCAAAATAAAAGCCACTGCTGTTATCTACATTACAGCGCCAATCAGATTATGTAGGAGATAGGGCATTTATAATCTGGTGACAGAGCCTCTTTAAGTGTGAATTTCTGCAAAAATAAGGAAATTTGTAAATTGTAAACTTTCTTAATGCTGTTTTGAATACTTTGAGAGGTGCAGTTTTTAAACTGGGGTGATTTATGGGGGTTTGTATTGTATGGGCCCGTCAAAGCCACTTCACATCTGAACTGACCCCTGAAAAAATAGCCTTTTTAAATTTTCTTGAATATGTGAGAAATTGCTGCTAAAGTTCTAAGCCTTGTAACGTCCTATAAAAAGATAAGAACGTTCAAAAAAACAGTGCCAACATAAAGTCGACATATGGGAAATTTGAAATAGTAACTAATTTGTGTGGTGTTACTATCTGTTTTACAAGCAGATACACTTAAGTTTAGAAAAACGCAAATTTTTGCAAATGTTTTCTAAACTTTGATGTTTTTCACAAATAAATATTGAATTTATCAAGCAAATTTTTTCACTTACAAAAAGTACAATGTGTCACAAGAAAACAATCTCAGAATCGTTTGGATAGGTGAAAAGCATTCCAAAGTTATTACCGCATAAAATGACATATCAGATTTGAAAAAAATTGGCTTCGTCTTTAAGGCCAAACAGGCTGTGTCCTGAAGGGGTTAAAATTATTCTTAAGGCACATTCACATTTCCATGTATTCTGTCATTGGTTCCCACATAGACCACGACAGCTGGATCATCACCAGCCCCTCACAGTAATTTATCCACCCATTCCACCACATGCCGACCCCTGACACAATGGAGACAGTAAACCATTCGGTTAATCACGCTATAGGGAAAAAGGAAACAAAGCGCACATAGTGCATGAGCCTGTATTAGGTGAGGACAAAAGGAAAAAAGTGGTCAATTGTGCTGACCTGATGTTGTTATGCTCGGAGCATAACATCCCAAGGTGCGTGTCCAAGTTAGACTTAGGTAGAGACAGTTGCAGCCCAAATTCCGGTTTGAAGATTGGTAAAAATCCACTATGTAGATCCAGGAGATAGGGAGATAAAAAATGGAATATCCGAGGGCGCAGCTGTACTGGAAATTGCTTTTATTTGTACAACAACAATGTGTTTCAAGGCCGTACCGGCCTCTTCCTAACCTGACGAAGAGGCTGGTACGGCCTTGAAACACATTGTTGTTGTACAAATAAAAGCAATTTCCAGTACAGCTGCGCCCTCGGATATTCCATTTTTTATCTCCCTATCTCCTGAACCATTCGGTTAAGGCATTCTTGGTGACAAATTATTCTATCTGTCTTCCTAATTATAAAATCCCTTATAATCACTAATTGTCTTACCCTATCAGCATTACCATCCCCCTGATGGCTGGGAGAGCAAGATACACTAGGGTTGCAATTTATGAGACTGACACCCTCGCATCATCCCCCAACTTGGCAATTTTGCTTGGAATAACACAAAATAAAAGGCGTAGCCTTCCTTTTATGGGTATTCTTTTACTGCCCCTAACTATATTACCCAGCTACTTGTCTGGTTCTCTGGAACCATATCTCTACTCTCCAAATCTACCCCACTATCTGCGTTGCTCAGTGAGCAGCATGCTCCGCTCAAGATTGTCAATCGCCCCCTGAGTTGCATTTTGCTTCTCCAGATCTCTAATGCGAGCTTTAAGATGAACGGCATGCTCACATCTGAACAGCATGCTCAGAGCTGCATCACTGTGTCTCCTAAGTGACCCACCAATGCAGCACTAGCAGCCAGTGACGTTGCTAAGGACTTAAAAGGTCAGGGGCACAAGCCCCAAGACATGTTTTGCACCCCACCAAATGTATTTGTAGAAAAATCACAAAAAGTCGAACGCAGCACTCCTAGACTACATGCACACGTTGCATATTTTGCCGCTGAAAATACTCAACAAAACCGCAGCAATACGCAGTGCGTTTTTCGATGCGTTTTTCGGTGCGTTTTTTACATCTTGATGCGTTTTTCAGCATGTTTTCATGCTGCGGGTTTTGGTGCAATATTTCTCAGCTCTAGGCAGATACAATTCGCAAGCGAAAATGCAAGAAAAATTTACATGCTGCAGACTTTAAGATCCACACCGCAGGTCAATTTACGTGCGTAAAAATACATCAACGTGTACATGAGTTTTCCTGGAATCTCATTGAGTATGCTGGTACTGTATTATGCTGCGGTTTTGCCGCATGCATATATGCGCGGCAAAACCACATGTAATATGCATTGTGTGCTTTGACCCTAAGGATGCATTGCAAGCTCGTTTTGATATTACTGACTGGGAAGTCTTAAGGTACTTTTACACCGACACATTTTGGCCGGTGCAACGTGCGCTGATCCATGACACAGCTGGTTGATCAGCGCTCGTTTGCTCCTTTCACAAGGAACTAGTATGAAGACAAGCGCTTGTTATTCCGATCTCTCGTCCCCATACATTGGTATCATGTCGGCAGCACATCTCCCTCTTTACACAGGGAGATGTGCTGCTGACAACGATAATAGTTTGCACTTTTAAAACGATATGACACGTGGCAATTATCGGGAACGAGTTTTCTTTGCCCGATAATTGGCCAGTGTAAAAGTGTGATTGTTGGTTGTGTGACAGACTACATCAATTTTTGTACCGAAGTAATTGTTCCTCTGGAGAAGATAAAATGTTATCCAAATAACCAGCCCTGGATCACCGAGGACCGGAAGGAACTATTAAGGCCCCATGCACATGAACGTGCTTTTGCGGCTGCAATTCCCCAAAAATCAACGGGAGAATTGCGGCCCCATTCATTTCTATGGGGCCATGCAAACGACCGTGGTTTTCACGGTCCGTGCATGGCCCTGGAGCCCGGACCGCATTAAGAATGGGCAAGCCCTATTACGGCTAAAAATAATGGCCACGGCCATGTGCACAGCCCGCGATTTGCGGGCGGCTCGCGGCTGACACTCCTTGGCCGGCCAACCCGAAAATCACGGCCGTGCACATGGCTACGGTCGTGTGCATGAGACCTTAATAGGAAAAAGGAGGATTTTAGATGTTGTGATAAGGACATGTTAAGAAGTATGCAGAAAGAATTGAGGGTAAAGATTAGGGAAAGTAAGGAAGTATACTGAAGGAAGCTGGAAAGGAAACGTGCTCAAAACATTGCTAGGGAGGTATGGTCCGGTCTGCAAAAGATAACTGCCTTTAATACTATACAGTAGTGTGTTGATGGTGATCTAGCCAGAAGAAATGAGCTCAATATCTTTTTCAACAGGTTTAGTGATTTGGCTATGGGAAATGAGGAGAGGAAAACAGGTAATGAACTAAGTCTGAAAAGGGGACTGGAGAAATGGAGTCCATTGCAGGTTAGTATGGAGGATGTGAATGATCTAATAAGGAGGTTAAAATCTGAGAAGGCTGTGGGACCAGACGGTATTAGCCCAAAAGTGTAAAATTATGCGCAAAGCAGTTGAGCGGTGGTGGTGCAGGCAATTTTTAATATGAGTTTATGCTCACAGAAGGTGCCCAAATTGTGGAAGACGTCATGTCTAATTCCTGCACCGAAATTGCAGGTGGCATCGTCCAATCTCGTTAACATCGCATGTCATGAAAGTACTGGAGAGGATAATTTTGAGTCACCTAAAGTCTCTGGTTGAGGGTTACGGAGATCCGCTACAATTCAGATACCAGAGGGGTATGGGAGTTGAGGATGCTGTGATTTATTTGCTCCAGAAAGCAAATTCTTGACCTTGCAGCGTTGTGCAGATAATGTTTCTTTAACTTCTCTAGTGCATTCAACACCATACATACAACCAATGTTGTTGCAGGACAAGTTGATGTAGATGAACTTTGGGGTGCCAATGATAAATTGAGTGATAGATTATTTGATGGGGAGCCCATAGTCAGTGAAAATTGGATATTGTATGTCTGATAGTTTGCTGAGCAACATAGGGGCGCCACAGGGCACTGTCCTGTTTCCATTTTTCCATTTTTGTTCACCCTTTATACCTCTGACTTCCAGTATTATAGTGAAACTTGTCATCTACAGAAGTTTGCCGATGACATGGGATGTGTAGGGGAAGGTGATGAAACTAAATCGGACATTGCTGAGGCAGTTGGTGAACAATTGGTACATGGAGTGTTGAAAATGTTTTGAACGTGGGGAAGCCAAAATAAATGATTATAGATCAGGCAAAAGAAGAGTAGCGTCTTTCTTCCCATGGTTATTGGTGGTCATGATGTGGAGTGTGTAAATAACTAAGTATCTGGGTGTACATCGGATCGGAAACTCGATTGGGGAATAAACGTGGATAAGGTGTATAAAAAAAGCATGACACGATTGTATTTCCTATGGAAGTTATGGTCTTTTAATATCTGTAATGAGATGTTGGCAATGTTCTATGAGTCGGTGTTTGCTAGCACGATTTTAAGATTTGCTGGGGGAATAATAGGCAGGCAGACGCAAATAAGTTGGATAAACTAATTAAGAAGGCAGGGCAGGCTGTGAGGTGTAAATTTGCAACTTTTAATGATGTTGTAGAGTTACAGATGCTATCTAGGTTCAAGGCGATACTTAGGAAGGACTCTCATCCATTAGGGGAATTGGTAAACGTACAGCGTAGTACCTTTAGCCACAGATTTGTTCAGTTGCGATGCATGAAGGTACGTTATAGGCGTTGAAGGAGCGCTTTTCTGCCACCTGCCATAGGCCTTTACAATAAATCACAGGCAAGGAAAGATTGTTGTGAATTCTGTTAATGATGATTAGGTAGACTTTGTAGTATAGTTAGAGCTCAGACGTGGGTTACTTATTGATGTGTTAATTTATTGACTCTTTATGCTTGTATATTTTTGTTTTTAAGGCTGGATTCACACGAGCATGTTCGGTCCGTAAAGGATGGAACGTATTTCGGAAACAAGTCCCGGACCGAACACACTGCAGGGAGACGGGCTCCTAGCATCATAGTTATCTACGACGCTAGGAGTCCCTGCCTCGCTGCGGGACAACTGTCCCGCACTGTAATCATCTTTTCAGTATGGGACAGTAGTTCCATGGAGAGGCAGGGGCTCCTAGCGTCGTACATAACTATGATGCTAGGAGCCCCCCCTGCAGTGTGTTAGGTGCGGGACTTGCGGCCGAAATACGTTCCGTCCTTTTTGGACCGAACATGCTCGTGTGAATCCAGCCTAAGTGTATTACTGTCTGTAGATTTCACGCAGTAACATAATCATTTCCCACTGGGGTTGAATAAAGTTCTTCCATTCTATTCTATTATATTCTAAAACACAGGCCATGTGCACGTTACTGCAAGAGGGTAATCAGCTCCTTGACTTGAAATTCATAAGGACAAAAAAAGTAACGGCACCAGGACTTCAGGATTGCGTTAAAAAAATGCTGGTTTCAATCGCCACAAAGTGAGCGAAGTCACGTTTTGGTTCACATCTTGAGAAAGTTTCAGATGTGAACTGAACGTTGCTCACTTTGTGGTGACTAAACCAGCATGTTTTCATCCATCGTGAAGTCCTGGTGCCGTTACTTGTCTAAATATATTGTCTAATATTGCGGATGGTCTCTTCAGGGCAGGCCTTAGGTTGGATGGTGCTCTGTGCAGGACTCCATATTTCTGCCCTCCACAAACCAAAAATTAACCACATATATAAACACGAACATACTGGAACATATATACCGTACATACATAAAGGCAGATATTTAGACATACAGGCAAATATATATAAACATACAAACAGGTAAATATATAGACATACAGACACACAAACACAGGAGGAACTTGTGTATATATATATATATATATATATATATATATATACACACACACACATACATACACACAAGCACATATATACACACATACTGGAACATATACAAATACATAAAGGCATATATACACACACAGGCACATATATACATACACAGAGACACATATTCACACACAGACCTATATATACCCACACAGGCACACATATACACAGTACAGATAATGTAGTAGATGTTACCTGCAGTCCTATGTAACACCACAGATAACATAACACACAGTGATAATTCTCTGAGTACAGATAATGTAGTAGATGTTACTTGCAGTCCTATGTAACACCACAAATATCACACTCAGATAACTATATCCACACTTGCACATAAACACACACGCAGAAAATGAAACACATGGAGACATATATATATATATATATATATATATTTATATATACACACACACAGGCACATAGGCACACATATACACACACACATACTGGAACATATACACATATACCATATACACACACAGAGACATACACAGACACATATACACACACAGAGACATATAGTCAGACATAGGCACTTACCATCTCTCCTTGCAGGCTCACAGGTTTCTTTCAGGGACGGGCTGTGGTTGGAGCTTCCGTCTCTCCTCTTGCTGCTCTTGTTTCCTCCATGTATGTAACGAGGTGCAGAGGACATAGTGCTCAAACAACCTGCCCAGTGGCACCCCCTACATGGGGGGGGGGCTGCAGCACCCTGTGCACTCGCACAGGTCGCACACCCCTAAGGCCAGCCTTGGGTCTATTGTGGTGAAGAGGTTGATGGTACTATCTGTGGTGCTCTACTGTTGCTATGGGTTAATACCTAATATCCCTTGAGGTCTAGGGTGGGTTAAAAGTTAACTTTTCTTGTTGGTTAAGGATGGTGAAAGGATTCCCCTATAAAGGCGTTTTTGTCTGTTTTTTTTTAAATGATTTTATTTAGAATTGCAAATTCCCTGCTCTTGTCTGCCTGCAAACGGCGGGAAGAAAATAGATTTACGCAGCTACCCCTGGATATTCTGTCTGAATGCTAGCGATAAAAAAAAAAATCTGTGCAATAGAGATTTTAGCATTTAACTCTATGGCTGTGTGACTACCTCACCTGAGCAGTGGTGGTCTAACATCTGAGTGGGCCCCCTCACATTCTAGGCCCCATAATAGCTGCTGCAGCTGTAGTTACCCCAATCTCAATGAAATGTGAAATAACACATACATGTTACCTTAGCCTAAATGTGTGTAAAATTAGTGTATAAAAATAGTTTCAGTGTACATTAGATGTGTGTACTCTATATTTGTGTTTTTTTAGTTCATTACTTTTTGATCCACATACTGAAGGTGCTTAATAGACAATTTAATTACAGCTATGAATTTAAAAATATAGACTAGGCCCGAGAAATATACCGTGGTACGTTATATATTTCACACATCCATGAAGTGTGCTTATCTATATTTCAAACTGTCACTTTCTGTAGACTTTCTTTAGTAACTATGGAAACTGGTAAACTAACTTGTGGTCAGAATTCTTTCCGTAGATTTTTTTTTCCTTTCGTAGACTGTTATCATGTCCAACTTAAGATGGATAGAAATAGGTTTAAAAAGAGTCTTTTGAGAAAATTGCAAAAAAAATATTTTTTTTGCTTCCAATTTATTTACAGACATAGAAGCTGGATTAAATTGTTTTGGGAATCAGTTTTGCATATTATACAATGTCCTAGCGTAACACCTAGGTCCTATCCCACTGGTATCTTGTGTTAGAAATAAATTGAGGATGGGGTCATGCTCTACTTCAAATCATATTATTGAAGAAAAAAAAACCAACTATTTTGTTAGTTCCAGGCAGGATCTTACTTATTGGTTTGAAAATAAGGAGGATTAGTGGACATATCACCAAACTGTGAGAAGACCTTTTCTGCCCTTTCATCTATCCCACATATACACGTAGACCACATGAGCTCATATTTGCTTTGCCTGCTCAATGACAAATACTGTATTCCTTAACTTCAGCCTTGTAACTGTTGGTCTGACTAAGTCAAGATATATTATTGTTCACAGATACTTGAGAAAACAATCAAATGAATAAGCACTGCTTTAAACTAGTAAACTGACGTAAAAATAATTTTCAGTAGTTATGATATGGCAAGCATATAGCAATAGGCCAAATACTGTATGTAAATCTTTGACAGTTAAAATAAAATAATCACATAAAGGTAGAATTAGAAAAGCAAAACCTTTATTTCTTAGTGCAAAAGTATAATCACAGGATAGGCGATAATTGGCTGATCACTGAGACTCGTACCGCTGGTACAGCAAAATAGAAATACATGTATGATTTAAAGCGGTATTCCGGTTACAACAAGTTACCCCCTATCTGTAGGGTAAGGGGTAACTTGCTGATTGGTGTGTGTCCGAGCTGATTAGGTGATAATTGTTGATTCTTAAACAACACCTTTAATATATACAAATATAATATATCGGAAAAACATAACTACATATAATTGTGAATCTCATAAAATAAAAATATACAAAATACATAAAAATAAAATATAATTAATAAAGAATATACAGTATATATCAAATATATGAAAAATATATATTTTTTCTTCTCTATATATGAAATTTTTTTTTTTATATAAATAACACATATATACACCCTGTCAGACAATGGTGACGAGTAATAAGAAAATATGAAGTGAAATATGAAAATAAATATAAAAATAAATAAATATATATCAGTGCATACATATGAAAAGTGAAATGAAAACGTGGCACTTAAATACAAATAAATAATGAGCTAAACGTGCAAAAATAACACTAAAATATATAAAACATAAATAGATATATTTAATAGTGCAAAATATATATATATATGAAGTGCATAAAGAATATATGGACAGAGCAACTAGAGTCATATATAAATAAACATATACAATATACATAATATATATAGAAATATATATATAATTTGTAAAATAAAGAAAAATAAATAAGAAAAAGAAAAACAATATAATGAAAAATAAATAGAAAATTTGTGTAACAAAACTAAAAATAAATATTACATAAAATAAATCAAGAGTTTAAGGTACATACAGAACAAGCTAAAGGTACACACAGTGTAAATAAATCCATATAATGATATTCACATATAATATAATAGAATAAATTTCCAATATATATTAGAACTTTAATTGAAAGGGCCGTCCAACGATGCTCAATTTTTCAAAATGTGTTTAGGATGATATAACCGCCTTGAGGTAAAGTATCAGCCCAGATGGACAACAAAATGAAAATGGCCAGCAAAACTAGAAAACAGAAAGCAAAGATTAGAACATATATACGAAAAAAAGCCACCCCAAAAAAATAAAAAATTAATTAAAATTCGCGCGGGTTAGTGACAGTTACAGAAAGGGTTTGAAGCTAGTGGCCTCATTAAGGCCAAAAGGTGTGGTGGTATTTAGAATCGTGATCCACTTTCTTTTTTCAAAAGAGCTTTACGGATGTCACCAACCCTGCATCCCAGATTAACCCTATCAATGCTTCGAACCCTTAGGCCCCTGGGGTCGCAAGAGTGATATTCACGAAAATGACGGGGAATAGGTTGTTGTTGATCAAAATCTTTGGCATACAAAGCCGACTGGATCTTACTGGCATGTTCAAGTACACGAGTCTTCAACGGTCTACTGGTCATACCAATATAGATCAAGTCGCACGGACAAGTAGCAAAGTAGATCACAGCTTCCGTTTTGCAAGTGATGTTAAAAACAATTTTGTAGTCTCTATCCCTCTTAGAATTAAAAAAGGAAAATGAGCGCAGAATATATTTGCAATATATTTGCAAGCGGCACAGCTGCCACAATTAAATGAACCCCAAGGAGGACCACGACTACCAAAGGGATTAGTTAAAGTTTTAGAGATATAATGACTGGATGTCAGAAAGTCACGTACGTTTTTGGATCTCCTCCATGTAATGGAGGGATTCTTAGGCAGACAGGTAGACAGATCCTGATCCGTAAGAAGTACATTCCAATGTTTTTGTACAATCTTACGGATTTCAACCCATTGGGAATTGAAGGTAGTAATAAACCTAACATGATCCGCAGTTTGTTTTCATTTAGGCTTACTTACCAACAGTGCCTCTCTTGAAGACTGTTTGGCTCTCAGATATCCTCGTCTAATATCTCTATGATTGTAACCACGATCACGAAACCATACTGACATATCGGATGCTTGGTGTTCAAATTTACTTAAATTGGAGCAGATACGTCGAGCAGATACGTCGAGCTCTTAAAAACTGGCCCGTTGTTATGGCCTTGACTTGTGGGTAGTGAAAGGAGGTAGCGTGGAGAAGTGCATTTGTCGAAGTCACTTTTCTAAAGATGTCTGTAGAGACAACATTATTACAATCCCTAGAAATCAGGACATCAAGAAATTCAACACATGACTTACTAAACTTCCATGTCAGCTTAATATTCAGATCATTGACATTTAGGGCGGATAAGAAGGTCTCTAGATTTTGCATAGAGCCCTGCCAGATGAACAGAATGTCGTCTATGTATCTTGACCATAGAAGTACGGCGTCATGACCAGGATTATTTAGGACCACTTCTCTCTCCCACAGCCCCAGGAACAAATTGGCATATGAGGGAGCGCACGTAGCCCCCATTGCCGTGCCCTGGAGCTGTAGGAAAAAATGGTCCTTAAAAGTGAAGAAATTATCAGTAAGAGAAGACTCAAGCAAGGTTATCACCAAATCAATCAAATCAGAATCATAATTAGTGATCCCCAAAAAGTATTTAGACGCTCGTACCCCATGGTCATGATAGATAGACGTATATAGAGATTCCACGTCGCATGTAACTAAAAGCATATCATCATCCAGGTATAAACCATCCAGGCGTCTCAAAACATCGGTGGTATCCTTAACAAATGATGGCAAAGTCTCTACACACTTCTGGAGAAAAGAGTCCACAAATCTACATATGTTCTCACAGAGACCACCGATGCCCGAGACAATAGGACGGCCGGGGGTATTGGTGGGATTCTTGTGGACTATAGGTAACAAGTAAAAAGTTGGTACAATCGGAAAGTCATTTCACTGTCTAGTTTGATAGAAATCTAATTGTGCTCCCACAATATGAGTAAATTATATAGTTCACTGAAGTAACAATAAAGTAAAAAATACCTTTTAATTAGTAACTAGTTAAAAACAGGGGTAACACACCACTGTGACATAAGCCCCACCGTGATTGTTAAAAAACGTATTAAACAAAAAACACTGAGTCATTGTGATACATCTAACTCGGTGTTTATAACAATATTATGTCTGGAAACAGCATATATCCAGGGCACATCAGTAGTACAATCCCAAAATAAAGCACAGGCGTCCGAATAGATCGGGTCTCCTAGTGCTGGGTGTAACACGATATGACTATCCCCAATGCAAACATTCCATAAACAGTACAACGACCCTACGCGTTTCAGGTACTCATCCTCAGGGGTCCGTATAATGGTAACTCTGGCCTTCACACCAGCGATAGAATCCTTTAACAGCAGATATTCTGCTGTGCGTCACGGCAAAGATGCACGTATTGATGTCAACGGCATACTTCATTGCAGGCGCTACGTTACTATAAACGCTAAACTCCACCCCTCGTATTCTAGCGGCAAACATGAACTGACCAATCCCCACACCCTCACGATTAGTGACACCTGCCCATGTGACCCCCCGCCGTCAGCTGACAACCAGGGGTCATCATCGGCCGCATCAAGCCGCACGCGCAGGCGCAGTAGAAGTCAGGGACAATTCGCCCAGACTGCCAAAATAGGAGAAGGTAAGCGCTACACGATAATGGATTGTAAGTAAATCTCGCGGGACAGTTAAACACCGCAAGTAGGCTACCTCACAAAGCAACTAAAAATGTAATTAATCACATGTAGGGTGGAAGGAAATACGATCCCTCATGACATGGGGGACCGAGAGACGATCGCCGTTAAAAAACGGCAGACCAATAGGGCCATCTCAAACCTACATGTGTTAGGCAAAAATGAACTCACCCACCCCCTGGGCAACCCAAGGGAGATAGGTCGTCCATACGGAGTGTTAAATAAAACATGTATAATTAGTCTGCTCATTTAAACCTGCTGGATGTATGCATTCCAGTCTGTGGATCCATTGTGCTTCTTTGCGTAAAATCAGGTTATCCCAATCACCTCCTCTTTTGGGGGGTCTAACAAGTTCAATAGCTTGAAACCTTAAACATGCTGCCTGGCCTTGGTGTTTGGCATGCACATGCTTAGATATTGGGGTGTCCCTATCATGGACAATATCTCCAACATGCTCCCTAATACGGCGACGAAATTGTCGTGCTGTTTTTCCCACATAGTTAAGGGGGCATGGACATGTGATTAGGTAGACCACTCCCGCAGTCTTGCAATTGACATAATCCCGAATAGTGTATTGTTTCTGTGTGGTGACGCTAGTGAAGCTGTTACCTTTAAAAATGAAATCACAGGCTTTACAACTACCACACCTAAAGGTGCCTGGTATTTGTCTGTCCAGCCACGTGCCCCTAGGTGAAATGGGGTCAAAACAGCTGTGCATGACTCTGTCCCTTATATTTTTCCCTCTCCGATAGGTGACAGACGGCCTCTGTGTGATTTGATCTACCAGATCTGTATCAGAACTGAGAATACGCCAATACCTATTCAGTATCTGCATAATATCATTTTGTTTGGAATCATAGGTACCTATGAGTCTTGTGACCTGTTCTTCTTTCCGTTTTTTAGGGACCAGAAGACATTGCCTATCAGCATCCCTTGCTCCCTCATAGGCCTTCCTGATAACCCTCTCGGGGAAACCTCTGTCCTTCAATCTTGTTTTGAGCTCCTTGGCCTGGAACTCAAAATCACCCATAGAACTACAATTCCTACGTACTCTCATAAATTGGCCTTTTGGTATGCCACTTTTGAGGGAATGGGGATGACAGCTATTCCATTGCAGGAAACTATTTGTTGCTGTTTCTTTCCTATGTACCTTAGTGTGGATTGTGCCATCTGATGTTTTTGTGATTTTCAAATCTAAAAAAGACAATTCTTTCTCACTGATCTCACATGTGAATTTAAGTCCTACATCATTCTTGTTGAGGGCTGCTACAAAATTATGGAACTCATCCGCTGTAGAGTTCCAGAGGATCAACACGTCATCAATATATCTAATCCATAATCCAACAGATGAAGTCCAATTGACAAATTTGTCCCCAAAGACAATTGTCTCCTCCCACCAGCCAAGAAATAAATTTGCATAGGTGGGAGCAGCAGGACTCCCCATTGCAGTACCACATTTCTGATGGAAAATTTTGTCTTCAAAAATAAATATATTTCTTTCAAGAACAAACTGTAATAACTGCATGACAAACTGGTTATGAGCTACAAACTGGGTACCTCTAGATCCCAAATAGTACTCGACCGCTTTATAGCCACATTTGTGCGGTATGGATGAATACAACGCCTCGACATCCAGACTCGCCAAAATTGTATCTTTCTCCAGGGAAATGCCATCAATCTGTTTCAGGACATCCATTGTGTCACGCACATATGATGTGAGACTCAAAACAAAGGGACGCAACACTTGGTCAACATACGTGCTCACATTTTGAGTTAAATTATTTATGCCTGAAACAATAGGTCTGCCACGTAAAGGAGGATAACCTTTGTGGATTTTGGGCAGGCTATAGAAACACGCCATAACAGGAAATTGTGGGTATAAAAACCCAAATTCCCCTGCACTAATCAAAGATCTGCTCTTTGCATCACTCAAAATGCTCAGCAACTCTTTCTTGAATAATGCCGTGGGGTTATCCTTTAAAATGGTATAGCAGTCATGGTTAAATAAAATGTCCTCACACATCTTCTTATAGCCATCCCTGCTCATGACCACAATGTTCCCACCTTTATCGGATGATTTGAGAACAATATTCTCTTTTTTCTCTAAAGTGGTCAGAGCTAATCGTTCAGACCAAGACAAATTATTATCCATTCCCCTGCTATCCTGACTGAGACTTTTGATCTCATCTCCCACCATATCCACAAATAAATCCACATTGGTAAAGTCTCCCATAGGTGGCAATTTCCTACTCTTCATTTTAAGGTTGGTGAAGGGACCTATACCTGGAGTGCGTCCAGATTCCTCTAATAGCCCCTCAAGGGCCGAAAGACCTTCCATATCAGACTCCTCTAGGCCTAATTCCATGCATTTTTTTCTATTATGGTGTTTAAAAAATTTTATCCATTTAAGTTTGCGAGCAAATAAATTGAGATCTTTTATCCACGAAAATGAGTCAAATTTAACTGTAGGGACAAAGGAAAGTCCCTTTTCTAATAGTGTAATTTCTGATGCACTCAAATTATATTCAGAAAGGTTAATGATTTGAAGCCTATCCATGTTATTCCCCTTCACTAATCCTTTTGAATCCTCAGCATATAGCGGGAAATGGGAGGATTGTTGGCTAAAAAATTATTGCCACTATTAGAAGAGGCTCTCCCACGGCCTCTATTTCTACTTCTTGCTCCTCCCCTAAATTTGTGTTTCCCACCACTACCGCCAAAGAATGGGCCCACTCTTTCAGAGTCTGTAGTTTCACTCTCTGATGTGGAAGGGTCAGATTCCCTCGGCCCCCTGTTGGTCTGTTGATATTGCTGTTGTTGTGTAGTGACAAAATCATACGCTTTTTTCTCCCTAAATTCCTGTAGGTCTCTCTGGAATTGGAAGTGTTTTCGTTCCTTAAGATGATTAGTAAACCTTTCCAAAGTTTGTTGGAGGATTTTGTCCTTTTTTTCAAAACCTGGGGTATCTACCAAGGACTTGGCTGCCTCAATCTCTTTTTTAAGCTCAACACTAATAAAGTCAAACTGGACTTTTTCTTCCTCTACCAAGATCTGCATCAGCCTAAGTGAGCTCCCTGTAATCTCCTGTTCCCACCTTTCTTTAATATTAGCGGTTTTTAATCTTAATGCTGGGACAATGGGGACCCTGTGACCTCTGGGAACTATCTTATTCTTTAAATAGTTTTCCAGACTCTGGATCTCCCACCAACTTCTAGTATAATCTTTGTGCAATCTATTAAGATTTTTAAAGGTGGATTTGAGAGATGCACCCTGAACTGTATACGTCAGTTCACACTCTGAAAAGACGCTTTTGGCCTCACTCATCCACCCATCTGTGTTTAATTCAGAAAGTGCAAAGGCTGCCATACCTAGATAAACTGAAATTATTAACTGTATAGATTAAATGTAATTTCACTGTCTAGTTTGATAGAAATCTAATTGTGCTCCCACAATATGAGTAAATTATATAGTTCACTGAAGTAACAATAAAGTAAAAAATACCTTTTAATTAGTAACTAGTTAAAAACAGGGGTAACACACCACTGTGACATAAGCCCCACCGTGATTGTTAAAAAACGTATTAAACAAAAAACACTGAGTCATTGTGATACATCTAACTCGGTGTTTATAACAATATTATGTCTGGAAACAGCATATATCCAGGGCACATCAGTAGTACAATCCCAAAATAAAGCACAGGCGTCCGAATAGATCGGGTCTCCTAGTGCTGGGTGTAACACGATATGACTATCCCCAATGCAAACATTCCATAAACAGTACAACGACCCTACGCGTTTCAGGTACTCATCCTCAGGGGTCCGTATAATGGTAACTCTGGCCTTCACACCAGCGATAGAATCCTTTAACAGCAGATATTCTGCTGTGCGTCACGGCAAAGATGCACGTATTGATGTCAACGGCATACTTCATTGCAGGCGCTACGTTACTATAAACGCTAAACTCCACCCCTCGTATTCTAGCGGCAAACATGAACTGACCAATCCCCACACCCTCACGATTAGTGACACCTGCCCATGTGACCCCCCGCCGTCAGCTGACAACCAGGGGTCATCATCGGCCGCATCAAGCCGCACGCGCAGGCGCAGTAGAAGTCAGGGACAATTCGCCCAGACTGCCAAAATAGGAGAAGGTAAGCGCTACACGATAATGGATTGTAAGTAAATCTCGCGGGACAGTTAAACACCGCAAGTAGGCTACCTCACAAAGCAACTAAAAATGTAATTAATCACATGTAGGGTGGAAGGAAATACGATCCCTCATGACATGGGGGACCGAGAGACGATCGCCGTTAAAAAACGGCAGACCAATAGGGCCATCTCAAACCTACATGTGTTAGGCAAAAATGAACTCACCCACCCCCTGGGCAACCCAAGGGAGATAGGTCGTCCATACGGAGTGTTAAATAAAACATGTATAATTAGTCTGCTCATTTAAACCTGCTGGATGTATGCATTCCAGTCTGTGGATCCATTGTGCTTCTTTGCGTAAAATCAGGTTATCCCAATCACCTCCTCTTTTGGGGGGTCTAACAAGTTCAATAGCTTGAAACCTTAAACATGCTGCCTGGCCTTGGTGTTTGGCATGCACATGCTTAGATATTGGGGTGTCCCTATCATGGACAATATCTCCAACATGCTCCCTAATACGGCGACGAAATTGTCGTGCTGTTTTTCCCACATAGTTAAGGGGGCATGGACATGTGATTAGGTAGACCACTCCCGCAGTCTTGCAATTGACATAATCCCGAATAGTGTATTGTTTCTGTGTGGTGACGCTAGTGAAGCTGTTACCTTTAAAAATGAAATCACAGGCTTTACAACTACCACACCTAAAGGTGCCTGGTATTTGTCTGTCCAGCCACGTGCCCCTAGGTGAAATGGGGTCAAAACAGCTGTGCATGACTCTGTCCCTTATATTTTTCCCTCTCCGATAGGTGACAGACGGCCTCTGTGTGATTTGATCTACCAGATCTGTATCAGAACTGAGAATACGCCAATACCTATTCAGTATCTGCATAATATCATTTTGTTTGGAATCATAGGTACCTATGAGTCTTGTGACCTGTTCTTCTTTCCGTTTTTTAGGGACCAGAAGACATTGCCTATCAGCATCCCTTGCTCCCTCATAGGCCTTCCTGATAACCCTCTCGGGGAAACCTCTGTCCTTCAATCTTGTTTTGAGCTCCTTGGCCTGGAACTCAAAATCACCCATAGAACTACAATTCCTACGTACTCTCATAAATTGGCCTTTTGGTATGCCACTTTTGAGGGAATGGGGATGACAGCTATTCCATTGCAGGAAACTATTTGTTGCTGTTTCTTTCCTATGTACCTTAGTGTGGATTGTGCCATCTGATGTTTTTGTGATTTTCAAATCTAAAAAAGACAATTCTTTCTCACTGATCTCACATGTGAATTTAAGTCCTACCTCATTCTTGTTGAGGGCTGCTACAAAATTATGGAACTCATCCGCTGTAGAGTTCCAGAGGATCAACACGTCATCAATATATCTAATCCATAATCCAACAGATGAAGTCCAATTGACAAATTTGTCCCCAAAGACAATTGTCTCCTCCCACCAGCCAAGAAATAAATTTGCATAGGTGGGAGCAGCAGGACTCCCCATTGCAGTACCACATTTCTGATGGAAAATTTTGTCTTCAAAAATAAATATATTTCTTTCAAGAACAAACTGTAATAACTGCATGACAAACTGGTTATGAGCTACAAACTGGGTACCTCTAGATCCCAAATAGTACTCGACCGCTTTATAGCCACATTTGTGCGGTATGGATGAATACAACGCCTCGACATCCAGACTCGCCAAAATTGTATCTTTCTCCAGGGAAATGCCATCAATCTGTTTCAGGACATCCATTGTGTCACGCACATATGATGTGAGACTCAAAACAAAGGGACGCAACACTTGGTCAACATACGTGCTCACATTTTGAGTTAAATTATTTATGCCTGAAACAATAGGTCTGCCACGTAAAGGAGGATAACCTTTGTGGATTTTGGGCAGGCTATAGAAACACGCCATAACAGGAAATTGTGGGTATAAAAACCCAAATTCCCCTGCACTAATCAAAGATCTGCTCTTTGCATCACTCAAAATGCTCAGCAACTCTTTCTTGAATAATGCCGTGGGGTTATCCTTTAAAATGGTATAGCAGTCATGGTTAAATAAAATGTCCTCACACATCTTCTTATAGCCATCCCTGCTCATGACCACAATGTTCCCACCTTTATCGGATGATTTGAGAACAATATTCTCTTTTTTCTCTAAAGTGGTCAGAGCTAATCGTTCAGACCAAGACAAATTATTATCCATTCCCCTGCTATCCTGACTAAGTCTCAGTCAGGATAGCAGGGGAATGGATAATAATTTGTCTTGGTCTGAACGATTAGCTCTGACCACTTTAGAGAAAAAAGAGAATATTGTTCTCAAATCATCCGATAAAGGTGGGAACATTGTGGTCATGAGCAGGGATGGCTATAAGAAGATGTGTGAGGACATTTTATTTAACCATGACTGCTATACCATTTTAAAGGATAACCCCACGGCATTATTCAAGAAAGAGTTGCTGAGCATTTTGAGTGATGCAAAGAGCAGATCTTTGATTAGTGCAGGGGAATTTGGGTTTTTATACCCACAATTTCCTGTTATGGCGTGTTTCTATAGCCTGCCCAAAATCCACAAAGGTTATCCTCCTTTACGTGGCAGACCTATTGTTTCAGGCATAAATAATTTAACTCAAAATGTGAGCACGTATGTTGACCAAGTGTTGCGTCCCTTTGTTTTGAGTCTCACATCATATGTGCGTGACACAATGGATGTCCTGAAACAGATTGATGGCATTTCCCTGGAGAAAGATACAATTTTGGCGAGTCTGGATGTCGAGGCGTTGTATTCATCCATACCGCACAAATGTGGCTATAAAGCGGTCGAGTACTATTTGGGATCTAGAGGTACCCAGTTTGTAGCTCATAACCAGTTTGTCATGCAGTTATTACAGTTTGTTCTTGAAAGAAATATATTTATTTTTGAAGACAAAATTTTCCATCAGAAATGTGGTACTGCAATGGGGAGTCCTGCTGCTCCCACCTATGCAAATTTATTTCTTGGCTGGTGGGAGGAGACAATTGTCTTTGGGGACAAATTTGTCAATTGGACTTCATCTGTTGGATTATGGATTAGATATATTGATGACGTGTTGATCCTCTGGAACTCTACAGCGGATGAGTTCCATAATTTTGTAGCAGCCCTCAACAAGAATGATGTAGGACTTAAATTCACATGTGAGATCAGTGAGAAAGAATTGTCTTTTTTAGATTTGAAAATCACAAAAACATCAGATGGCACAATCCACACTAAGGTACATAGGAAAGAAACAGCAACAAATAGTTTCCTGCAATGGAATAGCTGTCATCCCCATTCCCTCAAAAGTGGCATACCAAAAGGCCAATTTATGAGAGTACGTAGGAATTGTAGTTCTATGGGTGATTTTGAGTTCCAGGCCAAGGAGCTCAAAACAAGATTGAAGGACAGAGGTTTCCCCGAGAGGGTTATCAGGAAGGCCTATGAGGGAGCAAGGGATGCTGATAGGCAATGTCTTCTGGTCCCTAAAAAACGGAAAGAAGAACAGGTCACAAGACTCATAGGTACCTATGATTCCAAACAAAATGATATTATGCAGATACTGAATAGGTATTGGCGTATTCTCAGTTCTGATACAGATCTGGTAGATCAAATCACACAGAGGCCGTCTGTCACCTATCGGAGAGGGAAAAATATAAGGGACAGAGTCATGCACAGCTGTTTTGACCCCATTTCACCTAGGGGCACGTGGCTGGACAGACAAATACCAGGCACCTTTAGGTGTGGTAGTTGTAAAGCCTGTGATTTCATTTTTAAAGGTAACAGCTTCACTAGCGTCACCACACAGAAACAATACACTATTCGGGATTATGTCAATTGCAAGACTGCGGGAGTGGTCTACCTAATCACATGTCCATGCCCCCTTAACTATGTGGGAAAAACAGCACGACAATTTCGTCGCCGTATTAGGGAGCATGTTGGAGATATTGTCCATGATAGGGACACCCCAATATCTAAGCATGTGCATGCCAAACACCAAGGCCAGGCAGCATGTTTAAGGTTTCAAGCTATTGAACTTGTTAGACCCCCCAAAAGAGGAGGTGATTGGGATAACCTGATTTTACGCAAAGAAGCACAATGGATCCACAGACTGGAATGCATACATCCAGCAGGTTTAAATGAGCAGACTAATTATACATGTTTTATTTAACACTCCGTATGGACGACCTATCTCCCTTGGGTTGCCCAGGGGGTGGGTGAGTTCATTTTTGCCTAACACATGTAGGTTTGAGATGGCCCTATTGGTCTGCCGTTTTTTAACGGCGATCGTCTCTCGGTCCCCCATGTCATGAGGGATCGTATTTCCTTCCACCCTACATGTGATTAATTACATTTTTAGTTGCTTTGTGAGGTAGCCTACTTGCGGTGTTTAACTGTCCCGCGAGATTTACTTACAATCCATTATCGTGTAGCGCTTACCTTCTCCTATTTTGGCAGTCTGGGCGAATTGTCCCTGACTTCTACTGCGCCTGCGCGTGCGGCTTGATGCGGCCGATGATGACCCCTGGTTGTCAGCTGACGGCGGGGGGTCACATGGGCAGGTGTCACTAATCGTGAGGGTGTGGGGATTGGTCAGTTCATGTTTGCCGCTAGAATACGAGGGGTGGAGTTTAGCGTTTATAGTAACGTAGCGCCTGCAATGAAGTATGCCGTTGACATCAATACGTGCATCTTTGCCGTGACGCACAGCAGAATATCTGCTGTTAAAGGATTCTATCGCTGGTGTGAAGGCCAGAGTTACCATTATACGGACCCCTGAGGATGAGTACCTGAAACGCGTAGGGTCGTTGTACTGTTTATGGAATGTTTGCATTGGGGATAGTCATATCGTGTTACACCCAGCACTAGGAGACCCGATCTATTCGGACGCCTGTGCTTTATTTTGGGATTGTACTACTGATGTGCCCTGGATATATGCTGTTTCCAGACATAATATTGTTATAAACACCGAGTTAGATGTATCACAATGACTCAGTGTTTTTTGTTTAATACGTTTTTTAACAATCACGGTGGGGCTTATGTCACAGTGGTGTGTTACCCCTGTTTTTAACTAGTTACTAATTAAAAGGTATTTTTTACTTTATTGTTACTTCAGTGAACTATATAATTTACTCATATTGTGGGAGCACAATTAGATTTCTATCAAACTAGACAGTGAAATTACATTTAATCTATACAGTTAATAATTTCAGTTTATCTAGGTATGGCAGCCTTTGCACTTTCTGAATTAAACACAGATGGGTGGATGAGTGAGGCCAAAAGCGTCTTTTCAGAGTGTGAACTGACGTATACAGTTCAGGGTGCATCTCTCAAATCCACCTTTAAAAATCTTAATAGATTGCACAAAGATTATACTAGAAGTTGGTGGGAGATCCAGAGTCTGGAAAACTATTTAAAGAATAAGATAGTTCCCAGAGGTCTCAGGGTCCCCATTGTCCCAGCATTAAGATTAAAAACCGCTAATATTAAAGAAAGGTGGGAACAGGAGATTACAGGGAGCTCACTTAGGCTGATGCAGATCTTGGTAGAGGAAGAAAAAGTCCAGTTTGACTTTATTAGTGTTGAGCTTAAAAAAGAGATTGAGGCAGCCAAGTCCTTGGTAGATACCCCAGGTTTTGAAAAAAAGGACAAAATCCTCCAACAAACTTTGGAAAGGTTTACTAATCATCTTAAGGAACGAAAACACTTCCAATTCCAGAGAGACCTACAGGAATTTAGGGAGAAAAAAGCGTATGATTTTGTCACTACACAACAACAGCAATATCAACAGACCAACAGGGGGCCGAGGGAATCTGACCCTTCCACATCAGAGAGTGAAACTACAGACTCTGAAAGAGTGGGCCCATTCTTTGGCGGTAGTGGTGGGAAACACAAATTTAGGGGAGGAGCAAGAAGTAGAAATAGAGGCCGTGGGAGAGCCTCTTCTAATAGTGGCAATAATTTTTTAGCCAACAATCCTCCCATTTCCCGCTATATGCTGAGGGGTCAAAAGGATTAGTGAAGGGGAATAACATGGATAGGCTTCAAATCATTAACCTTTCTGAATATAATTTGAGTGCATCAGAGATTACACTATTAGAAAAGGGACTTTCCTTTGTCCCTACAGTTAAATTTGACTCATTTTCGTGGATAAAAGATCTCAATTTATTTGCTCGCAAACTTAAATGGATAAAATTTTTTAAACACCATAATAGAAAAAAATGCATGGAATTAGGCCTAGAGGAGTCTGATATGGAAGGTCTTTCGGCCCTTGAGGGGCTATTAGAGGAATCTGGACGCACTCCAGGTATAGGTCCCTTCACCAACCTTAAAATGAAGAGTAGGAAATTGCCACCTATGGGAGACTTTACCAATGTGGATTTATTTGTGGATATGGTGGGAGATGAGATCAAAAGTCTCAGTCAGGATAGCAGGGGAATGGATAATAATTTGTCTTGGTCTGAACGATTAGCTCTGACCACTTTAGAGAAAAAAGAGAATATTGTTCTCAAATCATCCGATAAAGGTGGGAACATTGTGGTCATGAGCAGGGATGGCTATAAGAAGATGTGTGAGGACATTTTATTTAACCATGACTGCTATACCATTTTAAAGGATAACCCCACGGCATTATTCAAGAAAGAGTTGCTGAGCATTTTGAGTGATGCAAAGAGCAGATCTTTGATTAGTGCAGGGGAATTTGGGTTTTTATACCCACAATTTCCTGTTATGGCGTGTTTCTATAGCCTGCCCAAAATCCACAAAGGTTATCCTCCTTTACGTGGCAGACCTATTGTTTCAGGCATAAATAATTTAACTCAAAATGTGAGCACGTATGTTGACCAAGTGTTGCGTCCCTTTGTTTTGAGTCTCACATCATATGTGCGTGACACAATGGATGTCCTGAAACAGATTGATGGCATTTCCCTGGAGAAAGATACAATTTTGGCGAGTCTGGATGTCGAGGCGTTGTATTCATCCATACCGCACAAATGTGGCTATAAAGCGGTCGAGTACTATTTGGGATCTAGAGGTACCCAGTTTGTAGCTCATAACCAGTTTGTCATGCAGTTATTACAGTTTGTTCTTGAAAGAAATATATTTATTTTTGAAGACAAAATTTTCCATCAGAAATGTGGTACTGCAATGGGGAGTCCTGCTGCTCCCACCTATGCAAATTTATTTCTTGGCTGGTGGGAGGAGACAATTGTCTTTGGGGACAAATTTGTCAATTGGACTTCATCTGTTGGATTATGGATTAGATATATTGATGACGTGTTGATCCTCTGGAACTCTACAGCGGATGAGTTCCATAATTTTGTAGCAGCCCTCAACAAGAATGATGTAGGACTTAAATTCACATGTGAGATCAGTGAGAAAGAATTGTCTTTTTTAGATTTGAAAATCACAAAAACATCAGATGGCACAATCCACACTAAGGTACATAGGAAAGAAACAGCAACAAATAGTTTCCTGCAATGGAATAGCTGTCATCCCCATTCCCTCAAAAGTGGCATACCAAAAGGCCAATTTATGAGAGTACGTAGGAATTGTAGTTCTATGGGTGATTTTGAGTTCCAGGCCAAGGAGCTCAAAACAAGATTGAAGGACAGAGGTTTCCCCGAGAGGGTTATCAGGAAGGCCTATGAGGGAGCAAGGGATGCTGATAGGCAATGTCTTCTGGTCCCTAAAAAACGGAAAGAAGAACAGGTCACAAGACTCATAGGTACCTATGATTCCAAACAAAATGATATTATGCAGATACTGAATAGGTATTGGCGTATTCTCAGTTCTGATACAGATCTGGTAGATCAAATCACACAGAGGCCGTCTGTCACCTATCGGAGAGGGAAAAATATAAGGGACAGAGTCATGCACAGCTGTTTTGACCCCATTTCACCTAGGGGCACGTGGCTGGACAGACAAATACCAGGCACCTTTAGGTGTGGTAGTTGTAAAGCCTGTGATTTCATTTTTAAAGGTAACAGCTTCACTAGCGTCACCACACAGAAACAATACACTATTCGGGATTATGTCAATTGCAAGACTGCGGGAGTGGTCTACCTAATCACATGTCCATGCCCCCTTAACTATGTGGGAAAAACAGCACGACAATTTCGTCGCCGTATTAGGGAGCATGTTGGAGATATTGTCCATGATAGGGACACCCCAATATCTAAGCATGTGCATGCCAAACACCAAGGCCAGGCAGCATGTTTAAGGTTTCAAGCTATTGAACTTGTTAGACCCCCCAAAAGAGGAGGTGATTGGGATAACCTGATTTTACGCAAAGAAGCACAATGGATCCACAGACTGGAATGCATACATCCAGCAGGTTTAAATGAGCAGACTAATTATACATGTTTTATTTAACACTCCGTATGGACGACCTATCTCCCTTGGGTTGCCCAGGGGGTGGGTGAGTTCATTTTTGCCTAACACATGTAGGTTTGAGATGGCCCTATTGGTCTGCCGTTTTTTAACGGCGATCGTCTCTCGGTCCCCCATGTCATGAGGGATCGTATTTCCTTCCACCCTACATGTGATTAATTACATTTTTAGTTGCTTTGTGAGGTAGCCTACTTGCGGTGTTTAACTGTCCCGCGAGATTTACTTACAATCCATTATCGTGTAGCGCTTACCTTCTCCTATTTTGGCAGTCTGGGCGAATTGTCCCTGACTTCTACTGCGCCTGCGCGTGCGGCTTGATGCGGCCGATGATGACCCCTGGTTGTCAGCTGACGGCGGGGGGTCACATGGGCAGGTGTCACTAATCGTGAGGGTGTGGGGATTGGTCAGTTCATGTTTGCCGCTAGAATACGAGGGGTGGAGTTTAGCGTTTATAGTAACGTAGCGCCTGCAATGAAGTATGCCGTTGACATCAATACGTGCATCTTTGCCGTGACGCACAGCAGAATATCTGCTGTTAAAGGATTCTATCGCTGGTGTGAAGGCCAGAGTTACCATTATACGGACCCCTGAGGATGAGTACCTGAAACGCGTAGGGTCGTTGTACTGTTTATGGAATGTTTGCATTGGGGATAGTCATATCGTGTTACACCCAGCACTAGGAGACCCGATCTATTCGGACGCCTGTGCTTTATTTTGGGATTGTACTACTGATGTGCCCTGGATATATGCTGTTTCCAGACATAATATTGTTATAAACACCGAGTTAGATGTATCACAATGACTCAGTGTTTTTTGTTTAATACGTTTTTTAACAATCACGGTGGGGCTTATGTCACAGTGGTGTGTTACCCCTGTTTTTAACTAGTTACTAATTAAAAGGTATTTTTTACTTTATTGTTACAATCGGAAAGTCCACCACCAATCCCTCTCTAAGTTTAGAGCTGATGATCTGCTCTTCCACAGCCCTTTGCAATATACTGTCAAGTTCTCTTTTGAAAGACACAGTAGGGTCTTAAGGTAAGCGACGGTAACAATATAACATGTTTAACTGACGAAAAGCCTCACCTTCATACATCTGTGACGGCCAGATCACAACATTGCCCCCCTTATCAGCAGGTTTAATGACAATCTACTTAACATCATGAAGTTGTTTGATAGCCTGTCTTTGGTTAAAATTGAGATGATAGGACAGACCAAAATCAGAGATGGATTCCAAATCTCTCTTGACTAATTTAAAGAATATGTCAACTGGAGGGCACACAGAAAGTGGGGGAAAATGTTGTGACCGTCGGCACAAGTGCATGGGTAATTTGGGGTCACTATCAACATCCTGTTCATCAAGGAGGGATAACAGGGCGTATATAGCCTGTCTTTCAGCAAGTGAATCACCCTGATATATATAATCACGCCTACTGAAATGTTTTTTAAAAAGAAGTTTACGCGAAAATAATGCAAGATCTTTAATGGCGTTAATTAAATCAAATTTACCTGTGGGTGAGAAAGATAAACGATATTTTAATAGCCTGACGAAGCCGGTCCTAGGTGAAATGCGCGTCGAGGCGTCCTGTTTCTGTGCCACATCTCACTACGTCCCGTTTCTCCATCATGTCTTTAGGTATGCCGTGCTACTTTTATTATCAGTGATCGCTGCTATTGTGTTAGTTGATTTATATAGGCTTTCTTACACATTATTCAGATTATTGCCTTATACACACTACACAGTACTTGTAGCTTTATTTGGCATCTTTACTTCCTTTATATCTATAAGATTATCCATTTGTTCTACACTTATTAGGCATGGGATATTAGTTGAGATGGGTTATGTCTGTTTACCTCTTGGTATATTTACATATATACCTGTTTGCTGCTGCTCTCCATGTGACCATCTTTTTACTACATTCTATGTTATACCATGTATTGTTGTTTATAAATAAAGATATACATTTTTTTTTACAATACGTGGCTGTTATTTGTGCTATACTATATATTGGGGTGTTTCGTCCCCTGTGCTTTAGTGCTTCTAGGTTGTTTCTGCGGTTGTCGGGGACCCCCTGTTTCTTCCCCTCTTGAGTTTTTTTGTAGGTTTACTATATCCACAGGATATCTCTGGAACGGGGGCCCCCTAAACCCTGTTCTAGCTTTGTCTGCTATCACTGACTCCCGACCACTTCCTGACTTTATGGTCGGGAGTTACAAAAACAGCGTAGCGTGCTGAGCTATGCTGTGTCCGTAACTTCAATAGTAGTGAATAGCAGTTATGGAAGCAGCGTAGCATGCAAGCTACACTGTTTCCGTAACAACCATTCAGTTCTATGGGGCTTTCGAAAACAGCATAGCTCAGCGAGCTACGCTGTTTTTACCTACATGGTCGGAAATCAGCCGACACACAGAGATAGAACGGTGTTTAGGGGCCCCGTTCTATAGATAGGTGCGGGTCCCAGAGGTGGGACCCGCATCTATCTGACATTTATGACAAAATTTACTTTATTCTGCTGGTCAAAACGATTACGCCGATACCATATTTATGTAGGATTATTTTTACAATACGTGGCTGTTATTTGTGCTATATTATATATTGGGGTTTTTCGTCCCCTGTGCTTTAGTGCTTCTAGGTTGTTTATATCCTGTGGATATGTCATAATTGTCCCTCTTAGGAAAACCCTTTTAAGTCATCCATACAGTATGTTTTTATTTTGCTGTATATGCTTTACATGTTAGAATTAATGAGACTCCTTCAGACGTCTTTTTTTGGTGTCTTTCAAAAAAATAAAAAAATAAATGACACAAAAAGCTGCTACAGAACGGCAACACGGGTCACACAGTTGCAGGTTTTAGTGCATGTGTTTGTTAAAATTGCCTGTAGATGGAATGCACCCTCGAAAACACCATACTGGGGAATACTGTGTTTTGGAACAAACCCCACACCCACCACCACCAGGGCCATAAAGATGACACAAACAAAAATATTATGTGTATAGAAGACTAATATTATACATTATATTCTCCTATTAAATATCAACAATCATCAGCCAGGCCAGATTATACTTCAAACCAGGACCGGACTGGGACTGAAATTTAGCCCTGGCATTTGAAAGCACACAGGTCCACATTTTCCACCCAAAAATATCTTCCAAGATTAACCCCTTCCCGACATTTGACGTATCCATACACCAAAGTCGGATAGGGGAAGTATGGAACGGGCTCACGGAGTGAACCTGCTCCATACGATGTCGGTGTCGGCTGTATGTTACAGCCGTCACTTTAGAGTAACGAGCGGGATCTCGCTCAAGCGCGATCCCGCTTGTTTAACTCGTTAAATGCCGTGGTCAATAGCGACCGCAGTATTTAAATCGTTAGAAAGAGGGGGCGACCCCTTCTAACAGCTCATCGCGCCCCCGCAATGCAATCGTGGGGTGGCGATGGTTGCTATGGCTGCCTGGGCGCCTAATGAAGGCTCCCAGGCCCGCCATCTTTGTGCTCCTATTAAGCCCTGGCAGGGCTTAATAGAAGCCTGTCAGAATCATGATATATTGCAATACATTATCTGGTTGAAGTCCCTTAGGGGGACTAAAAAAAAAATTATTAAAACTTAAAAGTTAAAAAAACAAAAAACTTTTCCCATTTTCCCCCTAGAGCATAGTAAAAAAATAAACAAATAAACATGGTCTGAACTATTACAATATATCATTATTTAACCCTCACGGTGAACGCCGTAAAAAAAAAAAATTGTAAATGGCAGAATCTCTATTTTTTGGTCACCTCATCTCCCACAAAAAATGAAATAAAATGTGATCAAAACATTGCATGTACCCCAAAATGGTATAATTAAAAACTAAAGCTTAGCCCGCAAAAAATAAGCCCTCATACCACTTAATCGACGGAAAAATAAAAAGTTATGGCTCTCGGAATATGGCGTCACAAAATAAATTTTATTTTTTTACACTTAGGTTTTTACTTGTAAAAGTAGGAAAATATGGAAAAAACTATATGTATTTGGTATCGCTGTAATCGTACTGACCCACAGAATAAAGCTAACATGTTGTTTTAATTGCACAGTGAATTCCGTAAAAACAAAGCGCAAAAAACAATGGAGGAATCGCTGTTTTTTTCATTTTCTAGCCCACAAATATTTTTTCTCCCGTTTACTAGTACATTATATGGCATTATAAATGGTGCTACAAAACACTACAACTGATCCCACAAAAATCAAGCCCTCATAGGACTATATTGACGGAAAAATAAAAACTTTATGGCTTTTGGAAGGTAGAGAGGAAAAAACAAAAATGATCCTAAAGATTGTCTGTGTTAGGCATCGGCACATAAAAAGCTGCATTTTACTAACTGCTAAATTGGAAGGCCGTGTTGAGGGAAAAAACGGCCAAGTTGGTAGACAATGTGCCACCTCAATCGTTTAGTTGAGTCCATTTAGAGAGAGTGATTTCATTTTGAAAATTCTAAAATGTTCCCATTTTGTTTAAGCTGAGATTCTGTTTGTGCCCGGTTCAGATATCTGATTTATCAAAGTGAGTTTTAAAAAAAATGGGTTTTGACAGGTGGCAAGATCAAAAGTGGCGAAATATACTGTAGAGTGTGAAAAAGGACCTAATTTTTGATCTATGGTTGTTTCACCCTCATTCGAACTTGATAGGAGGTACAGTCCACATATTGCAGCTGTAAGGGCATTCTAAAAGACGTAAAACAAACATAGAATTGCAGTTAATAAAATATTTAATGTCAAATTTTTCACCACGTCTATTTGATTGCAATCTTCGTTGACTATGTAAGACACTTGGTTTTGTTACGACAAAGTCCTCATGTCCGAGACCTCCCATTCAATTTCGGTTGTACTTTTTTATGCTAGCTACTACTCTCCTGGTTTCCATTGAGAGTTTTAATTTTTTGAACTTTTGCAACTTTAATTGTTAATGTTTGATGTATTTTTAGAAATTATATTATATATTGTATCTTGTCTATGTACGACCTTTGACCTGGATGTGCTTCTATGTATATAACAACACTTGTTCCCAGTGTTTGTATAAGACAATCTTGCTTTTTTTGTTAAGTGTTTGCCTGAGGAGTAATCCTACTTTCCCTCTGAAGATGGGCAAATAAACCCCTTATATATTTTTTCTGATACTAGCAGCACCTTACGCATACGGTTTCTCATTTTTTATCTGACATGAAATATTACAAAAAGAAATTAATGAACTACGTACTCCCAGCTAATTCTAAATAAAAGAGTGAGGGATTATATTTGAATTAAGGATCCCCATCTTTTATCAATTATCTTCAATTTCTATAAATGTGTTGTTTACCCTGGCCGTCCGCCAATCTCAGGGGTAGGCTCACTTACTAGCCACCTTTCTCACTATATTGAAGTTTTACTGCAGAAACTTGTAGTGATTTTACTTACTTACCTTTGGGACTTCTTTCTGCTCATTCAGGAATTAAAAACTTTTGAATGGGAGAATTACCTTGTATTAATGACCCTTGATGTTACGTATCCCTATACTAATATCTCCCATCATTTAAGTCTGAATGCCATCTCGCAGACCATAATTCAGAATTGCAGGGAATTTTTATTAGCAGACATTACATTTATTCTTGAACAGAAAGGGACGGATTTACCTATGCGGTCTTAAAGGGGTTGTCCACTCCCTAAACATTGATGGCCTATTCTCAGGATAGGCCATCAATATCTGATCGGTCGGTGTCTGACTTTTGGGACCTCCACCGATCAGCTGTTTTGAAGAGGCTGCAGCGCTGCTTCCCCTTCATTCCTTATCTGCCCGTACTGTAAATTGCTGACACACTTGTAGTGGTGGTTCACAGTATTACAGCCTTCCTCCATTGATGTGAATGGGAGAAGGCTGTAGTACTGTAAACCGGCGCTACAAGTGTCTCGGCGATTAACAGTACGAGCAGATAAGGAATAAGGGGGAAGCAGCGCTCGTACAAGCGCTGCAGCACTTTCAAAACAGCTTATCCATAAGGGTCTCGGGAGTCGGACCCTGATCGATTAGATATTGATGGCCTATCCTGAGGATATTGACTTTACAAACCCTTTAACTTTATACAGCTCAGAATTAAACTAGATGTGCCAAGTTAATCAGAGTGTCTCACGCTGGGTGATAAATTTAGACCCTTCTGTCTAACTTTATAATACCTCTAAGTTGCGTAACATCAGACTAAGTTTGGTGCAATACAATGCATCTTACGCCGCACTCCCTAGTTGCAAAAAGTGTCTAAAACACTTTAGAAATGGGGCATGTGTGCCAGAATTGTTGCTCAATTCCAGAATTCTTAGCGCATTTTGGATTAGTAAATCTGCCCCATTGTTTTCTCCTTCCAGTCCCAGCTGCACAACAAATTAGCGGCATGGCTATGCGGCCGAAATTTGCCCCTAGCTCTGCCAACATCTTCATAGGGCATTTAAAGCTCAGATTATTACTAAAAATGTGCAGCGTTAAGACAACATATTCTTTTTCAAAAGATACATTGACAATCTGTTTATGATTTAGGGAGGTCAGAATCTTTAGATTTTCAATCAATCAAAACAACTGGTGTAAATAATTTACAGAATTTGTTATTTACTGAAATTATTTTTTGAACCTTCTGGTTAAAATGGATAAAGACAAAATGTAAATGTACAAAAAGTTTTGATATGCCCAGTTTTGTCGATTTTTCTAGTGCCCACTATATAAAATGGGAAACGAATGTTTGCAACAGGCAGTATAAGAGGCTGCAAAGAAATTGTACTGATACTGGGGTTTTCAGAAAACAATCAATAATTTGACTAAATATATGTACTAAAAAGGTTATACTTTGGAAATCCTAAATAAAGTCTAAAAAAAATAATAATAATTCCATTTCCCATGGCCAATGTCTAGAAAAAGGATGAAAATTCTGCAGACAGTAATAAGATACATTTTATCACTACATTCACCCCTGACAATAAGCAAATTAGAGAAATGTTTGGGAAAACATTGGCATATCCCTTTGAAGGACCCTAATTTATAACGAAAAAAACACTATTTAACTGACAAAAAGGACCAACTCTAAAATTTTAGTCGATTGAGAAACAGTGTAAATAAATCTAATTTCAGATCATTGTTCCCCACTCTGAAGGAAATCTTCCGTTGTAACAAAACAAGTGTATTTATTGCAATATGGTATTACATAGTCAAAGATTTAAATCAAATATAACTGATGGTAGGAAGACTTTCCACGGATCGGAGAATCGAGTCAGTTTTGATGGACCCGATTCATCCGCTAAAGTGAAGACTATCGGGGGCCACTCGGATGCCGTTAAAAACGGCCCGAGTGGCACATCGGTCATGTGCAACTGGCATTAGTTTGTGTTTATATAGTGCACTCTTGCACTTATGGAATGTACGTTTTTTTTTAACTGGGATTGGATCCGAAAGATTATAAATATTCCGTTTATCCGTCTCCCCTCCCTGAGAACATTGAGAGTTTTCATAATAAATAAATAAATATGTAACTAAAGAAATAAATATTGATGAAAATGATGATTAAAAGGCTACACATGAACAAGCTGTACTTGAGTTTTGTACACTCTATGATATAATTTTTATTTCTCAGATGATAATCACGGTGTCTTAAGGTGTTTGAATGATGTAGTTAAGAACATGATTAGAATGACACTTGGCGTTAGAAAATAATAATGAATGTAATTTTAGGGCGACAGCATTACAACTATTTAAATCAAGTTGTAAGAATTAGAAAGTGGGTTAGAAGACTTGCAACTGCTTGTGTCGACACGTATTCCCAGAGTGTGAACTCTCACTGTCTAAAATTCGACTTCACTGATGTTGAGCAGTATTTCTCAACTCAACGGGAGAACAAACACGTAAATGTGAAAGCAGCAACTGACATTATAAATACATATTTAGAAGACAATTCAATGATGAAGAATAATGGTGTCTTAATGAAGTCAACCCATGTAAATATAATCTTGTTACAAAGGGAAGAACAACTTTTAGTAGTATGCTGTAGACCTTTGTACTCTTTGACCATTTATACACATTATAGAGCCTGGCTTACTGCTAAAGTGTATACAGTATGATAATAGTGGCAGTAACGTTCTATAACATATGTGTTTGTAGATTCACAGTAGCACACTTACAATGTTAGGCCTCATGCACACACTAGAGTCATGTGCATGTTGACTGTATGGGGGCAAATAAAAAGCATTTCACTAGATGGTGACTCCATATGGCAATGTATTTTGCAGATATGTATTTGAAACCATCATTTTAGAGGAATATAGCTCGGCAATACTGCATCTGATGAAACATGGCACTTTTTTTTCCCCAGAGGCAACCTTCATAATACAGTTGTACAGTGGCGGATTAAGTGTACCTTGGGCCCTGGGCTGTTGATACAACTTGGGCCCCCCTCACACAGAGTTCACAGCAGCACAGAATCTGCACGCTCCTCTCCTGAAATACTCTGTGCTGCTGTGAACTCTGCTCTTACCATTACGTGGTGACTTGCCAATCATTTGAAGGTGTTATTGAGGACAGGAGTGGAGGAGTGGTAACAGACTGAGCTACGTAATGGTAAGAGCAGAGTTTACAGCAGCACTGAATCTGCACGCTCATCTCCTGAAATACTCTGTGCTGCCTTAAACTCTGTGGACAGGTCAGGATCCTGTTTTTTTTTAAATGCTGCACTGTAGCGCAGCCTTATATAATGGATCGAGCGGGTTCCCCAGCAGCATTTAAAAGAAACAGGATCCTGACCTGTCCACAGAGTTTAAGGCAGCACAGAGTATTTCAGGAGAGGAGCCTGTGATTGGCTGCAGAGGCCGCTGCAGCCTGTGATTGGTTGCAGAGGCCGCTGCAGCCTGTGATTGGCTGCAGAGGCCGTCACGTGGGATGAAGCGTCATCCCTGGAGGCCGGCCTTCTGACGTCATCCTGACGTGCGTGACCGCCACTACAGCCTGTGATTGGCTGCAGCGGCGACATGGATGACACGTCACCGCTGGAGGCCGGACAGGAGGAATGTAAGTATGAACGTATTTTTTATTTTTTTTTATTACATTAAAATTGTATTTTCCGTGCGCCGAGCATGTACTGTCAAGGTTGTTGAAAGAGTTAGTGCAGCCCATTAACTCTATCAGCACCCTGGACAGTACCATGCTCGGCGCACGGAAATTACAGGTTCGGTCCGAAACAAACTTTTTCGTGAAATTCGGCGAACTAGCCGAACCGAACTTTTCAGAAGTTCGCTCATCTCTAGTCATAATGATGGCGGCTGCGCGAAAATCTCGCAGCCGCGCATCATACACTGATGACACATGGAGCCGTTAAGTGCCTTTTGCGCACGGAAAACGCTGCAGTTTTTGCGTGAGCAAAACGCACACGCTCGTGTAAATGAGGCCTAAAGGGTAAGTCAATTTTTAACAAACTTCTAACATGTCATAGTGACATGTCAGAACTTTTGATGGGTGGGGGTCCGGGTGCGGAGACTAAGCGGCAGAAGCGCTCATGTGAGCAAAGAGCCACTTCATTTCTGTTTGGCTCTTTCCGGAAAGCCAAAGTAGCGGTGTACGGGCTCATTGACTTTCTATGAGACCGTACATAAGCTGCTCAGCTTTCCGGAAACAGAAACCAAGTGGCTCAGCGCTCACACGAGTGCTTCCGCCGCTTAGTTTTAGTGATCAGAGGGAGTCGGCGAGAGACACTGCTTCCGTAACCATCATTCAGTTTTATGGGACTTACGGATGGTGGATATGTCATACATTTTTCTTATGGGAAAACTGAGGGCTGTATGGGGGGATTATATTGCAAGGGGAGGTGAGTTTGTCTGACTTTTGGGGGCTCTATAGGGAGGTCTGAGTGTCTGATTCTGACATCTCTGTGGGGGGGGGGGGGTAGCTTCCCCCCATAGAGCCCGTCGCTCAGACCCCCCTATACAGCCCCCAGAAGTCAGACAATTTGACTTACCCTTGTAATATATTAGTAACTAGTGAGGGCTCTATGGGAAGGGGGGATTATACTGAATGGGGGAGGGGGGTTCTAACCATCTAAGTGACTCCAGAGGACTCCATGAAGGGGGAATAACCCCCCATCCCATCCCCCATAGAGCCCTCAGTATTTCAGTATTTATTATACAGCAGGGAGATTTGAGCGTGTAACTCACTGCTGAGTGTCTATGGAGGGAAATTATTGTCCCCCCCATAGAGTCCTCTGCAGTGAGTTACACTGCTCAGACCCCCCTGCTGTATAATAAATACTGAAATCCTGAGAGCTCTATGGGGGATGGGATGGGGGGTTATTCCCCCCTTCATGGAGTCCTCTGGAGTCACTTAGATGTAAATTAAGATGGTGACGAACATGAACACTAACCTCCTCGTTGCTCGACCACCGCCCTTCTCGTCTGTTCCTCACTGGCGGTACGTGAAGCGTCAGAGGGGCGTGTTCTACCACGGCTAGCAGACGCACGTCTGCTAGTCCTATCCAGCAATTGATATCCATCCCCCTCCTCCTCATCAGCACTGCGCTGCCCTCTGCTGCAGTCCGCCCGCCCCTCCCTCTCAACGGCCATTAGCGGCGCTACTTGTGAACGGCCATTAGTGAGTCCGACCGGATTTAAAATGATGTGCGTTTCGGGTTGCGATGGGCCCCCTAAAAGCTTGGGCCCCGGGCGGCCGCCCGAAACGCCTATATTATAATCCGCCACTGCAGTTGTATGCATGAGCCCTAAGGGTTCATGTAACAGCACTTGTTATACAGCTAGCATGTTAGAAAGATGCATTCGTCAATAACTACATTTTGGTAGTTTTTTTTTATATAGAAATATTGACAAATATTGATTTGACTACATATATTACAAAATAAAAAAAACTTTACATAGGATGTCCTTGTTCACATGACTATCTATCTATCTATCTATCTATCTAGATCACATAAACAACAAAAATTTTAACAGCACATTCCAACTAAATGATATAAAATGTGTATGCAGGTGCAGGAACACCGGTGACTGCAAATATACAGCAGAAAAAGAATGGCGACAGCACACTGCGAACACTCATGCCACTTAAACCACTAAATATAAATAAATATGCACTAAAGCTAAATCTACTTATAATAGGGAGGTTCTTTTCTGCTGTATATTTGCAGTCACAGGTGTTCTTGCACCTGCATACACATTTTATATCATTTAGTTGGAATGTGCTGTTCAAATTTTTGTTGTTTATGTGATCCATATATGTGGGGTTAGTGACTGCCTCAATTTTTGTTCTTGCACTTCTCCCATTCTGCCCATGGTGATTTGAATTAGTTCAATGCTGGATCCTACCATCCCCAGGTATATATGTAGTCTTAGTCCCAGTTCTGGGTGTATGTGCAGCGTAGTTTCCCACCTTACAGAGGTCGCCTTGTCGTGGCAGGAGGGCAAACACTTTTTGATCAAAATGTGCACTAAGAACCTCCCTATTATAAGTAGATCTAGCTTTAGTGCATATTTATTTATATTTAGTGGTTTAGGTGGCATTAGTGTCGCAGTGTGCTGTCGCCATTCTTTTTCTGCTATCCATCCATCCATCCAGCACTTCCACTAGGTTGGTCATGTACTGCTGCTTGTGGAAGAAAATCTCCAAAACGTCCAACTTACATAGAAATTATGCAGGTTCCACAATGCAATCGTATAGAGATGAAATCCTCTTTATTGAGTCGTAAAGGAAAGTCCACAATTCAGCATTCAAACTAGTATTCGGGCTCAAGCAACTTAGCAGAATTACGTTAATGCAATAACACAAACAAACCACAATAAGTAAACATTAACAGTAGATATAAAAACAGGAAAATAGCCAAAATCTCGAATAACCCCTTAATGACCGAGCTAGTTTGGACCTTAACCCCTAAAGGACGCAGCCTAGTTTGGGCCTTAAGGCTCAGAACCCATTTTTCAAATCTGACATATTTCACTTTATGTGGTAATAACGTCGGGATGCTTAAACCTATCCAAGCGATTCTGAGATTGTTTTCTCGTGACACATTGGGCTTCATGTTCGTGGTAAAATTTGGTCGATATATTCAGTGTTTATTGGTGAAAAATTGCAAAATTTAAATGCATCTGCTTGTAAAACAGACGGTTATACCACCCAAAATAGTTACTAGTTCACATTTCCCATATGTCTACTTTAGATTGGCATCGTTTTTTGAACATTCTTTTATTTTTCTTGGACGTTACAAGGCTTAGAACATAAACAGCAATTTCTCATATTTTTAAGAAAATATCAAAAGCCTTTTTTTTAAGGTACCTCTTGAGTTCTGAAGTGGCTTTGAGGGGCCTATGTATTAGAAACCTTGATAAAACACCCCATTTTAAAAACTAGACCCCTCAAAACAGCATTTAGAAAGTTTTTTAACCCTTCAGGCATTTCACAGGAATTAAAGCTAAGTGGAGGTGAAATTTGCAAATTTCATTTTTCTTGCTGAATTTCAATTTTATTAATTTTTTTTTGTGTAACACAGAAGGTTTTACCAGAGAAATACTACTAAATATGTATTGTCCAGATTCTGCAGTTTTTAGAAATGTCCCACATGTGGCTCTACTGCGCTCGTGGAATAAAACACAAGCCCTAGAAGCAAAGAAGCACCTAGTGCATTTTGAGTCCTCTTTTTTATTAGAATATATTTTAGGCAGCATGCCAGGTTTGAAGAGGTGTTGAGGTGCCAAAACAGTAGGAATCCCCCAATAGTGACCCCATTTTGGAAACTACACCCCTCAAGGAATTCATTTATGGTTGTTGTTACCATTTTGACCACACATTTTTTTCACAGCACGTATTTGAATTGGGCTGTGAAATGAAAAAAATTTCTTTTTTTCCAATAAAATGCCATTTGTGATCAAAATTTCTTATTTTCAAAGGGAACAAAATACCCAATTTTGTTGCCCAATTTGTCCTTAGTGTGGCAATACCCCATTTGTGGTGATAAACTGCCGTTTGGGCCCATGGGAGGGCTCAGAAGGAAAGGAGCGCTATGTGTTTGTTGGAGTCCAGATTTTGCTGGATTGGTTTTCGGGTGCCATGTCGCATTTGCAGAGCCTCAGAGGTATCAAAGCAATGGAAACCCACCAGAAGTGACCCCATTTTGGAAACTACACCCCTCAAGAAATACATTTAAGGTTGTTGTTAGCATTTTGACCGCACAGTTTTTTCACAGCACCTATTTCAATTGGGCTGTGACATTAAAAAAATGAAATTTTTCCAATAAGATGTAATTTTTTATCAAAATTTCTTATTTTCACAGGGAACAAAATACTCTATTATGTTGCCCAATTTCTCCTGAGTGCAGCAATACCCCATTTGTGGCGATAAACTGCCGTTTGGGCCCATGGGAGGCCTCAGAAGGGAAGGAGCGCTGTGTGTTCTTTGGAGTACAGATTTTGCTGGTTTGATTTTTGGGTGCCATGTCACATTTGCAGAGCCCCAGAGGTATCAAAGCAATGGAAACCCGCCAGAAGTGACCCCATTTTGGAAACTAAACCCCTCAAGGAATTCATTTATGGGTAATGTGACCATTTAGACCCCATAGTTTCTTCACAGAACTTATTTGAATTGGGCTGGGAATTAAAAAAAATATATATATTTTCCAATAATATGTAATTTTAGCTCAAAAATTCTTATTTTCTCAAGAAATAAAATACACCATTTTGTTGCCCAATTTGTCCTGAGTGCGGCAATACCCCATTTGTGGTGATAAACTGCCGTTTGGGCCCATGGGAGGGCTCAGAAGGAAAGGAGCGCTATTTGTTCTTTGGAGTCCAGATTTTGCTGGATTGGTTTTCGGGTGCTATGTCGCATTTGCAGAGCCCCAGAGGTATCAAAGCAATAGAAACCAACCACAAATGACCCCATTTTGGAATTTACACCCCTCAAGGAATTCATTTATGGGTGTTGTGACCATTTTGACCCCATAGTTTTTTCACAGAACTTATTTGAATTGGGCTGGGAATGAAAACAAAATTATTTTTTTCAAATAATATGTATTTTTGGCTGAAAATTTCTTATTTTCACAATAAACAAAATACCCCATTCTGTTGCGCAATTTGTTCTGAGTGCCGCAATACCCCATTTGTGGTGAAAAACTGCCGTTTGGGCCCATGGGAGGGCTCAGAAGGAAAGGACCACCATTTGGCCTACTGGGGATTTTCTATTGCGAAGTCATGTATGCAGAAGCACCTGAGGTACCAGTACAGTTGAAACCCGCAAGAAGTGACCCCGTTTTAAAAACTACACCCTTAAGGCATTCATCTAGAGGTGTAGTGAGCATTTTGACCGGAGACCTACACCCCATAAACTGTAATGTGGGTTCTCCTGGGTACAGCAATACCCTACATGTGGCTGTTATCAGCTGCCTGGGCACACAGCAGGGCTCAGAGGGGAAAAACGAGGGGGGATAAGCTGTGCGGAGTGCATCAGGGTAAGTAAAACTGGGGTAGATTAAAAATCAAGGACTGTATGATACATCTTAAAACACTTTCATACAGAGCTCTGGTTATTCGGGACACGTGTCACATTAATATATTGTGTCATCCCTTATCGCCCTCTTATAGCAGACTTTGCACCTCTTTTGACTTTTTCCCTTCTTGCCAGTTTGGGGAACTTCTCCTGCAAAGTGTTGCCGCCCTGGTACGATGCGTGTGGCCCCGCTTCCAGAAGTACTGGGTGCCCCCCCTTCTTGGCCCCTAAAGATTAGGTTCTTGATAATCACCTCTTGAAATTCCAGGAAAGTTCCCGTCTGGCCTGCACATCGATGTATCACGTACACATTGTACAATGTCATCTGTATGATGTGCCCGGCCAGCTTCTTATACCACACCGCATGGCGCTGTAGGGCTTCAGGACTTGATCTGACATGTCCATCCCTCCCATGTACCTATTGTAGTCCAGGATGCAGTCTGGTTTGGGGGTGGCCTTTCCTTCATATATCCTAAACCTGTAGGTATACCCTGATGCACTTTCACACAGCTTATACATCTTCACGCCATACCTTGCCTTCTTACCCGGCAGGTACTCGCGGAATTGAACCCTCCCTTTAAAATGTACCAGGGACTCATCAATAGAAATACACTTCTCGGGTGTGTATGCTTGGGAAAACTGGGCACTGAAACGGTCTAATAGGGGTCTCCGTTTATACAAACGGTCAAAACTGGGGTCATCTCGGGGTGGGCACGGCTCATTATCAGTATAATGTAAGAAGCGAAGTATTGCCTCATTTTTAATTTTTTTTAGGTTACAGTTCAAGTTGCTTTGAGGGCCCATATATTAGAAACCCCTATCAAACACCCCATATTAGAAACTAGACCCCTCAAAGTATTCACAACAGCATTTAGAAAGTTTATGAACCCTTTAGGTGTTTCACAGAAATTTAGAGCAAAGTAGAGGTGAAATTTAAATTTTTTTTTGGTCAGAAAATCCTCTTTATACCATTTTTTTTATAACACAAAAGGATTTATCAGAGAAACGCAACTTAATACGTATTGCCCAGATTCTGCAGTTTAGAGAAATATCCCACATGTGGCCCTAGTGCGGTAATGGACTGAAACACCGGCCTCCGAAGCAAAGGAGGACCTAGTGGATTTTGAGCCCTCCTTTTTATTAGGCACCATGTCCGGTTTGAAGAGGTCTTGTGGTGCCAAAACATTGGAAACCCCCCAAAAGTGACCCCAATTTGTAAACTAGACTGCTTGAGGAATCTATTGTAGTTTTCTTGGGGTGCATGCGGCTTTTTGATCAGTTTTTATTCTATTTTTAGGTGGCGTGGTGACTAAAAAACAGCAATTCTACTATTGTTTTTTTATTCTATTTTTTTTACAGCGTTCACCGTGCGCTATAAATGACATATTCACTTTATTCTGCGGGGCGATACGATTACGGCGATACCCTATGTTTATCGTTTTTTTTTATGTCTTATGGCGTTTGCACAATAAAATACGTTTTGTAAAAAATAATTCACTTTTTGTGCAACCTTATTCTAAGAGCCATAACGTTTTTATTTTTCAATCAATAAAGCTGTGCGAGGACTTATTTTTTGCGTAACGAGCTGTAGTTTCGATCAGGACCAATTTTAGGTACATGTGACTTTTTGATCTCTTTTTATTCAATTTTTTGGGAGGTGAAATGACCAAACAATTGTGATTGTGGTACGGTTTATTATTATTATTTTTTACGGCGTTCACCGTGCGGGATAAATAACAAAATAATTTTGTAGTTCAGGCCGTTACGGACGCGGCAATACCAATTATGTATAGTTTATTTGTTTGTTTATATATTTTTATTAATAATAAATGACTGATAATGTAAAAAGTGGAACTTTTACTTTTATTACTTTTAAAACTTTTATTTTCTTATTTTTACATATCTTTTTTTAACTTTTTTATAACTTTATTACTTTGTCCCATTAGGGGACTTGAGGGCAGGAGGCCCTGATCGCTATTCTAATACACTGCACTACATGCGTAGTGCAGTGTATTAGAACTGTCAGCTACTCACTGACAGCAAGCATAGTGGGTCCTGACGTTGTCAGGACCCACTAGGCTTCCGTCTATGGCATTGCCGGACGCCATTGTTTGGTGTCCGGTTGCCATAGTCACCATCGCCGGCCGCTATCGTGTAGCAGGCCGGTGATGGCAGCTTAACCCCTAAAAAGCCGTGAT
Source organism: Rhinoderma darwinii (assembly GCF_050947455.1). Taxonomy (NCBI): domain Eukaryota; kingdom Metazoa; phylum Chordata; class Amphibia; order Anura; family Rhinodermatidae; genus Rhinoderma; species Rhinoderma darwinii. Next base: position 282,551,221 of record NC_134690.1, on the reverse strand, counting down.
CTCTATAGAACGCGGCTTTTAAGGGGTTAATCAGCGGGGACACAGCGATCGGTCCCCTCTGTAGGAGCTGTGACAGCTGCTGTACAAGACAGCAGCTGTCACAGCTCCTGTATGTGTCGGGAGGACGGCCGAAACGGCCGTTACTCCCGAGACGTACTATTAGGTCATGGAGCACAAACGATACAGCTGCCATGACCTAATAGTACGTCCAGGAGCGGGAAGAGGTTAATGACCAAGCCAGATTTGACAAATCTGGTATGTCTGACTTTATCAGAGAATAACTCTGTGAAAGTTTTGACTGTCCAAGTAATTCTGACATTGTTTTTTCGTCACATGTTGTACTTTATTTTAGTGGTAAAAGTAGACTGATACAATTTGCAAAAATTAATAAAAAAATAGAAAAATTGAAGAAATTTTGTAAAAATTAAAAATTTTCTCTATTTTTAACTGCAATATGTCACATATGTACACACATACTGTACAATTTTTTTTTTAAATTAATTATATATTTCCATCTCTTTACTCTTGGCAGCACTTTTGAAAAAAAAATAAAAAATTTCAGCAATTTAGAGGACTTACAAATTGAATAATAATTTTATAAATTTTGAAGAACATTTTGTTTTCCTGCACCAAGCCAGGTTTTCAGAGGCTCATAGGTCTCAGAATGATGGAAACCCACACAAATGACTCCATTTAGAGAACTAGACACCTTAACGGCAGGGCCCAAATGGAAGGGAGCACCCGGAGGCTTTCAGGACTCATATTTTAAATGAAAATGTTTTAGGCCCCACTGTACATTTGGAGCGGCTTTTAGCTGCCAGAACGATATAAACTCCAAATAAACGACCCCATTTAGAAAACTAGACCCCTTAAGGTATTTATTTAGGGGTATAGTAAGTATTTTGACCCCACAGTTTTTTGGTAAATTTAATGCATAGCAGGTGAAAAAACATTGATTTCACTTTTTTCATAAAAGTATCAGTTTGAAGATCGATTTATTTGTAAAGCAAACATGAAAATGAAGAAACACAGCACAAAATCTATCACCCTGTTTCTCCTGTTTTCAAAAATACCCACATTATGGTCCTAATGCGTTGATTGGACACACCCGGCAGGGCCCAAAAGGAAGGGATCACCCGGAGGCTTTCAGGACTCATATTTTGCTTGAAAATGTTTGAGTCCCCACTGTACATTTGGAGAAGCTTTGAGCTGCCAGAACGATAGAAACTCCCCATAAACGACCCCATTTAGAAAACTAGACCCCTTAAGGTATTTATCTAGGGGTATAGTTAGCATTTTGACCACACAGGTTTTTCACTAAATACATTGGAATTAGTCTGTATAAATTAAAATCTACTTTTTTCTGAAACAATATAGAAAATTTTTAATATTTACAAGCAATAACGAAGAAAATGCACCCCAACATTTGTAAAGCAATGTCTCCCGATTACAACAATACCCGATATGTGGTAATAAACTGCTGTTTGGACCCACAGCAGGGCTCAGAAGGGAAGGAGCGCCATTTGGATTTTGGATTTCTGATTTTGCTGGAATGGTTTTCGGTGCCATGTCGCATTTGCAAACGCCCTAGAGGGACTAAAACAGTGGAAACACCCCAAATGTTACCACATTTTGGAAACTACACCTCTCAAGGAATTTATCTAGGGGTATAGTTAGCATTTTGACCGCACAGGTTTTTCGCTAAATATATTGGAATTAGTCTCTAAAAATTAAAATCTTTTTTTTTCTCTGAAAAAACATAGATATTTTTAATATTTACAAGGAATAACGAAGAAAATGCACCTCAACATTTGTAAAGCAATGTCTCCCGATTACGACAATACCCCATATGTGGTAATAAACTGCTGTTTGGACCCACAGCGGGGCTCAGAAGGGAAGGAGCGCCATTTGGATTTCTGATTTTGCTGGAATGGTTTTCGGTGCAATGTCGTATTTGCAATGCACTGGCGGGACCAAAACAGTGGAAAACCAAAAGTTACCCCATTTTGGAAAAACCATCAAGGAATTTTTATTAGTTTATTAAAATTAATATCAACATTTTTTCCACTAAAATGTTGAATTTTCTCATTTTCACATGGGATAAAGGAGGAAAAAAACAACCATTTTTTATAAAGCAATTTCTCCCGAGTACGGAAATACCCCATATGTGGTCATACGTTTTATCATTAAAAATGAATTAACCCTTTCAGGACTGATCCATTTTTTGCTTTCTTATTTTAGATTTTCACTCCCCGCCTTCCAAGAGCCATAACTTTTTTATTTTTCCATCAATAGAGTGGTGTGATGGCTTATTTCTTGTGGGAGGAGCTGTAGTTTTTATTGGTACCATTTTTTTGGTACATAAAAAGTGATTAAAAAGTTGTATTAAATTTTTTTTTAGAGCTAAGGTCACAAAAAAAAACAGCGATTTTGGCGGTTTCAATTATTACATTTTTTAAGGTGTTCAGCGTGCGAATTAAATAATGCTATATTGTAAGAGATCAGACACTTACGGACGTAGCGATACCAATTTTGTTAATTTTTTTAGATTACTTTAGAAGAAATATGGGAAAAGTTTGTTTTTTTTTACTTTAAAAAAAAAAATTCTCAAAACTAATAACTTTAATTCTTCTACACATTATATTAATCCCCTTAGGGGTCTTGATCCAGCAATCATTGGATCGCTTGTACAATACACTGCAATACTAGTGTATTGCAGTATATTGTTATTCTTACAGGCTTCTGTAACAGAGCGATCGCTGTACCTGTCCGTTAGTCACGTGTGTCAGCTGTAATACACAGCTGACACCCGCAGCATATGGAGCGGGCTCAGCACGTGAGCTGGCTCCATACATCAATCCCCGCACCATGACGAGCAATTAAGTCATAGTGCGCAAAGTGGTTAGTGCACAGCGGATGGTTTAAAGCGAAAATTGCAATTTTCCACTGATATGCCAATTTAGTGCATAATATGTTGTGCCCAGTTTGTGCCACAGAAGGCAAATACCTCATAAAACGTTAAGCAGGTTCTGCCGGGTATGGTGATGCCATATATGTGGGAGCAAACTGCTGCTTGGGCACGCTGCAGGGCTCAGAAGGGAGGGAGCGCCATTTTGCTTTTGGAGCGCAGAATTTGCTTGGTAGTAGTTTTGTTTGGGGTTTTACTGGTATTTCAGTTTATACTGTGGGGGCATGTTTAAGCTGTGCGGAGTACATCAGGGCATAATAAGAGGGTATACTAATGGGGTAAATAAATAATATTTCATAGATATGTGGCCGGTGTCGCACTGATAAATGGCGCCCGATCTTATCCACTTTTGGAACACTCTGCACATTTTGCATAGCCATATTCTGAGAGCCAGAACTTTTTTATTTTTTCACCCCCGGAACTGTGTGAGGGCTTATTTGTTGCGTGACAATCTGTAGTTTTTATTGGTACCATTTTGGGGCACATACGATTTTTTGATCCCTTTTTATAAAAATTTTTTGCAATCCTGACCATAAAACAGGAATTCTGGCAACGGTTTTTAGTTGTTTTTTTGCGGCGTTCACCGTACGCTATAAATGACATTTTTACTTTATTCTGCGAGTTGGTACGATTACAGCCATATGTATATAGTTTTTTTTTCCTTTTTTTAGCGTTTGCACAATAAAATCACTTATTTATATATAAAAAAAAAAATTCTGTGTCACCATATTCTGAGAGCCATCATTTTTTTATTTTTTAGTCAAAAAAGCTGTGTAAGGGCTTGTTTTTTGCGGGATGGATTGAAGTTTTTATTGGTACTATTTTTACCAAAAAAATTGCGATTCTGTCGTAGTTTTTTATTGACTTTTTTGGGTTGTTCATCGTGCGGGAAAAATAACATTATAGTTTTATATTTGGGGTCGTTACGAACGCGGTGATACCAAATATGTGTACTTTTTTAACGTGTTCATTTTTTTCCTATAATAAAAGTCTTATTATAGGAAAAGAAAGCATTTTGTGTTTATAGAACTTATAACTCATTTTTACACTTTAAAAAAAACCAAAAACATTTATTACTTATTTTTACTTTTTTTAATTGTCCCACTAGGGGACTACGAGACTTGCAGCTTTGATCGCTACTAGAGTACATTACACTACACACGTAGTGTAATGTACTCTAACTGTCGTTGTGACGTAATTGTCACTCTGACAGGAAGCAGAGGAGGACCGGCCGGAGGCTGTTCCTCCGAGGCTCCTGTACATGGCAACCCGGAGGCCATTGTCTAGCCTCCGATTGCCACAACAAGCATCAGCAGCCCCCACAATCACTTAGTGGGGGCTGCCAATGTGTTTCAAAACATTTTAATGCGGCGACGGCAATCCGTCGGCGATTTAAGAGGTTAATTGCCGAAAGCAGCGTCGATGGTCTGCTGACCGGCAAGACTGATGTGTCAGCTGTCTAGGACAGCTGTCAGCGCGGGCTTGTCACTCTGTTTACACAGAGTGACAGTTTGAAACACTGACAAAATGAACGTCATGATGCGCTATCTAGCAGCCGACCATGACGTTAATTTTCATCATAGGTCGGGAAAAGGTTAAGAGCTTCATAATATCCAGCCTACGTATCTAATACACCTCATTCTAATTTTTATTTATTCCTGACTCTACACCTTCTCAGCAGCAGAACGTAGTAGACGGTATGTGTGTGTGTATATACATATATATATATATATATATATATATATATATGAAATTATATATATATACATATATATATATATATATATACAGGGGCGTAGCTAGGGGGGGCAAGCGGGGCATGTGCCCCGGGCGCAGTTCAGAGGCCCTCCTCCTGCACTATAATTGTACCTGTGTCGCCCGGCCATTCAGCGCCTCTCCACGAATTAAGCGACTGATACCTTTTGTACCAGTAACGCTTCCATCGATGAAAGGCGCTGACTGACTGGCAGGGAAAGTCATCCTGCCCAGCCAATCAGCGCCTTTCATAGACGCCGTGTTCAACCCCCAGGAGACCTGCGCAGAAGAGAGCAGATCTCCATGGCTGCCGGACGGCGTGGGAGCGGGAATAAGGTGAGTTTGACATTTTTTTTTTTTTTATTGTAATAGAAGTGTGGCTGTATCTGCGGGGGGGACTTTGTCTACACGGGGGACTTTATCTACTGGGGGTGTCTATCTACAGGGGGACTATATCTACAGGGCTGGGCTATATACAGGGGGACTATATCTATAGGGCTGGGCTATATACAGGGGGACTATATATACAGGGGGACTATATCTACAGGGCTGGGCTATATACAGGAGGACTATATCTACAGGGGTGGGCTATATACAGGGGGACTATATCTGCTGGGCTATATACAGGGGGACTATATCTACAGGGGGGCTATATACAGGGGGACTATATCTACAGGGGGACTATATATACAGGGGGACTATATCTACAGGGCTGGGCTATATACAGGGGGACTATATCTGCTGGGCTATATACAGGGAGACTATATCTACAGGGGGCTATATCCCCCGGGACTATATCTACAGGGGGACTATATCTACAGGGGGGCTATATACAGGGGGACTATATCTACAGGGCTGGGCTATATACAGGGGGACTATATCTGCTGGGCTATATACAGGGGGACTATATCTATCTACAGGGGGGCTATATACAGGGGGACTATATCTACAGGGGGGCTATATACTGGAGTGGGCTGTCTATAGAGCACCATATACAGGGGTGGGCTATATAGTATATAACCCCCTGTAGATATAGCCCACCCCTGTATATGGTGCTCCATAGATAGCCCACCCCAGTATATAGCCCCCCTGTAGATATAGTCGCCCTGTATATAGCCCAGCCCTGTAGATATAGCCCCCTGTAGATATATTCCCCCTGTATATAGCCCACCCCTGTATATAGCCCCCCTATGTATAGCTCACCCCTGTAGATATAGCCCCCCTGTGTATAGCCCACCCCTGTAGATATAGCCCCCCTGTGTATATCCCAGCCCTGTGTATAGCCCAGCCCTGTAGATATGGTCCCCCTGTAGATATGGTCCCCCTGTAGATATGGTCCCCATGTAGATATAGCCCACCCCTGTATATAGTCCCCCTGTAGATATAGCCCACCCCTGTATATAGTATCCCACAAATAGCTCCCCCCTATAGTGCTCCACAGAAAGCCCACCCCTGTATATAGCCACCTTGTACATATAGTCCACCCCTGTATATAGTGCTCCACAGATAGCCCACCCTTGTATATAGTATATACAGGGGTGGGCTATCTGTGGAGCACTATATACAGGGGTGGACTATCTAGTGGAGCACTATATACAGGGGTGGACTATATATACAAGGGGGGGGCTATATACAGGGGTGGGCTATATGTGAAACACTATATACAGGCGTGGACTATATGTGGAGCACTATATACAGGGGTGGGCTATATCTACAGGGGGGCTACATACATGGTTGGGCTATCTGTAGAGCTCTATATACAGGGGTGGCTATATCTACAGGGGGCTATATACAGGTGTGGGCTATCTGTAGAGCACTATAGGGGGAGTTATTTGTGGGACACTATATACAGGGGTGGTCTATATGGGGGCACTATCTACAGGGGCTCTATGGCAGGCACTATCTACAGGGGGCTCTATGGCAGGCACTATCTACAGGGGGTACAGTGTGTGTATGGGACACGGTGTATGGTGCTATTATAATTAGAGGTGCAGTGTATGGCGCTATTATATTTAGGGGCGTAGTGTGTGGTATAATGATAACTTTATATTTATTTATAGGTGCAGAAATGTTGGAAAAGTGAGAAGCTGAAGACATGTGAGCGGCAAACTGCAGAAATGGACCGGGAGAAGTCATCATAGAGGTCTGGACCAAATGGAGAAAAAGAACGAGAATCTGAGATGTCACCGGTGAGTCACATAATGTAAATGTTCATTCTGCCTCTAATCAGCACTGTAGTCACTGTATGATCTGCAGCGAGATGATGGGTGGTATGATTATGATAGGATTTATTTTTTGTGAAACGGCATCTCCCAGCATATCCTTACCATTGTTCGGGCCATTCTGGGAGCTGTAGTTTTACGCCGTACACACCTATACGGCAGGGGTTGCACTAAACTGAGCTCAAGTACATCTTGCATCTCCAGGTATATATGTAGGCTTAGTCCCAGTTCTGGGTGTATGTGCAGCGTAGGTTCCCACCTTACAGAGGTCGCCTTGTCGTGGCAGGTGGGCTAACACTTTTTGATCAAAATGTGCACTAAGAACCTCCCTATTTGTAAGTAGATTTAGCTTTAGTGCATATTTATTTATATTTAGTGGTTTAGGTGGCATTAGTGTCACAGTGTGCTGTCACCATTCTATGTCTGCTATATATATATATATATATATATACACTACCGTTCAAAAGTTTGGGGTCACCCGGACAATTTTGTGTTTTCCATGAACACTTATATTTATCAAATGAGTTGCAAAATGACTAGAAAATATAGTCAAGACATTGACAAGGTTAGAAATAATGATTTTTATTTGAAATAATAATTTTCTCCTTCAAACTTTGCTTTCGTCAAATAATGCTCCATTTGCAGCAATTACAGCATTGCAGACCTTTGGCATTCTAGCTGTTAATTTGCTGAGGTAATCGGGAGAAATTTCACCCCATGCTTCCAGAAGCCCCTCCCACAAGTTGGATTGGCTTGATGGGCACTTCTTGCGTACCATACGGTCAAGCTGCTCCCACAACAGCTCTATGGGGTTGAGATCTGGTGACTGCGCTGGCCACTCCATTACAGATAGAATACCAGCTGCCTGCTTCTTCCCTAAATAGTTCTTGCATAATTTGGAAGTGTGCTTTGGGTCATTGTCCTGTTGTAGGATGAAATTGGCTCAAATCAAGCGCTGTCCACAGGGTATGGCATGGCGTTGCAAAATGGAGTGATAGCATTCCTTATTCAAAATCCCTTTCACCTTGTACAAATCTCCCACTTTACCAGCACCAAAGCAACCCCAGACAATCACATTACCTCCACCATGCTTGACAGATGGCGTCAGGTACTCTTCCAGCATCTTTTCAGTTGTTCTGCGTCTCACAAATGTTCTTCTGTGTGATCCAAATACCGCAAACTTCGATTCGTCTGTCCATAACACTTTTTTCCAATCTTCCTCTGTCCAATGTCTGTGTGCTTTTGCCCATATTAATCTTTTCCTTTTATTAGCCAGTCTCAGATATGGCTTTTTCTTTGCCACTCTGCCCTGAAGGCCAGCATCCCGGAGTCGCCTCTTCACTGTAGACGTTGACACTGGCGTTTTGCGGGTACTATTTAATGAAGCTGCCAGTTGAGGACCTGTGAGGCGTCTATTTCTCAAACTAGAGACTCTAATGTACTTGTCTTGTTGCTCAGTTGTGCAGCGGGGCCTCCCACTTCTCTTTCTACTCTGGTTAGAGCCTGTGTGTGCTGTCCTCTGAAGGGAGTAGTACACACCGTTGTAGGAAATCTTCAGTTTCTTGGCAATTTCTCGCATGGAATAGCCTTCATTTCTAAGAACAAGAATAGACTGTCGAGTTTCCCATGAAAGCTCTTTTTTTCTAGCCATTTTGAGAGTTTAATCGAACCCACAAATGTAATGCTCCAGATTTTCAAATAGCTCAAAGGAAGGTCAGTTTTATAGCTCCTCTAAACAGCAAAATTGTTTACAGCGGTGCTAACATAATTGCACAAGGGTTTTCAAGTGTTTTCTAATCATCCATTAGCCTTCTAACACAGTTAGCAAACACAATGCACTATTAGAACACTGGAGTGATGGTTGCTGGAAATGGGCCTCTATACACCTATGTAGATATTGCATTAAAAACCAGACGTTTGCAGCTAGAATAGTCATTTAGCACATTAACAATGTATAGAGTGTATTTCTGATTAATTTAATGTTATCTTCATTGAAAAAAACTGTGCTTTTCTTTCAAAAATAAGAAAATTTCTAAGTGACCCTAAACTTTTGAACGGTAGTGTATATATATATATATATATATATATATATATATATATACAGTGAAGGAAATAAGTATTTGATCCCTTGCTGATTTTCTAAGTTTGCCCACTGTCAAAGACATGAACTGTCTAGAATTTTTAGGCTATGTTAATTTTACCAGTGAGAAATAGATAATATTTTAAAAAAAAACAGAAAATCACATAGTCACAATTATATATATTTATTTGCATTGTGCACAGAGAAATAAGTATTTGATCCCCTACCAACCATTAAGAGTTCAGCCTCCTCCAGACCAGTTACACGCTCCAAATCAACTTGGTGCCTGCATTAAAGACAGCTGTCTTAAATGGTCACCTGTATAAAAGACTCCTGTCCACAGACTCAATTAATCAGTCTGACTCTAACCTCTACAACATGAGCAAGACCAAAGAGCTTTCTAAGGATGTCAGGGACAAGATCATAGACCTGCACAAGGCTGGAATGGGCTACAAAACCATAAGTAAGACGCTGGGTGAGAAGGAGACAACTATTGGTGCAATAATAAGAAAATGGAAGACATACAAACTGACTGTCAATCGACATCGATCTGGGGCTCCATGCAAAATCTCACCTGGTGGGGTATCCTTGATCCTGAAGAAGGTGAGAGCTCAGCCGAAAACTACACGGGGGTAACTTGTTAATGATCTCAAGGCAGCTAGGACCACAGTTACCAAGAAAACCATTGGTAACACATTACGCCGTAATGGATTAAAATCCTGCAGTGCCCGCAAGGTCCCCCTGCTCAAGAAGGCACATGCACAGGCCCGTCTGAAGTTTGCAAATGAACATCTGGATGATTCTGAGAGTGATTGGGAGAAGGTGCTGTGGTCAGTGGGCAAACTTACAAAATCAGCAAGGGATCAAATACTTATTTCCTTCACTGTATATGAGACTGCATATCTATAGCACTATGACCCTATAGCTATGGATAGGATTAGATACAGTGGCTAGGCAGACAGTATCACATATGATAGACTTAGATATAGGGCTCAGTTCGCTGACATTGCGGCTACTGCGCTGGACCCAGGAAAGGTAAATATAAGAATCGTTTTGCTTTTTTTATTCGTTACTAATTTCTTTCGTGTTTGTGTTTTTTACAGGTTCAGATGTTGGACTACTTCGGATTCGAGGACTACTTCGATGACGGTGTTTTTTTATTCTCAATAAAATGTTTAACAAGGGTTGTGTGGGGGTTTTTATTTCAATAAAATATTTCTTCCATGTCCTTGTATTTTTTTAAACTTTATTACTACCACCTTATTAATGGCCGCTGCCTGATTTACAGTGTTCATTACTAAGGCGGGCTTAGCGTTAGCCGGTGCAGAGGCTAACACTAACCCCATTTATTACCCCGGTACCCACCGCCATCAGGGTTGCCGGGAAGAGCAGAGTACGATCCAGTACCTGACCAGCTGTAGCGATGGTTGGGAACTGGGGAGGACGCAGGCTGGTGTTATTAGACTGGGAAAAGCCAAAAACAGTGGTCCTTCCCACCCTTTTAATGCTAGCCTGCAACTGCTATGTTGTATCTGGCTGGTTATGAAAAATTGGTGGGAACCCCACGTCGTTTTGTCCAATTATTTAAAAAAATAATAATTTAAAAAAAATGAGGTGGGGTCCCCACCATTTTTCATAACCAGCCAGATACAACACAGTCCCTTTCTTCGGGCATTTCCGTCTCTGACCTCCCATTGACACGGGAGCCAGAGAAAGCCTGAAGGAATTTCGAGGCAGATTTTTCTGCCTGCAAAAAACTGTGTGAACAAGGCCCTAAGTCCCATTGTCATTCAAAGTTGCTTATCCTCAGCTTTTCCATGCAAAATAATTAGCATGCTACTTAATGCTGTGGTGGATTTCTTTACATGGTGCGGACAAAAATACGCGTGGAATATTTCTCGTAGCATGTGAACTGGGTTGCAGATAACTTAATATGCATGGGATTCAGAATCATCGGCATGTCATCGGATTCCGTATCAAATCCAACATGTGTGAACAAGGCCTTAGGTGAGTTAAAAAAAACTCTGTTAGGTCAAATGCACACGATACTTATTACGTGCAAATTTGTCGCGGGTATTTTCGTGTGGCAAATCCGCAGTGTAATAGAGTAACAGCAAAGTAAATGGGATCAAGAAATCTCATCTACATGTTGCATTTTCTGCACAAAAATTGACCTGCGGTGCGTATTTGAAATTATGATACATGTCAATTTCTCCTGCGTTTCCGCTTGTGAATTGTTTCTGACTAGTTTAAAAAAAAATCTGTAGCATAAAACTTGTACCTATTTCCGTATCAAAATGTAAAAACCGCACATAAAAAGGTATAAAAAAACAGCACTATTTGGTGCAGATTTTACCTGCGGAATTACCTGTGGTTTTGATGTCGATTTTGTGCACCAAGGGGCTTGCAGTGTGGTGTTCATATCTAGGCTCAACATGACATATACTGGTTGGTATAGTTTTTGGGGATTAGGCTTCATTATGGCTACTCTTTGTTGATATCTTTACACTCACACGTATACTATTTCTTGTGAAGACTTGGGTGTAAGTAACACACTTGTGGTATTTGAATCTTTTCATTTGTATATGCCTTCCCGAGTTACCCTCTATATATTTTGATGTTGTTATCTACTGAGTATATTCTACTCACAATAGCCTCTATGTGCTCCACATCTATGCATTTTAAGTTGTGTGTCTTATTTTAGGTTTTGATGGCCAATATGTTTTTATTTGCATTTGAATAAAGTATTGTCATTATTACAAGGTACAAATGTGTACTTGTTGTATTTATTCCTGTTTGGATGTGTGATTTGTCCACACGTACAGTTATGGGTATTCATTTTTCATTTCTCTTTTGATATGTGTGGACGTTTATTATAAGCGTTTTTCGTTTGTTCTGTATCTTTATAGGTATTCATTACAAAAAACGTCTGACTGCTGTGCTTGCCAACAAGGGTTTTGCCACCAAGTATTAAGTCTCTGTGCACAATGCAAATAAATATATATAATTTTGACTATGTGATTTTCTTTTTTTTCTTTTTATATATATATAATCTATCTCTCACTGGTAAAATTAACCTAGCCTAAAAATTCTAGACTGTTCATGTCTTTGACAGTGGGCAAACTTAGAAAATCAGCAAGGGATCAAATACTTATTTCCTTCACTGTATATATATATATATTTTTGAAATGCAAAGAAGAACCGCACCAAAGGTGTTTAAAAATCACCTCTACCAAAGGTTTTGTTTGTGCAAGCCTCCAGACCATGACCAATAGTACAAATTTAGGAATTCAGAAAATAGGCAGCCTCCACAACATAGTAGCCAAAAAGTGAAAAGCGTTTATTCACCCATATGTAAGATTGCTACGTTTCAGTCCCAATCTGGACCTTTCTCAAGCAGAACTGACAGTGTATAACATGTGGTTTAAATACCATGCAGCATATAATTGTGTAATGCCATTCATTAAGTGATTAATATTGTTTAACCTCTTCACGCGCAGCTGTCACAATGACAGTTAGAGTACATTACACTACGTGTGTAGTGTAATGTACTCTAGCAGCGATCAAAGCTGCAAGTCTAAGTGTCCCCTAGTGGGACAAGTGAAAAAAGTAAAAAAAAGATAATAAAAATGTTTTTAAAAAAGTTATATAAAGAAACACTGCATTTTTTTCCTATAATAAGTCTTTCATTATAGGAAAAAAATGAACACGTTAAAAAAAGTACACATATCTGGTATCACCGCGTTCGTAACAACCCCAACTATAAAACTATAATGTTATTTTTCCCGCACGATGAACACCCCAAAAAAAATCAATAGAAAACGACTCCAGAATCTCTATTTTTTGGTTACCACCCCTCCCAAAATAGAGAATAAAAAGTGATCAAAAAGTTGCATGTACCCGAAAATAATACAGATAAAAACTACAACCCGTCCCACAAAAAACAAACTCTTACACAGCTTTTTTGACTGAAAAATAAAAAAGTTACGGCTCTCAGAATATGGTAACACAGAAAATAAATTATTTTATAAAAAAGTGATTTTATTGCGCAAACGCTGCAAATCATAAAAAAACCCTATATACATATGGTATCGCGGTAATCGTACCGACCCGCAGAATAAAATATAATGGTCATTTATAGTGCACGGTGAACGCCGCAAAAAATAAACTAAAAAACATTGTCAGAATTGCTTGTTTTTGGTCACCCGGCTTGCAAAACAATTTAATAAAAAGTGATCAAAAAAATCGCATGTACCCCAAAATGGTACCAATGAAAAGTACAGATTGTCTCGCAACAAATAAGCCCTCACGCAGCTCTGGTGGTGAAAAAATAAAGACGTTCTGGCTCCCAGGAATATGGCGATGCAAAATGTGCAGTGTTTTCTAAAAGCGGATAAGATCCGACACCATTTATCAGTGCGACACTGGCCACACATCTATGAATTATTATTTATTTACCGCATTATTATACCCTCTTATTATGCCCTGATGTTCTCCGCACAGATTACATATGCCCCCACATTATAAACTGAAATACCAGCAAAACCCCAAACAGAAAAACTACCAAGCAATATCTGCGCTCCAAAAGCAAAATGGCGTCCCTCCCTTCTGAGCCCTGCAGCATGCCCAAACAGCAGTTTGTGCCCGCATAAATGGCATCGCCATACCCGGGAGAACCCGCTTAACGCTTTATGAGGTATTTGTCTTCAGGGGCACAAACTGGGCACGACATATTATGCACTAAAATGGCATATCAGTGGAAAATTGCAATATTCACACCATCCGCTGTGCATTAACCCCTTTGAGCACTATGACTTAATAGCACGTCATGGTGCGGGGGTGATGTATGTAGCGGGCTCACGTGCTGAGCCCGCTCCATACGCTGCGGGTGTCAGCTGTGTATTACAGCTGACACCCGGGACTAACGGACAGGAACAGCGATCACGCTGTTACAGGAGTCTGTAAAAATAACAATACACTGCAATATATTAGTATTGCAGCATATTGTACCCGCGGATCCAATGATCGCTGGTACAAGTCCCCTAAGGGGACTAATATAATGTGTAGAAGAATTAAAGTTATTAGTAGTGAGAAAGAAAAAAGTTTAAAGTAAAAAAAAAAAAACCTTTTCCCATTTTTCTTCAAAAGTAATGTAAAAAAATAAACAGAATTGATATCGCTAGGTCCGTAAAAGGCCGAACTATTACAATATACCATTATTTAACTCGCACGGTGAACACCGTAAAAAACTTAAATAATTTAAACCGCCAAAATAGCTGTAGTTTTTGTTTTTACCGCACGGCGAAAGCTGTAAAAACGAAAACCCCATAAAATGGAATCAGATTTTTTTCCTATATTCCTATATTTTCCTATTTTTTTTTCAGTTTCCCAGTACTTTTTATGGCACTTTAAATGGTATCAATAGAAACTACAATTCCTCCTGCAAGAAATAAGCTCTCACATCACTCTACTGACGGAAAAAGAAAAAAGTTATGGCTCTTGGAAGGCGGGTAGTGAAAAACCAAAATAAGAAAGCAAAAAATGGATCAGTCCTGAAAGGGTTAATTCATTTCTAATGAAAAAAATGTATGACCACATGTGGGGTATTTCCGTACCCGGAAGAAATAGCTTTACAAAAATTGGTTGTTTATTTCTCCTTTATCCCTTGTGAAAATGAGAAAATTCAACACGTTAGTGGAAAAAAATTGTGATATTAATTTTCTAATTCTAATAAATTCTGCAAAAGACCCGTGGAGTCTAAATGCTCACTATACCCCTAGAAAAATTCCTTGAGGGGTGTTTCCAAAATAGGGTAACTTGGGGGGCTTCCACTGTTTTGGTCCGTCCAGGGCGTTGCAAAGGCAGCATGGCACCGAAAAGCAATCCAGCAAAATCCGTGCTCCAAAATCCAAATGGCGCTACTTCCCTTCTGAGCGCTGCCATGGGTCCAATCAGCAGTTTATTACCACATATGGGGTATTGCCGTAATCAGGAGAAAATGCTTTACAAATGTTGTGGTTCTTTTTTCCTTTATTCCTTGTAAAAATTTAACATTTCTATGCTTTTTCAGAAAAAAAGTTATTTTCATTTTCACTGCCTAATTCCACTAAATTCTGCAAAAAACCTGTGTGGTCAAAATGCTAACTATACCCCTAGATAAATTCCTTGAGAGGTGTAGTTTCCAAAATGGGGTCACTTTTGGGGGGTTTCCCCTGTTTTGGTCTCTCCAGGGCGTTGCAAACGCGACATGGCACCGAAAACCAATCCAGCAAAATCCATACTACAAAATCCAAATGGCACTCCTTCCCTTCTGAGCCCTACTGTGGGTCCAATCAGCAGTTTATTACCACATATTGGATATTGCCGTAATCGGGAGACATTGCTTTACATATGTTGGGGTGCATTTTCTTTATTATCTCTTGTAAATATTAAAAAGTTCTATGTTTTTTCAGAAAAAAGTAGATTTTCATTTTTACAGACTAATTCTGATAAATTTAGCGAAAAACCTGTGCAGTCAAAATGCTAACTATACACCTAGATAAATTCCTTGAGGGGTGTAGTTTCCAAAATGGGGTAACTTTAGGGGTTTTTCCACTGTTTTGGCACCACAAGACCTCTACAAACATGACAAGGTGTGCTTCAGTCCATTATCACACTAGGACTACATGTGGGATATTTCTAAAAACTGCAGAATCTGGGCAATAAATATTGAGTTGCATTTCTCTAGTAAAACCTTCTGTGTTACAATTTTTTTTTTATTAGAAATGAATTTCGGCAAAAAAAATAACATTTGTAAATTTCACCTCTACTTTGCTTTAATTCCTGTGAAACACCTAAAGGGTTAAAACACTTTGTGAACTGATTCGAATACCTTGAGGGGTGCAGTTTTCAAAATGGGGTGACTTCTGGGGATTTTCTAATATATAAGGCCCTCAAAGCCACCTCAGAACTGAACTGGTCCCTGAAAAAATAGCCTTTTGAAATTTTCTTTAAAATATGAGAAATTGCTTCTAAAGTTCTAAGAAAAATAAAGGGACGTTCAAAAAACGATGCAAACATAAAGTAGACATATGGGAAATGTTAACTAGTAACTATTTTGTGTGGTATTACTATCTGTTTTACAAGCAGATACGTTTAAATTTAGAAAAATGCAAATTTTTGCAAATTTTTTCTAAATTGTGGTGTTTTTCAGAAATAAATACCAAAATTATCGCCAAAATTTTTTCACTAACATAAAGTACAACATGTCACGAGAAAACCATCTCAGAATCGCTTGGATAGGTAAAAGCATTCCAACGTTATTACCACATAAAGTAACACATGTCAGATTTGAAAAAATTGGCTGGGTCCTGAAGGCCAAAACAGGCTGGGCCCTGAAGGGGTTAATATACATTTTTATAAAACATTGAGACATATTGCATTTATCCCAAGATGCGAAAAAAAGTGCCAAGTGCATAGTGATAAATATTAAACATATAGTACAAACACTGATCCATCAATTCCTTATTTCATACGTGATTGATTCATCATATTTCATACAAAATTGGCCCAGTCTGGTTGGCATTAAGGCAGTAACGGAGCAAGCAAGGCACACGGCAATGGACAGCATAAGGCATGGGCAGTATATAAAAAAACAAAAAACTGTCATTAACCTGGCAGCATTTACACCACCAGGCCCTTCAGCGCCCCTGACGTGCCTTGCAAGGAGGTGACCTTTTCATATGCAATGTACCACCTCCCTGACCCTTAGTCTTAATGAAACACCTCACTTGCCCTGATTGTGCCTTAATCGCTGCATTTCATTCATGGAGCACCTCCACCCACCATAGACCTTGCTTATCCCTGCTTACCTTTTCTTTTTCCTCAGGGAAAATTGATATCTAAGGCCATGTTCCCCCGGGGCGGATACGATGTGTAAAAATCATGCAGCATGTCCGACCTGGAACCCACAGTACATCCTGTCTGAAAAAAAAAAAATGCACTACATCGTGATGCGGTTTTTCGAACAGAATACCTGCTGCAGAAGAAAGAGCTCATACTTACCGCCTCGGTTTTCTCTGCGCGTAGTCCGGCCTCCTACGATGACTTTGCAGGCCATGTCACTGATGCAGCCTGTGATTGTCACGTGGGATGAAACATCATCCCAGGAGGGTGGACTGCAGGAATAAGGAGGGCATTCTGGGTAAGTATCCAGCGTAATCGCTGCAAATTCGCCGCAAAAGTCGCAACTCTTGGCTTTCTGTTGTGGGTTTTGCATCCCCATGGGGATCCCCAGGGGACATTACGAAGTGTAGTGTGTGGAAATCAGGGCTGTGAGTGATACAATAATGTGAGTGTAGTGTGTAAAACATGGATGCATAGTGTTTAGTGGTGCTGGGAGAGCATATTGTGCAGATGTCTGGCATTGCATGCAGGGCAGCCCGCTCTCTTACAGTATGGGCGCTCTAAATAGGCTGCTATTCGGTCATATATGCTGTGCCTCACTATCCAAACACTATGCCTCCATGTTTTACACACTACACTCACGTTTTTGTATCACTCACAGCCCTGATTTCCACACACTACACTTAATAATGTCCCCTATACCTCACATATATACCATACACAGTACTTTATTATTTTTTATTTTTTCCATTACACACTTACTTCCATGCCCAACACACCACTCCCCTCAAGGTTAGTGGGAGTGGCTATCATTATTTAAACACACCTGGGCACTTCCCTTCAGCAGCATTCTCTGACCTGGTCGTGTCCTGTTTGGAACAGGTTTTTTACCCTCCTCCTAATCTGTGAGTATGGCCTTTTCTGTGGTTTTAAGTATATAAGTACTGAGCTTGGTTTTGGTGCTGTATTTATGTACTGAGATTTGTTCTGGTGCTGTATTTATGTACTGAGCTTTGTTCTGGTGCTGTATTTATGTACTGAACTTTGTTATGGTGCTGTATTTATGTACTGAACTTATTTATGGTGCTGTATTTATGTACTGAGCTTGATTCTGGGGCTGTATTTATGTACTGAGCTTGGTTCTGGGGCTATATATATAGATATACTGACCTTGGTTCTGGCACCGTACCTCTGCATTAGCCAGGAGATTTGTTGCGGCTTACTACGCATGCCGCAATGTCCTCCACCCTTCTCACAGTGCACAGTCTAACTAAATGGGCTGAACACGCTTAGGATATTGAATGTGCGCATATAGCTCTTTACATAATGGGTGAGTGTAATATAATGTGTGGGTAGGTAGGTATGTATTCTTATGTAATAATATACATAGTGTGGAAATACACACTAAAATATTCTGGACAATGAATTTCTTTATTTAGAGTACACTTTAATATAGGGCGTATTAGGAATATCGTAATTGTTTTATTTTATTATTCGAAAGATTTTCCATGGCGCAATACACCTCAAAACTTTTAAAACTGTTAAAAATGTGAATCCCAACCCTGCAAGTAAGCCATTGACGTCAATGCCAGAATCCCCAATATAGGGAGTCGGGAGCGCTCTGGCCAGGGATTCCGCTCCTAGAAAGCCCCTCACGTCACTGTCCCTATATGGACAGTGACATCAGGGAATCCTCCTGGAGCGGAATCCCTGGAGCATTGCCGATGCTCTGGCCACGGATTTCACTCCTGGAGGAGCTCCTGCCTCGACTATCCATATATGGACAGTGCTGACAGGGGATCATCCTGGAGCGGAATCCTCAGCAGAGCGTTGCCGACACTCTGGCCGGTGATTCCGCTCCTGGAAGAGCCCCTGGCGTCACTATCTATATATGGACAGTGATGTCAGGGTATCCTTCTTTAGCGGAATCCCGGCCAGAGCGTCGGCAACTCTCAGGCTGGAATTCAGAACTCAACCCAACTAGAGGAAAAGTGTTAAGTAAAGTTAATCATTATCGGTTATATGAAAACTGTATGAGTCAAAGTGGAGCTCATGTAATTAGGGACTTTCAGTCCAAATTGGCCTGCTGGTCCAAATTCTAATCATTCCAATCATAACTCATTTTCATGGATTAAACAAAAGTCCCTTTCCGTTTGCATTCTTGTGACTTTTTCCCAATAACCCTTACTCAGACCAATCTAATTTTTTGAATTTATTTTTTTATTTTATTTTCAATACTAATGTTGTATTCTTACTTTATTTTAAGTTTAGCCATGTATGATAGACACCAAAATTAGGCATTTTCTATGTCGGTTTATTGTTTGCGTGTTTCTGCACTTTTGAGTATACAGTGAAATTATTGTACCATGTATAAGTTCAAATAAAAGATTTAAATATTTATAATATTTTATTTATAATAAAAGAAGTTTGATAATCTGAAACATACAAGTGGGAAAAATAGAGGAAATTGGGGTGCGACCTTCTCTACAGTAAATTATATATATTATATTTATATACTGTCAAAGTGATTAAAATAATGTTTACATGAATTCATTTTGCTGCGACCATCTTGTCTGGAGTCTTCATCTTGTTTCTTTTGTAATGAATAAGAAAGTCTTTACTTCTTTAAGACAAATTTGTATGTTTCTTAGTCAGTTATCTTTGACCTTGGCTCCCATACGAGGCTTGGAGAGAAGGAACAGGGAGTGAGATGGGAGGAGGGCAAAAATGCATGTGAGTATTTCTCCCCCATCTTACAGGAATATTCTTGCCAAGAGAGATAAGGCACCTGTAAACCTTGGTGTGAAGACTTATAATGATGTAACCAGAATGTATCGTGTGTCTGTAATTGGCTGAATTTGAAATGTTGCCACATTGCCTCTGATTGGTTAACTACAAGCCAACACCCCTTTTGAATGATATTATTGTAATTGAGTTTGGCAATAAACCGCAGAGAAGGATTTTGAGCATACAAAGCATGGTCTCGTGTCATCTTTTCTCTCAGAGATATATATATGTATATATATATATATATATATATATATATATATATATATATATATACAGTGAAGGAAATAAGTATTTGATCCCTTGCTGATTTTGTAAGTTTGCCCACTGTCAAAGACATGAACAGTCTAGAATTTTTAGGCTAGGTTAATTTTACCAGTGAGAGATAGATTATATATAAAAAAAAAAAAAGAAAATCACATAGTCAAAATTATATATATTTATTTGCATTGTGCACAGAGAAATAAGTATTTGATGCCCTACCAACCATTAAGAGTTCAGCCTCCTCCAGACCAGTTACACGCTCCAAATCAACTTGGTGCCTGCATTAAAGACAGCTGTCTTACATGGTCACCTGTATAAAAGACTCCTGTCCATAGACTCAATTAATCAGTCTGACTCTAACCTCTACAACATGGGCAAGACCAAAGAGCTTTCTAAGGATGTCAGGGACAAGATCATAGACCTGCACAAGGCTGGAATGGGCTACAAAACCATAAGTAAGACGCTGGGTGAGGAGACAACTGTTGGTGCAATAGTAAGAAAATGTAAGATATACAAAATGACTGTCAATCGACATCGATCTGGGGCTCCATGCAAAATCTCACCTCGTGGGGTATCCTTGACCCTGAGGAAGGTGAGAGCTCAGCCGAAAACTACACGGGGAGAACTTGTTAATGATCTCAAGGCAGCTGGGACCACAGTCACCAAGAAAACCATTGGTAACACATTACGCCGTAATGGATTAAAATCCTGCAGTGCCCGCAAGGTCCCCCTGCTCAAGAAGGCACATGTACAGGCCCGTCTGAAGTTTGCAAATGAACATCTGGATGATTCTGAGAGTGATTGGGAGAAGGTGCTTTGGTCAGATGAGACTAAAATTGAGCTCTTTGGCATTAACTCAACTCTCTGTGTTTGGAGGAAGAGAAATGCTGCCTATGACCCAAAGAACACCATCCCCACTGTCAAGCATGGAGGTGGAAACATTATGTTTTGGGGGTGTTTCTCTGCTAAGGGCACAGGACTACTTCACTGCATCAATGGGAGAATGGATGGAGCCATGTACCGTCAAATCCTGAGTGACAACCTCCTTCCCTCCACCAGGACATTAAAAATGGCTCATGGCTGGGTCTTCCAGCACGACAATGACGCGAAACATACAGCCAAGCAACAAAGGAGTACCTCAAAAAGAAGCACATTAAGGTCATGGAGTGGCCTAGCCAGTCTCCAGACCTTAATCCCATCGAAAACTTATGGAGGGAGCTGAAGATCTGAGTTGCCAAGCGACAGCCTCGAAATCTTAACGATTTACAGATGATCTGCAAAGAGGAGTGGGCCAAAATTCCATCTAACATGTGTGCAAACCTCATCATCAACTACAAAAAACGTCTGACTGCTGTGCTTGCCAACAAGGGTTTTGCCACCAAGTATTAAGTCTTGTTTGCCAAAGGGATCAAATACTTATTTCTCTGTGCACAATGCAAATAAATATATATAATTTTGACAATGTGATTTTCTGTTTTGTTTTCTTCTATATAATCTATCTCTCACTGGTAAAATTAACCTAGCCTAAAAATTCTAGACTGTTCATGTCTTTGACAGTGGGCAAACTTACAAAATCAGCAAGGGATCAAATACTTATTTCCTTCACTGTATGTATATATATATATATATATATATATATATATATATATATATATATATATATATATATATATATATATCACCTATGATTTGGATCTGGATAAATCACTGGATGGTGGATATCGGTTGACATACCCATTACAAATTTCAGTCTAATATATTTTGGCCCATGATTGCGTTTACATATACATTCCTCCTTTAAGCATAAATGTATATATACTATATGTCCAAAGTATGTGCAGACCCCTCCTAATTATTTAGTCCTACTGTTTCAGTCACACCTATTACACAAACACATTAAACCGGTACATAAAATCAGGCACACAGCCATGCACTCTCTATAGTCAAACATTGCTAATAGTATGGATCGTGCTGAAGAGCTCAGTGACTTAAATCGTGACGCTGTCATAGGATGCCTCTGTCCGTTTGGGAAATTTCTGATCTGCTAGATTTTCCCTTGTTAACTGTAAGTGCTATGGTTGTGAAGAGCAAGCATCTAGAAGTAACAGCTTAACCACGAAGCGGTAGACCTTGCAAACTCACAGAGCAGGAGCCCCGAGTGCTGAAGTGTGTGAAAATCTCCTAGTTTCTTTTGCATCACTACAGAGTTCCAAACTGCCTCTGGAAGTAACATCGGCACAATAACTGTGTGTCAGC
Organism: Rhinoderma darwinii; assembly: GCF_050947455.1. Lineage (NCBI taxonomy): Eukaryota > Metazoa > Chordata > Amphibia > Anura > Rhinodermatidae > Rhinoderma > Rhinoderma darwinii. The sequence continues at coordinate 282,529,005 of NC_134690.1, read as the reverse complement.
TGCTTCATGAAATAGGTCAAGCAGCTGCATACAAGCCTAAGATCACCATTCACAATACCAATAATAGGTTGTTGCGGTGTAAATTATGTCACCACTGGACTCTAGAGCAGCATAAATGTGTTCTCTTGTGTAATGAATTCACTATCTAGTCTGATTTTGGGTTTAGTGGAGGGAATAACAAAGCTTTGTGATTAAGTCTACTACTACCATAGGATAGAAAGAACGACCTCCAGCTCACCTTTGCTGCATATGTGACTTTGGATAATCCTGCACGGATCCTCGTGTCGGCACACGATGAGTAGACAGAACTAGGAAGAACGAGGTTGGATCCAGCATGGAAGATGCGATAAAATGGAACTAATTTCCAAGTTTAATGGGCCAATAAGTTTGGCTAGTTAAAATCAGGACTTGGGTGCACAGCGTGAAATCCTGGTAGTGTAAGGAAAATTGTAGTAGTTTGTAGAGAGCCTACGCGTTTGTAGAGAGCCTGAAGCTCAGCCATGATTAAGGACGCTTGCAGCGTCTGAAACGCGTAGGCTCTCTACAAACTACTACAATTTTCCTTACACTACCAGGATTTCACGCTGTGCACCCAAATCCTGATTTTAACTAGCCAAACTTATTGGCCCATTAAACTTGGAAATTAGTTCCATTTTATCGCATCTTCCATGCTGGATCCAACCTCGTTCTTCCTAGTTTTGTCTACTAGTACCATGTTTGAAGCAAAATCCTAGTTAATATTTGATGTAAAAATAGAATATTGCTGTCACAAGAATAATCATGTCATGTCTAGTGTATAGTTATTATAAAAGTGTAACTAAACTTTTTAAAACTTTTGACATGTCATAGTGACATGCCAGAAGTTTTCATCAGTGGGGGTCTGAGCGCTGAGACCCCAACAATCGCTAAAACAAAGCGTCACAAGTGCTCAGGTGAGCTCTATATCATTTCCTTTCTGAACGGCTCTGCTCCGCTTTTCCCGGAAAGTTGAGCTAGCGGCGTACGGGCTCAATAGAAAGTCTATGAGTCTGTAAACTGCTCGCTCGGCTTTCCGAAAAGGCAAGCAAAGCTGGTCAGAAACTAAGCGGTACAGCACTCCCCTGAGTGCATCTGCAGCTTCGTTTTAGCGATCGGTTGGGGTCTTAGCGCTCATATCTTCCACTGATCAAAACTTCTGACACTATGACATGTCAAAAGTTTAATAAAAGTTTAATTACACTTTAAGGGGATTGTGTTCAAACCTGCTCTAGAGCAGTCTTTCTTAAATCTCAGGGGTTCCTCAAGGTGAAAATTGTTAGACCAACAAAGAGAAAATATGGTGCTGGTGCCATCTTGACTGTTCTGCGCACAAAGATCCTGACAATTCTCCACAACATTACTTATTACTGAGATAGCAAGTCACTACATTGTGGTGTTGACTCCTGAGAGACGAGCTGACATTTGACCAGAGCTGAATAAGGTGTAGTGCTAAGGGCAAGCAGCGGAACTTTCCTAACATGCTACCAGTCCAGTTCTTTGGAGCACCTGTGGGTATCATGTCTTAGTTCACATTTCATATGTGTTTACTTCATTGTATCTTCATAGTGGGAAGACGTAAGGGAACCTATCACTTCATCAACAGTAAAGGATGCGGTTTATGTGCAGCAATTGGAACATCATGTTATTTAAAACTACTGAACTTAATTTATAAAGACTATACTGTCATTAGTAAATATTTTAGAAATGCTTGTGCAACAAAACTCACAAAGAAAACATAATTTTTTATGAAAATTCGTAAAATGTACTTTTCCATCCAATTCAATTTCACAAATTTTCAGGGTACCCCTATTCCTCTTTACCATCACCCTACCTAATCAGCGCACCCACCCTAAAAAGAGCGACCCTGACCTCGATCCTAACTCTATTGCACACTCGTATGATCCTATCTCTCACTGTTGGTCAAAAATAGAGGGCCACAACTACTACAATTACGCCACATAGACAAAAGCAAAAAAATAAACTCCTGTGCACTAAACACACAATATAACTCACACCAAGGAAAAATGGATGCCCAGTAAATACGTTTCCCCCGTGGAACTCTGGTTCATCAGGGGACAAAACAATCATTAAAAAAAGGTGGTGTAAATGTTGAAACCGTAATATAGCACTTCAGGGATGCGATAACATTGCAAAATAACCCAAGAACTGATAATCTGGACAGGTTAAGATATGATCAGTAGATAAAAGGAACATGGCTGTGGAACATGATATAAACAAAGTGGAATTACAAAACTCTATTGAGCATTAGCTACTCACTACCAAACATTGTATTTGATCCATTTTGTCCAGGATATAAGCATTGTCCAGATGGACCAGTGTAACTAGTGCTATGTGATTATAGAAGGGATGCCATGGCCTCGTGTAGGATGTCTATTAGTCAAGTAGGATTAGGGCTGAGGTCGCTCTTTTCAGGCCTGGTGCTTCAATTAGGTTGGGAGATAGTAGGGTGGAATAGGGGTACCTAGGGAATGTGCTAAATTTCGCAATGGATTGAATAGTGAATTTTACAGGTTTTAATAATAAAAGTTACATTTTAATTATCTCTTTTGGCTGGTGGTCATTTCTCTGTGAATTTTCCTTGAAAGTTATGACCTCTAGCTTTACACTATGGGTTTCCATAGTTTTTAAACGTTTTAACTTCCTGCTGCAGCCTACACCACCAACATCTTCATTCCAAAGTGTTTTTCAAACAGTTCTATGGCATATTTAGGGTTCCACGTGCTTCAGTAGCCTGGGGACCACTAATCCAGAGAGTAGAGGACAGTAAACACTCTTACTGTACCTTCAGTAGCACCTGAAGATTACCTCTATTCTCCAGTACTTCCAAACAAAAGGATGATATTTAGTTTGGCATTGGAAATCATGAGACACTATTTATAGACAATTTAAAATATAAGATATGAACAATGATTCAGAGGAAATAAGAAGCCTTGGATAGTAATGAAGACAAGAAAAAAAGAGATGAAAGATTGAACCTACCAGGTCCCACAACTCACCTATAGTCCCCCCTTTACCGCTGACTTCAGTTAGGGTCTAAGGGACTCATTCGGCACCAGGACTTAGGTGCCACTAACTTGCCCGGTGGTTGAACACTGGACCTGCGTTAGTGATAAAAAGCAGACCAAGTAGGGAAGGTTAGAGATATGGGTGCTATGGGTTGCAATAATAAATACTCTATAGATGTACCAGGAGTATGATGTAGCAGAATAGCAAAGCTGAGTACATTGTACATTGCACTAGTGCAGTAATAAGGGTAGTCAGACAGTCCAGGTTCTGGCAAGAGATGTAGCAGAGCCAGTTCCCGGTATAAAGGGTAATCTAAAAACCTACTCAGTAACAGATCGGGTCACAACTATAGTGAAATACAAGATCAGAAAAAAACGCTACAGAACTGGCACTGAAGCCAGTGTACCAGAGATTCAAATAGAGCGCATTGTGCTCTACTTGGCCGCATGACTGTGCACTCTGCATGTGTGTCCTGACATCCCTGCCAACCCTGCCAAAACACTAATTGCGGCTGCTGGCAGGGAGAGACGGTCAGGGCCGGTTTTAGACAAACTGTGGCCCTGGGCAAAGTTCAAAGTGGGGCCCCAAATGCTGAATTACTGTATTAATAATGCAGTCAATTCAGAAGGCGGTGTGCAGAGAACTGCATCGCTGATTTCTAGCACATCCAGGAGTGTTGCAAGCTCCAAAGCAAATGTCCCCCCTCCCACAGAAAAAAAGTATCTATATACATATACAGTTTTTAAATCATACCACTATACCAGATGACATATTACCTAATTACTGTTACTGTAAACAACTCACTATTATAAGACCAATATGACCAATAATGACACAATATAAGGTCCACATAATACCGCCACCCTATAACCACGTAGTGACTGAATAATACCCCCATACTGTTACTGAATAATACCCCCACACCATAACCACATAGAGAATGAATAATATCACCATACTGTTACTGAATAATACCTCCACATCATAACCACATAGTGACTGAATAATACCACCATACTGTTACTGAATAATACCCCCATACTGTTAATGAATAATAGAACCACAGCATATCCACAACGTGACTGAATATTACCCCCATACTGTTACTGAATAATACCTCCACACCATAACCCCATAGTGACTGAATAATACCCCCGTACGGTTACTGGATAATACCGCCACACCATAACCACATAGTGGCTGAATAATACCACCATACTGTTACTAAACAATACCGCCACACCATAACCACATAGTGACTGAATAATATCCCCATTATTGTATGCAGTGCCACACAGCTCCCCCCTTCCTTGTATATAGTGTCACAGAACCCCCCTCCTTTGTATATAGTGCCATACAGCTTCCCCCTCCCCTTGTACATAGTGCCACACAGTGCCCCTTTCGATATAGTGCCAGACAGCCCCCTTGTATTTGGTGCCACACAGCTCCCCCTGCCCTTGTATATGGTGCCACATAGCGCCCCTTTGTATATAGAGACACACAACTCCCCCTTTCGATTGTATATAGTGATACACGGCACCCATGCTTGGGGGAAAATGGGAAAAAATTTCTTTTTTTTACATTTTAATATTTTTTTTATATATATATTACATAAACTTTATTTGACTGTATTTAACTTTTTTTTACTTGTCCCCCGCAGTATTTAATGGGTTAAATGAGCAGGATCGCGCTCAAGCGGGATCCCGCTCGTTACACCGAATTGTCAGCTGTAAGATACAGCCAACACGCCCATTCTATGGTGCGGGCTCAACCAGTGAGCCTGCTCCCTACTCCCCCACCCTACGTGCGCCGTATATATACGGCGGATGTCGGGAAGGGGTTAATAAGGTGTAAACTCCTTCAAAACTTTTGATTTTCAATACTACATTTCTGCAACTCAAAGTATAAAAAAGGAGCTTGTAATGCCAATGGCACTAGATATTTGTCTTACCTATAGTTTAATACATTATATCAGTGTCATAGAACCCAACATGTCCTAATGAAAGCATCAAAGCTTACTGTAAGTGCTGTAAAAGGTAAGCTACTCACTTAATGGCCTCTTAAAAAGTCAAAACAACACCTTGGCTGGAGAAAATGTATTGTCAGCCAAAAGCACCTTGACAAACAAAGGACAACTCTCCTTTTGCACACTCAGACTTTTTGAGGAGCTCAGCATGTGGTGGGAGAAGAACTATTAAATTGCCTTATCCTGTCCAGGTCTTCTCCTCTCTTTCCACACCTGCATAAAGCTATCACTGCTATAGGTTTATGGAGCATGAGGAGGCAGGTTTGACGCCATGGGACTGACTGCAACTAACAGCTGCAAACCAGCAGAGCTCACAAGACAGTAAAATGTAAAATGCAACTGGAAGCATTCAGTAGCTTTGAAGTTTTTTTTCCTTCTTTTTGTAACATGGCTTTGACCATTTCCTTTTTTATCCCATCAGGTAAACAGCAGTCGGTGGTAATGACTTTCCCAATGACATGCCTGTTTTTCACTCGTCATAACCATATACTATTGTACAATACTAAGCTTTCTGGTGATGTTTCCATATAAGATTCTTTATTGTAGATATATCAGGGCTTTAAGCAGGTTTATATTGTTTGTACACTTATGTTGATATAGCACAGTCTACTGTATATTTTGAAGACTATGTATACAGCCTGTTCATTGACTGTGCCGCATGGAGCTGCCTGGGCTAATAAACTCAGCATGTTAATACAGTTATGCTCCCCAATATTTAATCTCATGTTACTGATCGGCGCATGGAGTAGATAATCTTGTGATTGTTTATATACGTACAGGTTAAACATAGTATAGAAACCCAAATGTACTTACAATGACCCATTTATCATCAAGTGCTTGATTGAATGGACATTAAATTGAGAGTTGGACTGTCATTAGTACCACATAACCGGTAGAGTAAGCAAGTACGTGAGTTTTCTGTTATGCCAGAGGTTTGCCCAGGTTCCGTTTCGCTGCGTTTAAGCTTTGAATATTATTGATTTCTTTATTACAAATCTGGCCTATAATGTTTCTCCCCAAATTTATTATTTCCCAGTTACTCTGGTTTTACTCTGGTTTATGTAACATTTTAATCATGTGTTAATGCGGGCCACTCATTTTTTACAACAGTAACAGCAATTTTTAAAATTTTCCTTTTTCAATGGCGCCCAACTCCTTCTTACTAACATGACTCTTTCTTACATAAGTGAATAGTAATATCCTCTTGTTTACACAGATAATAATGTATTTTAATGTGTTTTCTATGAGTTTGACCCTTGCCAAACAGTAAAATGAAGGGGCTGCAGTGCTCCAGTGAGCACTGTGACCCCTTTCTTGTTTGTGTACAAGTGGAGAGCAGAATTCAAGATGCTGAAAAAAGTCTCTAAGAACTCCACAATTTCATCCCAGACACAGGTAGCTCTCGACACTAGTGATGTCAAAGTGAATGTCTACCATTAGAAAGAGGCGGCACAAATTATATCTATATGGGAGCTGTGCATGGAGAAAACCTTTGATGACCGGAAAGCACATTAGGACAAGACTAAAGTTTTTCCATGAATACCTAGGCAAACACCAGGACTATTGACAGGGGACTTTTGACCCTGGCTTGCAAATTTTATGCTGGGGCAACCACACAGAACTGGCCCATGAGTAGTGGCCCATCCTTACCCTATATTCCTCTGCCTGCCCTAGGCTAGAGTCCACCCTCCACCCCTTATAACATATTATATCAGGCTAGAGACCCTCCTACCCCTCACTATATTCGATATACAGGCCAGAGATCCCCCTACCTCATTACTATTTATTAAATGCAGGCAGACCCCCTTCCTCTTAGTATATATTACATGCATACTTCAGACCTCCATCTTCACTACTAGATATATATATATATATATATATATATATATATATATATATATATATATATATAGTTTACAGACCATCTGGACAAAGTTAAAAGTGTGACAAGGACAAGGACCAAATTGTGATGGCTAGCCGACTGGGTCATCTATAGATACAATTTTTTGATATAACAGGGAGATGGATTTTGGTATTGGTGTTGGTGTTGACGAGTACAGGATATATACGGGATTTTCCAGTTTGTCAGCATACTGTCTATTTGAGAGACCAGAGGCTTATAATTAAGTAGAAACCAGGAGTCCGGGGAAGGAGCAATCTGCAGGCCTAAATATTTAAGAGAACGTGATGACCACTTAAATGGAGACGAGAGTTGGGCTGCCGCCACCACCTCTTCAGAGCATGTTATGTTAAGTGCTACAGATTTATCAGGGTTAATTTTAAAGTTGGAGATTTCCTCTAAATTGGCAAACACATCAGCCAGTATTGGGGGCGATACTTGTGGATTTGAGGTTAATATCAAGAGGTCTTCAGCAAAAGACGCAGTCAGTTGTACCTGTCCACCAACCTCCACCCCTCGAATCTGTTTGCATTGCTGAATATGCTGAATCAGGGTTTTGATCGTTAAAACAAAGAAAAGAGGTGACAGCGGACAAATAGTCTAGACGATGATAGGATTGGTGGGGCACTGAGAAGTGTGTGTAGTCTTTACCCATTGGGTTAAATGATCTCCATACATCCCGCAACTGCATGTCTGAGAGTGTTTTATGTAGTAGTCTAAGGCTCCTCTAGGATTGCTGTGAGCTGCCTTTAGATGAATCCAAAAACGGTTCTAGAGTGACATTCAGATCTCCACCCAGTATACATACCCCTGCTTGAAATAATTTCAATTGTTGCAAAAGTGGCTACCAACCATCTGACCTGTTGGCTGTTTGGCGAATATATGCCTGCAAACGTGACTGGGGTGTTTGCAATTAAACCCTTGACAAAAAGGAATCTACATTCTGGGTCAGATAGTTGAGAGGTATATGTAAAAGGTACAGACTTCTTAATGGCTATGGACACACCACATTTTTTCAACTCAGGTGCGAATGAAACAATTTGTTAAAATATGTTGTGGATAACTGGGGCATTTTCCCCTTTACCAAATGCGTAGGATAGCAACATCCGTGCTTTGAGATCTCAAAACCTGAAGAAGTCTGGATCTCTTAGTAGGTGAATTCATCCCCTTTACGTTCCATGTAGCTACGTGTATGTCAGACATGTCTGGTAGAAATCAAAGGAAACTAAGAACAGTAATAGTAGGAATTTGTGAAATATCAGTTATGACAACAGACTTATATGAGTACTATGGTCTACTTATGCAATTAAAGCACAGTGTACAATAAAATAGGAGAGGAGATTGTAGAATACACAAAATATACAGAACATTCAAAATCGCTGGTGATGCTCAGATTTAGTGCAACAGCCTGCATTTTACTAAACACTCCGGAGAAGCAGCAAGGAACAACATAGAAACGTGCAGATCCGGTAAAGATTCATAAGCCGCCTCAAGGAGTCCCCTCTGGGTTCGGCTTCCACATGGGTAGAAAGTCTCTTCCGATTGTTGTTCCCCCGTGCCGAAACCCACAGAGTAATTCTGGGAAGATCGGTAAGCCTCGGAAGCGAAGCTACGTCCACTATTTGAAGCCAAGACAAAGGCCGTTGAGGATCCATCCCAAGGTCGTCATATAAAGATGCTAGGTCATCAGGACATCGAATGGTTTTCATGGAACCGTTGATTACAAAGGCGATCCCAAAGGGAAACAACCAGCGGTATTGGATGCCCTTAGCTCTCAGAGCTTCCGTCAGCGGTTTAAGCTGTCGTCGCTTGTTCATGGTGACTGGAGAAATATCCTGAAATATCGTGTAGGTATAGCCATTATGCGATAATGTGTGAGACTCTCTAGCTTTCCAAAGAATCGAGTCTCTGTGTGTTGAGTTTAAGAGCCGGCAAATCACATCTCTCGGGGGGTCCCCGTCTTTTGTTTTCGGTCTCAGAGCTCTGTGCGCTCTTTCTTCCACTAGAGTATCACCGTGGTCGTTTGGCAACAATGTTTTCAGCATATTGAATACCGTCATTGGTATGTCGGACGGTTGCTGGCTATCTATTTTAACCAATAAAAAGATTTTTTCATATTCCAAAAGGAGTGCTGAACCTTTTCCTTCTTAGTGGTCAGATACTTCTACACGCTCGCTCTGCAGAATATCGTCTTGCTGAAGACTATGCAAGTGTACGCTGTTACTGGCAGAATACATAACAATTAAAGAATATTTGTCAGCTCTCCTGTATTACCCCTGAAAAAACTATTCTGAAGCACCTTTTATTAGAACTGTAAAGGATTTGCCAGACACAGCTTCTGTGTCGACGTCCCTGGTTAATCAGTCTGCATCTGCTCCTAGGTCTGATAGAGTGACTCGATCTTCTACCACTCAGGTTGGGAGGCTGAGGAGTGGGAGAACCTTTGATGACCGGAAAGCACATTAGGACAAGACTAAAGTTTTTCCATGAATACCTAGGCAAACACCAGGACTATTGACAGGGGACTTTTGACCCTGGCTTGCAAATTTTATGCTGGGGCAACCACACAGAACTGGCCCATGAGTAGTGGCCCATCCTTACCCTATATTCCTCTGCCTGCCCTAGGCTAGAGTCCACCCTCCACCCCTTATAACATATTATATCAGGCTAGAGACCCTCCTACCCCTCACTATATTCGATATACAGGCCAGAGATCCCCCTACCTCATTACTATTTATTAAATGCAGGCAGACCCCCTTCCTCTTAGTATATATTACATGCATACTTCAGACCTCCATCTTCACTACTAGATATATATATATATATATATATATATATATATATATATATATATATATATATATATATATATAGTTTACAGACCATCTGGACAAAGTTAAAAGTGTGACAAGGACAAGGACCAAATTGTGATGGCTAGCCGACTGGGTCATCTATAGATACAATTTTTTGATATAACAGGGAGATGGATTTTGGTATTGGTGTTGGTGTTGACGAGTACAGCAGTCACTCAAACAATGTTAATGGCCTAGTAATATAACCCTGCTTAAGAAGAAAATTGTAGTTCGAGAGCAGTTGCATATAATCTAAGCAGTGTAGTCGTATGTGCGGAAACTTCGCTCTCAAAAACTCCAAAGACGGAAAGTCTCCGTTGTGCACAATGTCACTCAAAGCCACATCCTTTAAGTCTGAACTTAATAAGGGATGAGCCCTACTGCTCGCATCTTTAAGACCTAATAGATCACCTAATGTTGTCAAGAGCGACGGAGTTGGGCAAATGTCCCCCTTCAAAGACAGTTTTTTCCAGACAGTCAACGTCGCTTTTGCAAGCAAATTAGTAGGAGCAACTTTTGGGCAGGGTAATACCGATCGTAGCAGCGTTTGAGTTAAAGATCCATTGCACATATCTTCTTCTACAGATACGTAGAGTTTGGAGCGCGATATCCCATACCAGTCCAGGATTCTATTCAACTGAATAGCCTGATAAAAAATCTTGTATGTCCATGAAATTAAGACCTCCTAACATCTTTGGCCTAGTCAGAGTTCTATGTGCCAACCTATGCCCTTTCTTGTCCCAAACAAAACTCAGTAGTTTAGAGTTGATACTATGGAAATAATGTTGCGGAAGAAAAATAGGCATGGTCTGTAACAAGTAGGTTATTTTGGGTATTATCAACATTTTTAGAAGGTTACATCTGCCCAGCCAGGATATATACGGGATTTTCCAGTTTGTCAGCATACTGTCTATTTGAGAGACCAGAGGCTTATAATTAAGTAGAAACCAGGAGTCCGGGGAAGGAGCAATCTGCAGGCCTAAATATTTAAGAGAACGTGATGACCACTTAAATGGAGACGAGAGTTGGGCTGCCGCCACCACCTCTTCAGAGCATGTTATGTTAAGTGCTACAGATTTATCAGGGTTAATTTTAAAGTTGGAGATTTCCTCTAAATTGGCAAACACATCAGCCAGTATTGGGGGCGATACTTGTGGATTTGAGGTTAATATCAAGAGGTCTTCAGCAAAAGACGCAGTCAGTTGTACCTGTCCACCAACCTCCACCCCTCGAATCTGTTTGCATTGCTGAATATGCTGAATCAGGGTTTTGATCGTTAAAACAAAGAAAAGAGGTGACAGCGGACATCCCTGTCTCGTGCCATTCAAGATCTGAAATGTGGGAGATAAAGTGCCATTCACTCGTACCTTCGCAGAGGGGCAAGTGTACAAAGCCATAATGTGTGCGATAATGAATTCCGGTAGGCCAAACTTCTGGAGCGTTCTAACCATAAAAGTCCAATCTACACCATCGAACGCTTTCTCTGCATCTGTGGATAACAATGGCAAAGGGAGTTTGCGTTTTTGCGCCTATTGAATCAGATGAAGTACCCGCCAAGTGTTGTCTCTGCCCTCCCTTCCCGCAACAAAGCCCACTTGTTCCGGGTTAATCAAATCTGGCAACATCAGTTTCAGTCTATTAGCTAGGATCTTAGCATAAATCTTTATGTCTGCATTTAACAACGAGATAGGCCTATAACTGCCACAGAGAGTCGGGTCTTTATCCACTTTAGGAATTATAGAGATGTGTGCCTCCAATGTCTGTCGGGTAAAACCACTGCCTTCAGACATGGACTTAAATGTCAAGACCATATGTGGCAAGAGCAAGTCTTGCAAGGCAGCGTCTACTTCTGACAGAGAGAAGGGCCGAGACAACACTTCCTTCTGACTATCATCAAGAGAAGGCAGGTGCAAGTTCTGCAAGAAAGTATCAATAGCGTCGCTCCGCTTTGCAAACTGTTCCCCGGACTCCTGCGCCCTAATGCCATACAAAGTCTCGTAATATGATTTAAACTGTTGTGCAATAACTCCAGTTTCTGAGGATTCAATCCCGCTATCCGTCTTAATTGTTTTAATATAAGTTTGGTCCTGTCGTTTTTTAGCCATGAGGGCCATAAGCTTTGATCCCCTATTGCCATGAACATACATAGCATGTTTGGAGTTTAGGTAAGCTTTAGAGGCTCTAAGGTTTAATATCTGTTTGAGGTGTTCCCGTTGCGTAATCAATTCTTTCTGGGTCTGGGCAGCTAAGGACTGTTTATGTTGGCCTTCCAATATTAAAATCTTCCTCACGGTGTCATATACCTCTTGCCTGTGAGCCTTTTTAGCATGGGAGCCTATCGAGATGAACTCGCCTCTTACCACTGATTTATGAGCCTCCCAAGTGTTGGACATGGAGATATTCTCATCTATATTTTCGTCAAAGTAATTACGGAGACTGCCTGAAATTCTCTGCATATGAGCAGAAGACTTCAACAACGTTTCATTTAACCGCCAAGTATACAACGTCTTGGGTAAAGATGCCACCTTAAAACCCATGACCACTGGAGCATGATCTGACACAACAATCTGCCCTATAGCTATTTTGGACACCATGGAGAGCTGTGAAGCCTTAACAAACAAATAGTCTAGACGATGATAGGATTGGTGGGGCACTGAGAAGTGTGTGTAGTCTTTACCCATTGGGTTAAATGATCTCCATACATCCCGCAACTGCATGTCTGAGAGTGTTTTATGTAGTAGTCTAAGGCTCCTCTAGGATTGCTGTGAGCTGCCTTTAGATGAATCCAAAAACGGTTCTAGAGTGACATTCAGATCTCCACCCAGTATACATACCCCTGCTTGAAATAATTTCAATTGTTGCAAAAGTGGCTACCAACCATCTGACCTGTTGGCTGTTTGGCGAATATATGCCTGCAAACGTGACTGGGGTGTTTGCAATTAAACCCTTGACAAAAAGGAATCTACATTCTGGGTCAGATAGTTGAGAGGTATATGTAAAAGGTACAGACTTCTTAATGGCTATGGACACACCACATTTTTTCAACTCAGGTGCGAATGAAACAATTTGTTAAAATATGTTGTGGATAACTGGGGCATTTTCCCCTTTACCAAATGCGTAGGATAGCAACATCCGTGCTTTGAGATCTCAAAACCTGAAGAAGTCTGGATCTCTTAGTAGGTGAATTCATCCCCTTTACGTTCCATGTAGCTACGTGTATGTCAGACATGTCTGGTAGAAATCAAAGGAAACTAAGAACAGTAATAGTAGGAATTTGTGAAATATCAGTTATGACAACAGACTTATATGAGTACTATGGTCTACTTATGCAATTAAAGCACAGTGTACAATAAAATAGGAGAGGAGATTGTAGAATACACAAAATATACAGAACATTCAAAATCGCTGGTGATGCTCAGATTTAGTGCAACAGCCTGCATTTTACTAAACACTCCGGAGAAGCAGCAAGGAACAACATAGAAACGTGCAGATCCGGTAAAGATTCATAAGCCGCCTCAAGGAGTCCCCTCTGGGTTCGGCTTCCACATGGGTAGAAAGTCTCTTCCGATTGTTGTTCCCCCGTGCCGAAACCCACAGAGTAATTCTGGGAAGATCGGTAAGCCTCGGAAGCGAAGCTACGTCCACTATTTGAAGCCAAGACAAAGGCCGTTGAGGATCCATCCCAAGGTCGTCATATAAAGATGCTAGGTCATCAGGACATCGAATGGTTTTCATGGAACCGTTGATTACAAAGGCGATCCCAAAGGGAAACAACCAGCGGTATTGGATGCCCTTAGCTCTCAGAGCTTCCGTCAGCGGTTTAAGCTGTCGTCGCTTGTTCATGGTGACTGGAGAAATATCCTGAAATATCGTGTAGGTATAGCCATTATGCGATAATGTGTGAGACTCTCTAGCTTTCCAAAGAATCGAGTCTCTGTGTGTTGAGTTTAAGAGCCGGCAAATCACATCTCTCGGGGGGTCCCCGTCTTTTGTTTTCGGTCTCAGAGCTCTGTGCGCTCTTTCTTCCACTAGAGTATCACCGTGGTCGTTTGGCAACAATGTTTTCAGCATATTGAATACCGTCATTGGTATGTCGGACGGTTGCTGGCTATCTATTTTAACCAATGAAAAGATTTTTTCATATTCCAAAAGGAGTGCTGAACCTTTTCCTTCTTAGTGGTCAGATACTTCTACACGCTCGCTCTGCAGAATATCGTCTTGCTGAAGACTATGCAAGTGTACGCTGTTACTGGCAGAATACATAACAATTAAAGAATATTTGTCAGCTCTCCTGTATTACCCCTGAAAAAACTATTCTGAAGCACCTTTTATTAGAACTGTAAAGGATTTGCCAGACACAGCTTCTGTGTCGACGTCCCTGGTTAATCAGTCTGCATCTGCTCCTAGGTCTGATAGAGTGACTCGATCTTCTACCACTCAGGTTGGGAGGCTGAGGAGTGGGAGAACCTATCGCAGCCTGGCCAGACGGAGCTAGCTCCCGCCCTCGGTCTATTTATATTTTAATTTCCTGCTCCTCCTTTGCCTGTGATTCTGTCTTGTTTCCTGGTTCTGCTGTTCTGCTAGTACTATTGACCTCTGCTTTACATTGACCCTGGCTTTACTGACTACACTCCTGCTCTGCGTTTGTTACCTCGTACACTCCTTGTTTGACTCGGCTCGTTCACTACTCTTGTTGCTCACGGTGTTGCCGTGGGCAACTGCCCCATTTCCCTTAGCTTCTGTGTACCCTTGTCTGTTTGTCTGTTGTGCACGTATTGAGCGTAGGGACCGTCGCCCAGCTGTACGCCGTCGCCTAGGACGAGTCGTGAAAGTAGGCAGGGACTGAGTGGCGGGTAGATTAGGGCTCACCTGTCTGTCTCCCTACCCCGGCCATTACAAGAACTCTGTATTATTTCAATCCTCTGTTATTCCTCTTGGAAATGTATGAATAAATTGACAACTGGGTGTTACCATTCTCCTTGTTAAAGGACTGTGTCCCTACACACTCTACTAGTCCAATCATTGCTGACAGTATCAGACTGTGTAGGGATTCATACTATTGATAAAGTGAATGGTAACACTTTGTTAGGTCAATTAGTCAATTACACCTGGACTAGACAGAAACTTTTTGGAGCACTACTGATTGATTTTAACAATTGAGCAACAGCTCCAGTCCACAAGATTGCATGTAACTTAATGTATTGTTTTGTACTGAAGCTGTATCTCTATAGTTAAAATTAATTAGTTGCATCACAAAAAGTCTCCATGTTCACCAGGGCTTATTCATACATTTCCAGGAGGAATAACAGAAGAATGTCACAACACAAACGTCTAAGTAAGGATGCTCCATACTTACAGGTGACATCTTCTCTAATTGTTTTTTGTTCTCTTTCCTTTTTGTCTACACCCACTACAGACTGATATGACAACTTCTCCTGACAACTGCAGAGTTTGCTTCCGAGACATATTTGCCCCTTCACTTCTGCAGCCATCTTCAGTCTACAAACTATAAGGCAGTGGTGGTGATTTGGGGGCCTAAATCCTGCTGAAATGTTCCCTTTAAATTTTAAATAATTAGACCCCAGACCAAACACCCTTAATTAATTATACCCCAGTCCAGATCTTCTAAAGTAATCAGAACCCAGACCGGACCCCCTAAATTAATCAGACACCTAACTAGACCCCCTAAATAAATTAGACCCCCTAAATTACTCAGACCCCCATAAATTAATCAGACCACAGAAAAGACCATCCAAATTAATCAGACCAGAGGGAGAAAAGAAAAGAAAAGAAAAGAAAAAATATGAAGACTCCAAATCAGACGCCTACTTATACTTACCAATCCTCGCTCCCCTGGCCTCTTCTGCTCCTCTTCTGTCACCCGCTGCACATCATGTCCTGCTGACATCCAGTGTCAGGACCTACCAAATTTATGCTGTCGAAAACCTATCCAATATAAGTAAATGTGCCCCAATGTGTTCTGGACAGACAAAGAAGCCATATTTGGTGAACACCAAAGCCAGCATTTCACCAGAATAACTCCATACTAACTGTGAAGCATGATGGTGGGAATGGTTTGGGGCTTCTTTTTCTGCATCAAGGTCGGACCAGCTCACAATCATAGAATTTGCAATGAATTCTTTATTCAGAAGCTTAGCTGAAAGTGGACCTTGCCTAAACATGCCAGTAAGGAATGGCTAAAAAAAAATTAGATGGAGGGTGCATGGCCAAGCCGATTCTAAATCCCATCAAGATGCTGTGTGAGAATTTGAAATGGGCTGTGGATGCTAAAAAGTGTGAAAAACATTCTCCCAGTTGATGTCAGAGAGTTATAAGAAATGCCTGCTGGAAGTTAGGGTCTGCCAAAGGAAACCATACCAGGTATTGGAGCCAATTTATTTTTTTAACAGAAGGAAATGGCATGTCTGTGAATTTTATGCTCATATTGCATATGTTAAAAAAGAAAAAAAAACTTCACATATGACTGTACAGTGCCCTAGCCAGAGAGAGCCCTCATGAACAGTGCCCTAGCCGGAGAGTGCCACCTTCAGCAGTGTCCAAGACAAAGTGTGCCCCCATAAACAGTGCTCCATCTTTAGAGTGCCTCCATCAATAATGCCCCAGCAGAGACCTGCCTCATTAATAAACAGTGTTTTGGGGGATTTAGAGGCTTGTTAAAGTGGTCTTTGCTGGTGACAAACACCCTTTAAAGTATAATTTTACTTTAAATAATGTTCATTTTTAAAAGTCCATTGGAACAAAACTAAGCATAGGATTAGGCTAGAACAGGAATGAACATCCCAAGATTGAAAAATGTTACGTCTTCAAGGGGCCATATAAACAGTGCCTGCCAAAAATTTGCACCATGCTCAATGTTTGTCGGGGATTGCCCCCATATGCAATGCTTGCCAGGGATACCTCCTATATGCAGGGCCTGCCAGGTATTATCCCCCATACTCATACAAAATGATTGCTAGTAGTTGCCTCCGTATGCAATGCCTGCCAAGATTACCCCTATACTCAATGCCTGCTGGAGACTGCCCCATACACAGTGCCTACCAGAAAGTGCCCCCTATACACAATACCTGTCAGTGATTACCCACATACAGTGTTACTGCCATAGAGTGCATACCAATATACAGTGCCCTAGCTAGTGACTGCCCCAATTTACAATGCTACAGCTGGTGAGTGCCTCATTAATAGTTCCCCAGCTAGAAAATGCCTGTAATGTCCTTGGCTGTGGGCTGTCAGTTCCAACCTCCCCCTGACAGCCGCAGCCACAAGTCGACAAGTGCTGGCCCCAACCTCCTACTCAGGAGACGCCAGCGCTTGTGTCCAATCACCTCTGCCGGATCCCGTAGGGTCATTGACGAACTTTGACCCGTGAGTACCCTGAACTATAAGAGGCATCCAGCCCCCTAGTTCTATGCCTGAGCGTTGTTGTGTTCCCTATAGTTTGTCTATGCAAATGGTCCCCTAGTGTTTCCTGCTTCCAGTGTTTCCTGTTCCTGTAACCTGTATCCTGATCTAGTGCCGTGCTTAGCTGTAGTCGTGCTGTGCTGGATACCACGCCTGTCCTGCTTCTCCACGCCTGACGTCTACCTGCTGCCTAGTTACTGCCAAGCTACTGTCCGTGCTGCCACAGGTACCCTATATAACTATAGACTCTGACCTGCGCCCTGTTGGCCAGCTGCCTTACCGCCAAGGCGGTACGGCCCAGTGGGTCCATAGCCCCTTCGTGACAGTACGCTCAGGCCATGGACCCTGCTGGTCGGTTCAAGACTATGACGACGACACAGAAGATGCGAGCGGATATGCTGGACCTCCGGTCTCGACAGGACCAACTCCTCCAGGCGTTGAACATTCTTGCACGTCGGCAGGAGGCACAAGCTGCCGTGCCTCCTATTACACCTGCTGGCACTGTGGATCCTCAGTCTACACCTCTTGGCAGTATTGACCCACGTGTTTCTTTGCCACTTCCTGACCGCTATGATGGAGAAGTAAGTACCTGTCGTGGTTTTCTTAATGCCAGATCCACTTCAGCTTGTATGCTAGGACATTTTCGTCTGATGGCGCCAGGGTTGCTTTCATCATTTCTCTCCTCACCGGAAAGGCTCTTACATGGGCGAACCCTATCTGGGAGAGACAAGGACCAGAGACCCGTGACTTCCCTGCCTTCCTCCGGACTTTTCGCATGGTGTTTGAGGAGCCTGGATGGGTCTCATCTGCAGCGGCCTCTTTGATTAACCTGTGCCAAGGAGACACCTCCGTGAATGAGTATGCCATCCACTTTCGCACCCTGGCGGGAGAGCTCTTATGGAACAATGAGGCTCTGGTGGCTACATTCTGTCACGGACTTTCTTCCAGAATTAAAGACGAACTTGCCGCCCGCGATCTGCCGTCTACCCTGGATGACCTCATCCTTCTGACTGCCCGGATTGATATACGGATCCGTGAATGCCTCCAAGAGGTTCAACGGGAGGGAGCCCTTCCTAGTCTGGTCCTTACGTTGCAGCAACCCCTGCTGTCCTCAGATGTCGATCCTCCTAAGAAGTCGGTAATAACGAATCAGTATAAGTTATCTAACCAAGAGAGACAATGCAGATGCACATCTGGACTCTGTCTTTATTGCAGTCTCGATGGCCATCTGGTGCACCTGTGCCTCCAAAAATCACAAAACCTAGGGTTGCTTGGAGTGACGACCTTGGGTAAAGATGGACTTCCATCTAAATTGTCCATACCTGTGACCATAGTGTCCGGCGAGAGAACGCATCAGGGCTCTGCGTATCTGGACTCTGGATCCGCTGCTAATTTCATCCGCAGAGAGCTGGTGGACCTTCTGCAATTGCCCACTACCCCTCTGGAGAGCCCGTTGACAGTTGCTTCAGTAAATGAACTACCTCTGCCAGATCCTGTTATAGCTGTTACCAAACCACTGAGGCTCCAAGTGGGAGCTCTTCACTCCGAACTTCTGCCTTTCTATGTCCTGCCCAAAGCTGTTAACCCTGTGTTGCTGGGCCTGCCTGCCATGCCCCAGTTCTGGACTGGAATTCTGGAGAGGTTCTCCAGTGGGGCTCTGAGTGTCAAAGTCGTCGCCTGGTGTGGATTCGTTTGGCTCAGCCCTCGCTGACTCAGTCATTGGCAGGATTGCCGGGTCATTATGCTGCCTTTTACGAACATCTTCAGTAAGAGGGAGGTGGAGACACTGCCTCCACATCGGGCATATGACTGCCCTATTGAACTGATTCCTGGTGCATCCCTTCCCCGTGGTAGGGTATATCTTCTCTCCTTGCTAGAGACTCTGTCCATGTCCTCCTATGTGAAAGAGAACTTAGAAAGGGGCTTCATACGAAAGTCTTCCTCCCTGGCAGGAGCCGTGTTCTTTTTCGTCAAAAAGAAAGATGGCTCTCTTCGTCTTTGCATCGACTACCGTGGTCTCAAGCAGATCACGGTGAAGAATAAATATCCGTTGCCACAGATCTCCAAACTGTTTGATCGTATACGCGGTGCAAATTTTTTTTCGAAACTAGACCTGCGTGGGGCTTAAAACCTAGTCCGGATTCGCCAGGGTGATGAATGGAAGATTGTATTTAACACCCGTGATGGACACTATGAGTATCTAGTAATGCCCTTCGGCTTGTGCAATACTCCCGCGGTCTTCCAGGAGTTTGTGAATGACGTTTTCCGTAAACTCCTTTATGTTTGTGTTGTAGTCTACCTTGATGACATCTTGATTTTCTCCCCAGATCCTATGACGCACCAGAGTCCGTCAGGTTCTGCTACGGTTAAGGGAGAATCGTCTGTACGCCAAGTTGGAGAAGTGCGTATTTGACAAGGATGCTCTACCCTTCCTGGGCTACATCATCTCGAATTGAGGCCTCGAGAGAGAGACCCTGAGAAGGTAAAGTCTGTCCTGGAGTGGCCACGTCCTCAAGGCTTGAAGGCCATACAGCGCTTTTTGGGATTTGCTAACTTTTACAGGCAGCTTATTCCGAACTTGCATTGTCTCGGTCAAACCCCTGCAAATTGGGGACATTCCTCCTGGGAGGACTTTTGTGCGGCTGGCTAATCGTGGAAGAATCCTCCGCTGGGGTCACTCCTCTAGACTGGCAGGTCAAGCAGGGTTACGTAAGACCCGGGATTTGATTGCTCGTCACTTCTGGTTTCCCACTCTGCCCAAGGATATTGTGGACTTCATTTCTTCCTGTGCTGTATGTGCAGCCAACAAGGCCACCCACTCCAGACCTGCTGGCCTGTTCCAGACATTGCCTGTGCCCAATGCTCCCTGGCAGCATATAGCGATGGACTTTATCACAGACCTGCCGCTCTCTGCTGGATGCAGTGCTGTCTGGGTGGTGGTGGACCGATTTTCGAAGATGGCCCACTTCTTTCCTCTGACCGGTCTTCCTTCTGCTCCTCAGTTGGCCAAGTTATTTATTCACACATCTTCCGCCTGCACGGCTTGCCGCAGCATATTGTGTCTGATTGGGGGGTTCAGTTTACCTCGAAGTTCTGGAGAGCCCTCTGCGGACTTTTTGGTGTGAAGTTGGACTTTTCTTCTGCCTACCATCCTCAGTCTAATGTCAGGTCGGGAGGATCAACCAGATTTTGGAGAACTACCTACGCGCCTTCATCTCCAAACAGCATGATGACAGGGTGCAGCTTCTCCCATGGGCGGAGTTCTCCTACAATAATCACACCAGCGAGTCTACTAGGAATACACGAATACACCGTTCTGCATTGTCTACAGCCAGCACCCACAAATTCCTCTTCTGGTGCCTGATACTTCCGAGGTACCTGCAGCTGACTCCACGTTTAGAGACTTTTTGCAGATCTGGCAGCAGACTCGATCCTCCATCCTAATGGCAGTGAACCACAGGAAACGGAAGGCTAACACAAGGAGATTAGAGCCTCCTCGGTTTCTTCCTGGCACTAAGGTCTGGCTGTCGTCTAGGAATATTCGACTGAGGGTACCGTCATGTAAATTTGCCCCCAGGTTCCTCGGACCATTCGAGGTCCTGCAGCAGATCAACCCTGTCGCCTACAAGCTTCGGCTGCCTCCTACCCTCAGGATTCCCAACTCCTTCCATGTCTCCCTCCTGAAACCAGTGATCCTGAACCGCTATTCCAAGACTCCCAGCCCTGCGGTTGCCTCCTCAGACATCTTTGAGGTCAAAGAGATCTTGGACACCAAGAGAGTGAGAGGAAAGACTTTTTATTTGGTGGATTGGAGTGGGTTCGGTCCTGAAGAGAGGTCCTGGGAGCCAGAGGAGAACCTCAATGCCCCTACTCTTCTGAAGAAGTTTCTCTCTCGTTCTGGTCCCAAGAAGAGGGGGCGTAAGAGGGGGGATACAGTAATATCAGTGGCTGCGGGCTGTCAGCTCCTCCCCCTGACAGCCGCAGCCACGAGTCGGCAAGCTCTGGCCCCAGCCTCCTCGCGTCCACTCACCTCTGCCGGATCCCGTAGGGTGCGCGCGCACGCTCGTGCCCAGTCTTAAATGGGCAGCACGCACACCGGACCTCATGGACGAACTTTGACCCGTGAGTTCCCTGGACTATAAGAGGGATCCAGCCCCGTAGTTCTATGACTGAGCATTGTTGTGTTCCCTATAGTTTAACTATGCAAATGGTCCCCTAGTGTTTCCAGCTCCCAGTGTTTCCTGTTCCTGTAACCTCTATCCTGATCTATTGCCATGCTTAGCTGTAGTCGTGATTTGCTGGATACCACGCCTGTCCTGCTTCTCCACGCCTGACGTCTACCTGCTGCATAGTTCCTGCCAAGCTACTGTCTGTACTGCCACAGATACCCTATATAACTGTAGACGCTGACCTGTGCCCTGTTGGCCAGCTGCCTTACCACCAAGGCGTTACTGCCCAGTGGGTCCACAGACCCTTAGTGATAATGCCTCTATCAATAGTGCGACAGCCATAGAGTGCCCTCTTCAAAATTCTCTAGCTGGAGTGTTCCCATTAACAGTGCCCAATCCAGAGAGGGCCTCCATCACGGTGGCCTAGTCAGAGAGCTTTACCATCAATAGTTCTATTCTGACTTTTTTTTTATATAATGTGCCTAGTAGAGATCAGTAGAATTGCCCCTTTGTTAATAACAGGTAAGTAAACTGAACACCAGAAGTGCTTACACTTTTATACACATATACAGTCAACATTTGGTTGTCAAACGTTCAGAGACCATGCAGCAGAGAACTCTGTTTACATGCCTCATCTGTATACCCGGCTTGTACAGATGGTTCAAAGAGCTATAACAAATTCTAATGCTATAGTCAGTCAGATATATTGTGTTGTTTTTTTTGTTTTTTTTTTAAATAATGAAACATTGCCAAGGGAATGTCTCCTTATTTGCACAGCAGACAAAGAATGGCGACAGCACACTGCGAAAACCAATGTAACCTAAACCACTAAATATAAAGAAATATGCATTACTGCTAAATCTTCTTACAATAGGGAGGTTCTTAGTGCACATTTTGATCAAAAAGTGTTTGCCCACCTGCCACGACAAGGCGACCTCTATAAGGGGGGGACGACCTACTCTGCACATACACCCAGAACTGGGACTAAGCCTACATATATATCTGGGGATGGTAGGAACCAGCATTAAACTAATTAAAATCACCCAGGGCAGAATGGGAGGAGTGCAAGAACAAAAAATGGAGGCAGTCACTGACCCCACATATATGGATCACATAAACAACACAAAAGTTTGCACAGTACATTCCAACAAAATGATATAAAATGTGTATGCCGGTGCAAGAACACCTACGACTGCAAATATACATCCTTATTTGTACAGATATCCATTCCCATTTTTTATGTAAAAAAAGATCTGTGCGAGAGCAGATCTCATGAATGCAGTGTGAATTACAATTGGAGGAATACGGAGGTAAGGTTGGGTGCATACAAGTCTAAGGCCCCATACACACGACCGTAAAATATCTCAGCAATTACGAACCCGCCCGGTTCTATTGGCCGCAGACACCTTTCCGTATCGCTATGGATAGGTGTCCGTGCCGTAGAACCGTGCCGGGAATTAAGGAGCATCTCCTACTTTTCGTTTTTTACGGGCCGTGCTCCCATACTTTGTATAGGAGCATAGCCAGAAAATGTGGCCCGCGGCCCGTGGTGGCCGGCCATGCACGCATTCGAGGGCCGTGACTCCGGGCACGGCCGTGTGCATGAGGCCTTATGGTGCCATATAGCAACTCAGAGTTTGGAATCCGTGTGACACAGTCATGTGCATAAGGGTACGTGCACACCACATTTTCGAACTATTCAACAGCATCCATTTTTCTCTACAAAACTAGTACACTTTTTTGGTCTACAACTGACCAAAAAATTACATCAACAATCATCAATGATATAACAATATATCCGAAGGACCTCAGAGGAAGTCTATGGGGTCTGTCAGGCACCATTGGTATCTGAGAAACCTAAAGAGAAAGATGTCAAGTACATTCAAAATAATGTGTAATAGAAAAACTTTCTTTATTAACAGATAGAAAGACAAACAGTTAAAAATGAGTCATACAGTGTAAAAGGGCGTCAGCCCACACGGAATACATGAAAAGATACTGATGATGGTATTAAATAACAAAGACCCAGGGTTAAATGTTAACTCGGTGAACAGCTCAGTACATGTAGCATAGGTGTAAGGGAATAAATCAAGTGATTCTAGTGTCTATAGCACCATTAGCTGGTATTGGTAATTGTAATCAATAAATATAGGTTAGTGTCATGTAGCAGTATAGCTGAGACTGATTGAGGAGCAGTACAACCTGGATCTAAATGGCCATATGTATTAGGTAAATGAGAAATGGCACGTACCCGGATTCATGTAGCCGCATGGGGGAGACGCCAAACCCGACGCGCGTTTCGGCAGATGCCTTCGTCCGGGGGTGGCGTCTTCCCTGCGGGACCCTCCCTTATATCTGAACATAATTAGAGAAGATTGGTGTCCATGTGGGTAATATGGGAGGTTATTTCGGCGACAGGCCGGGGGTAGCAAGATGGCTACTGCCCCACTTCCGGTAAACCGCGTCATCGAGGCCGACGTGCGCGGACACTGTCTGACAGCGCCGCCCACGTCCATCCCAGGATTGGAGACCCGGCCGAAAGTGAGTGAGCCACTCCCCCACCCCTAGCTAGCGCACACCTCTCTCACCCTGTACCACTGGATAAGAAGCAGGCTTGTGAAACGGAGATAGATATATGTAAATATAGATGAGGGGATCGGGAGACGATGAATGTTAGCTTAGTAACAAGAGTATGGCACATATGAATATAACCTGTAAAGAAGAGAGAAAGCAGAAAAGAAGGAAGGGGAGAAACGGAAGAAACAAAGAAGGAGACCAGAGACAGAAAAAACGCAAGTGTGTGTGTGAATGTTAACAGGAGGACGGTCCATGTAAACACTTGGATGATACACTGATATGTAAATAAGGGACCGAAAAAAACTCAAAAACTGAATAAATAAATAATTAATTGATTACTAGGTGGAGAAAGTGACAAAATATGTGTAAATAAAGAAATAAAATAAAATAAAAAAACCCCATGCCATTTCATTGTATGTATATATGTGATGAATATGCAAATGTATAGAATACTGTATGTGAAGATTCCATATATATATATAAATAAATAAATAAATCAGGCATGTTCCTAATTATGAATACATCAATATTAAAAAAAAAAATATATATATATATATATATATATAAATGTATCCATATGCTGTTGTGTGAAAGAGAAAACATAATGTGTGTAAATAACTGAAAAAGTAAAAAAGAGCATAATTGATATATGTGTAAGGTTTGCCAAGATTAAATAATGTGCAACCATATATTTAAAGAGAAACAAGAAAAGAGATGTATATATAGATTTTTTATATTTATGCATATACATGATCAGTAATGTTCATATTCAGTACATCAATAAATGGTTTCATTCCATACACAAAAGAAACATACACAAATGCACAAAAATGTATTGCAAGACATAAACCAACAAAACAAGGGTGTCTACAAACACTATTAAGCATGAATGTACAATAAATAAATGAATAAAATCCATGGTAAAGAAATTCATCAATAAAAAATATATGTGTATATATATATATAAAAAACATGCAAAAATATATGTATATAAAAGACATGCAAAAGTAAGTCAAATAAGTATCTACATGTCTGTGTGTTAAAAAGTCAATCAATAAGTGTATAATGCCAGTGCATAGATATCTACATATCAATATGTTAAAATTCGTAAATGTGTATAAGATCCATAGTGAAATATATGAAATAGTACGATACATAATTAATACCAGTTACTAATACATTATAAAACATGACAATATATATAATACATAGATTATACCCGCATGTGTATGTCTAAAGTGCATAGTGTGATCGATAAAGAACCCCACATAGATCTAATGACAGCATCCCCATAGTAGAAAGAAAGCGATAAAGCATATATACAATATGGAATCGATAAGTAGAATGACAACATGCCAATGGCCAAAGAGCATACATATATATTAACTTCAACGCCTCCAGAGTCCATAGCCTCCAATATCTTCAGCATATATATCTCCAAATATACCTGCATTTCTATATACCTTCAAAAGATAAAGAGTTCATAGAAGAGGGTAGTTAACAAGGTAAGAAATATATATATATATATACATAATAAAATGATAAAACAACATATATTTATTGATTAAAAATGATTTAAAAAACCTAGACCCACAGGGAGTCAGTGGTTCAGAGAAATGGAGCGAAACTCAAAGATTCATTGAGGCCTGATGGATACATTGACCCAAGGGTCCACATCCAACGTGCTTCGCATTGTGCTAATTTTTGCTTAATATTGCCTCCTCTCATATTTGTAACAATGTGATCAATGCCTCTCACCTTTAGTTTTGTTGGATCGCAGGAATGATGTACTTTAAAATGTTGCGGTATCGGTTTCAAAGTTTCCATGACTTCCTCATTTGCTGCTCGTCTGATATCGGACATATGCTCCCTCACTCTCACTTTTAGCTCCCTAGAAGTGAGACCAATGTATACTTTAGGGCATGGACATGTTGCATAATACACCACTGCTTTGGTGGTGCATGTTATCGGATGTGTTATAGTATACGTTTTCGTACCTGTAACATTAGCAAAAGTTGTGATCCTCTCGATATTAGGACATGCCACACAATGCCCACAGGGGGAACACCCCCACTTTGCTCCCTTTGATCCAAACGGATATTTTCTCGTAACAGGATCATAGTGACTCCTCACTAAATGATCTTTCAAATTTCTCCCACGTCTTGCTGTTATGCTGGGGTACCTAGTCACATAATTGGTGAGAATTGGGTCTGTGAGCAAAATGGGCCAATACCTTTTGAAAATTTCCCTCATTTGCGGCCACCTCGAGTGATAGTTCGTTATAAACCTCACCTTATTCTGTGTGTCTCTCTTCTTCTTAGTAAACAAGAGATCATCTCTATTTGTATACTTGGCCCTGTGATACGCTTTTTTGATGGACCGCATACTATAGCCTCGGTCAATGAAGCGGTTTTTTAAGTCCTTGGCCTGTTCCTCAAAAATGGTGTCAGAGGAACATATCCTCCTTATCCTCAGGAATTGCCCGATAGGGATCGCCTGTAGGGTCTGTGGTGGATGGGAGGATGAGAAATGCAGTAAAGAATTAACCGAGGTCTCCTTACGATACACGTCACTCTGTAAAAAACCATCAATGTCCTTGGTTAATTTTATGTCCAAAAAATCAATGTACTGACTGTTGGATTTGTACGTAAATTTAAGATTGAGCTGGTTCTTATTGAGATCTACCATGAATTTGTCCAGCTCAGAGGCTGTACCCTTCCAAATGACCAGGATGTCATCAATGTACCGTGCCCAAAACAGGATCCGGTCCAAATTTACGTACAAATCCAACAGTCAGTACATTGATTTTTTGGACATAAAATTAACCAAGGACATTGATGGTTTTTTACAGAGTGACGTGTATCGTAAGGAGACCTCGGTTAATTCTTTACTGCATTTCTCATCCTCCCATCCACCACAGACCCTACAGGCGATCCCTATCGGGCAATTCCTGAGGATAAGGAGGATATGTTCCTCTGACACCATTTTTGAGGAACAGGCCAAGGACTTAAAAAACCGCTTCATTGACCGAGGCTATAGTATGCGGTCCATCAAAAAAGCGTATCACAGGGCCAAGTATACAAATAGAGATGATCTCTTGTTTACTAAGAAGAAGAGAGACACACAGAATAAGGTGAGGTTTATAACGAACTATCCCTCGAGGTGGCCGCAAATGAGGGAAATTTTCAAAAGGTATTGGCCCATTTTGCTCACAGACCCAATTCTCACCAATTATGTGACTAGGTACCCCAGCATAACAGCAAGACGTGTGAGAAATTTGAAAGATCATTTAGTGAGGAGTCACTATGATCCTGTTACGAGAAAATATCCGTTTGGATCAAAGGGAGCAAAGTGGGGGTGTTCCCCCTGTGGGCATTGTGTGGCATGTCCTAATATCGAGAGGATCACAACTTTTGCTAATGTTACAGGTACGAAAACGTATACTATAACACATCCGATAACATGCACCACCAAAGCAGTGGTGTATTATGCAACATGTCCATGCCCTAAAGTATACATTGGTCTCACTTCTAGGGAGCTAAAAGTGAGAGTGAGGGAGCATATGTCCGATATCAGATGAGCAGCAAATGAGGAAGTCATGGAAACTTTGAAACCGATACCGCGACATTTTAAAGTACATCATTCCTGCGATCCAACAAAACTAAAGGTGAGAGACATTGATCACATTGTTACAAATATGAGAGGAGGCAATATTAAGCAAAAATTAGCACAATGCGAAGCACGTTGGATTTGGACCCTTGGGTCAATGTATCCATCAGGCCTCAATGAATCTTTGAGTTTCGCTCCATTTCTCTGAACCACTGACTCCCTGTGGGTCTAGGTTTTTTAAATCATTTTTAATCAATAAATATATGTTGTTTTATCATTTTATTATGTATATATATATATATTTCTTACCTTTATAACTACCCTCTTCTATGAACTCTTTATCTTTTGAAGGTATATAGAAATGCAGGTATATTTGGAGATATATATGCTGAAGATATTGGAGGCTATGGACTCTGGAGGCGTTGAAGTTAATATATATGTATGCTCTTTGGCCATTGGCATGTTGTCATTCTACTTATCGATTCCATATTGTATATATGCTTTATCGCTTTCTTTCTACTATGGGGATGCTGTCATTAGATCTATGTGGGGTTCTTTATCGATCACACTATGCACTTTAGACATACACATGCGGGTATAATCTATGTATTATATATATTGTCATGTTTTATAATGTATTAGTAACTGGTATTAATTATGTATCGTACTATTTCATATATTTCACTATGGATCTTATACACATTTACAAATTTTAACATATTGATATGTAGATATCTATGCACTGGCATTATACACTTATTGATTGACTTTTTAACACACAGACATGTAGATACTTATTTGACTTACTTTTGCATGTCTTTTATATACATATATTTTTGCATGTTTTTTATATATATATACACATATATTTTTTATTGATGAATTTCTTTACCATGGATTTTATTCATTTATTTATTGTACATTCATGCTTAATAGTGTTTGTAGACACCCTTGTTTTGTTGGTTTATGTCTTGCAATACATTTTTGTGCATTTGTGTATGTTTCTTTTGTGTATGGAATTAAACCATTTATTGATGTACTGAATATGAACATTACTGATCATGTATATGCATAAATATAAAAAATCTATA
Organism: Rhinoderma darwinii; assembly: GCF_050947455.1. Lineage (NCBI taxonomy): Eukaryota > Metazoa > Chordata > Amphibia > Anura > Rhinodermatidae > Rhinoderma > Rhinoderma darwinii. Next base: position 282,500,317 of record NC_134690.1, on the reverse strand, counting down.
TATACATCTCTTTTCTTGTTTCTCTTTAAATATATGGTTGCACATTATTTAATCTTGGCAAACCTTACACATATATCAATTATGCTCTTTTTTACTTTTTCAGTTATTTACACACATTATGTTTTCTCTTTCACACAACAGCATATGGATACATTTATATATATATATATATATATATATATATATATATATTTTAATTTTGATGTATTCATAATTAGGAACATGCCTGATTTATTTATTTATTTATATATATATGGAATCTTCACATACAGTATTCTATACATTTGCATATTCATCACATATATACATACAATGAAATGGCATGGGTTTTTTTAATTTTATTTTATTTCTTTATTTACACATATTTTGTCACTTTCTCCACCTAGTAATCAATTAATTATTTATTTATTCAGTTTTTGAGTTTTTTTCGGTCCCTTATTTACATATCAGTGTATCATCCAAGTGTTTACATGGACCGTCCTCCTGTTAACATTCACACACACTTGCGTTTTTTCTGTCTCTGGTCTCCTTCTTTGTTTCTTCCGTTTCTCCCCTTCCTTCTTTTCTGCTTTCTCTCTTCTTTACAGGTTATATTCATATGTGCCATACTCTTGTTACTAAGCTAACATTCATCGTCTCCCGATCCCCTCATCTATATTTACATATATCTATCTCCGTTTCACAAGCCTGCTTCTTATCCAGTGGTACAGGGTGAGAGAGGTGTGCGCTAGCTAGGGGTGGGGGAGTGGCTCACTCACTTTCGGCCGGGTCTCCAATCCTGGGATGGACGTGGGCGGCGCTGTCAGACAGTGTCCGCGCACGTCGGCCTCGATGACGCGGTTTACCGGAAGTGGGGCAGTAGCCATCTTGCTACCCCCGGCCTGTCGCCGAAATAACCTCCCATATTACCCACACGGACACCAATCTTCTCTAATTATGTTCAGATATAAGGGAGGGTCCCGCAGGGAAGACTCCACCCCCGGACTAAGGCATCTGCCGAAACGCGCGTCGGGTTTGGCGTCTCCCCCATGCGGCTACATGAATCCGGGTACGTGCCATTTCTCATTTACCTAATACATATGGCCATTTAGATCCAGGTTGTACTGCTCCTCAATCAGTCTCAGCTATACTGCTACATGACACTAACCTATATTTATTGATTACAATTACCAATACCAGCTAATGGTGCTATAGACACTAGAATCACTTGATTTATTCCCTTACACCTATGCTACATGTACTGAGCTGTTCACCGAGTTAACATTTAACCCTGGGTCTTTGTTATTTAATACCATCATCAGTATCTTTTCATGTATTCCGTGTGGGCTGACGCCCTTTTACACTGTATGACTCATTTTTAACTGTTTGTCTTTCTATCTGTTAATAAAGAAAGTTTTTCTATTACACATTATTTTGAATGTACTTGACCTCTTTCTCTTTAGGTTTCTCAGTATATATTCATGGTCAGAGTACCAGGTCATGTTGGGTTTACATGTATGTTCCTCCTACTTCATAATCTTGGTTATTTATGTCACTTTGACTGTTACCGGTACTTACCAAGATATATATCTATAGTATCTTTTTTGATGGGGAGTGCATACGTTTGCTGCATGTGTACAATTTGGTTTTCTATACCATTGGTATCTGTCATATGACATATCTGGCAGATCGCTATGGCTTCCATTGTAAACGAAAGCCACACAAGGCTAAGCAACCTTTGGCACGCCAGCTGTTCTGAAACTACAATTCCCAGCATGCCCTGGCAGCCTTTGGCTGGAATAATAAAGTCTTTGGCTGTAAGGGTATGCTGGGAGTTGTAGTTTCACAACAGCTGGAATGCCAAAGGTTGCTTAGCCCTGTGTGGCTTTCGTTTACAATGGAAGCCATAGCGATCTGCCAGATATGTCATATGACAGATACCAATGGTGCCTGACAGACCCCATGGACTTCCTCTGAGGTCCTTCGGATATATTGTTATATCATTGATGATTGTTGATGTCATTTTTTGGACAGTTGTAGACCAAAAAAGTGTACTAGTTTTGTAGAGAAAAATGGATGCTGTTGAATAGTTCGAAAATGTGGTGTGGACGTAGCCTTATGCACATGACTGTGTCACACGGATTCCAAATACTGTGGTGATGCATTTTAATGGGGTCATGCATAACATCATAGAAAATCAAAGCAGCATGTACAAATAACATCATGCTCCATATGATGCCATATACCATACAAGATGTATCCCCAAAAAAAACCTTAAAACAGTTCTCTTGGAGGAAACCTCAGTCCAGGATGTGGCACCCCTCGCAGAACTATGCAGCCCGCAATACGGTTCCATATTCCACACTGTATTAGGGGCCAAAATTCACACAGCTGTGCACATGAGACATTGGGCAAATTCATATTTCCCGTTTCACTGCAATTTTTCTTTTTCATATGTTGAAGTAGAAAAAACGCAGCACCCAGATGTTGCATAAACCTTACTTACATATTGCATTTGAAACCATGGGGGGAATTTATCAAATGATTTATGACAATTTTCTGAGGTAGAAAAGACTCAAAATCATATTTGTGCAAAAATTTTTGACTTTTCACTTCTTCTCGCCGCTTTCGAAAAGTGTTGAGAAAAGTGTGCGAAGTTAAATGGGAGGGTTTGGGGCTAGCAAGCGTCCTACAAATTTGGCATTCCTATAGGCAGAAAATTGAGTCATTTTTAGTGCAAATCTACGCCTTCCCATAGCAGGCGTGGATGCCATTTACTGTCTTTAGTTCTTTCCCAGATGCCCCAAATCTCTTAAAAGTAGTGCGCCTCTTAATAACTTTAACGCATTTCAATCCAACACAGTTTAAGGCCCCATGAACACGACCCTGTTTGGTCCGTGATATACGGTCTGCTTGTCGGCGGCATTTCCCGGACCGAACACAGTGCACAGAGTCGGCCTCCTAGCATCATAGTTATGTAAGATGCCAGGAGTCACTGCCTCGCTGCGGGAAAACTGTCCCGTACTGTAATCATGTTTTCAGCACGGGACGGTAGTTCCGCAGTGTGTTCGTTCCGGGAAATGCGGCCGACATGCGGACCGTATATCACGGACCGTACACGGTCATGTGCATGGGTCTTAACCCCTTTCCCCTGCATGCATTTTGGGCCTTAAAGACAAGCAATTTTTTATTCAAAGTGCTATAACTTTTTTATTTTCCTGTCGACATGGCTGTATGAGGACTTGTTTATTGCAGCATTAGTTGTATTTTTTAATGCCACCATTTTGGGGTATATAGAATTTTTTCATTGACTTTTCTAAACTTTTTTTTGGGGGGGCTATAAAAAAAAACAGCAATTTAGCCATTGTTCTAAGTATTTTAACCCCTTTAGGACGCAACCTGTTTTTTCCTTGTGGACACAGACGATTTTTTCAAATCTGACATGTTTTCCTTTATGTGGTAATAACTTTTGAATGCTTTTATCTTTGCAAGCGATTCTGAGAATGTTTTCTTGTGACATATATTATAATTTATGTTAGTGGAAAAATGTGGTCGATAAATTCAGTATTTATTTGTGAAAAACACCAAAATTTAGAGAAAATTTGCAAAAATTATACATTTTCTAATTTAAAATGTATCTGCTTGTTAAACAGATAGTAATACCACACAAAATAGTTACTATTTAATATATCCGATATGTCTGATTTATGTTGGCATCGTTTTTTGAACATTTAGCAACTTTAGCAGCAATTTCTCACATTTTCAAGAAAATTTCAAAAGGTTATTTTTTCATGGACCAGTTCAGTTCTGAAGTGGTTTTGAGGGCCCTATATATATTAGAAATCCCCCATAAATCAACCCATTTTAAAAACTGTACCACTCAAAGTATTTAAAACAGCATTTAGAAAGATTCTTAACCCTTTAGGCATTTCATAGGAATTAAAGCAATGTAGAGGTGAGATTAACAAATTTGATTTTTTTTTTCCCAAAATTCATTTGTCATACATTTTTTTCTGTAACACAGAAGGTTTTAACAGAGAAACGCAACTCAATATTTATTGCCCAGATTCTGCAGTTTTTTGAAATATCACACATGTGGCCCTAGTGTGTTAATGGACTGAAGCACAGTCCTCAGAAGCAAAGGAGCACCTAGTGGATTTTGGGGTCTCCTTTTTATTAGAATATATTTTAGGCACCATGTCAGGTTTGAAGAAGTCTTGTGGTGTCAAAACAGTGGAAACCCCCCAAAAGTGACCCCATTTTGGAAACTACACCCTCAAGGAATTTTTCTAGGGGTATAGTGAGCATTTTGACCCCACAGGTTTTTTTGCACAATTTAGTGGAATTAGGCCGTGAAAATGAATATCAACATTTTTTCCACTACAATGTTGAATTTCTCATTTTCACAAGGGATAAAAGAGAAAAAGCACCCCAACATTTGTAAAGCAATTATTTATGTGGTCATAAATGTTTTTTCATTAGAAATTAATTAACTCTTTCAGGACTGATCCTTTTTTGCTTTTTCATTTTAGTTCGTCACTCCCCACCTTCCAAGAGCCATAACTTTTTTTATTTTTCTGTCAACAGAGTGGTGTGAGGGCAGTATAGGATATAGTTTCTATTGATATCATTTAAAGTACCATTTAATGTACTGGGAAAATGAAAATAAAATTAATTGTGGACTGAAATTGGAAATTCCTTCATTGGTTTTTTGGTTTGGTTTAACGTCTGTCATCGTGCGGTAAAAATGACAACTTAATTTTATTCTGCTGTTCAATATGATTACGGTGATACCAAATTTATATAGTTTTTTTTTTATATTTTACTACTTTTACAAAGAAAAATCTATGTGTTGTTTCACCACATTCTGAGAGCCATAACTTTTCTATTCTTTTGGTTTATTGAGCGATGCAAGGGCTTATTTTTGGCGGGACAAGGTGTAGTTTTTATTGGTACCATTTTTTGGTCATACAACTTTTTGATCACTTTTTATTAAATGATTTTGAAAGGTAAGACGACCAAAACACAGCGATTTTGGCATTTTAAATTCTTTTTTTTTTTTTACGGTGTTCACCGTGTGCTATAAATAGCCATTTTACTTTATTCTGTGGGTCCATACAATCATGGCAATACCATATGCACATAGTTTTATTAAGTTTTGCAGCATTTGCTCAATAAAATCACTTCTTTTTATAAAATAATGTATTTTTTGCGTCTTCATATTCTGAGAGCAATACCATTTTTATTTTTCAAAAAAGCTGTGTAAGGGCTTGTTTTTTGTGTTATAGGTTGTAGTTAAACTGACGGAGTCGGAGTGTGCTCTGATTCCGGCAGTTGCCGCAGAAGCCAGGCTGTGTATAACAACCGTGCTCCTGCCGCTGATCGCGTTGGTACCCCAGCAGTACCCACGCGATCAGAGGATGGGTATATCCGTCCTTCGTCGTTAAGAGGTTAACCTTTATTATTATTTTTTTGGGGGATATGGAAAAAAAATATTAATTTTGCCATTGTTTTTTGCGTTTTTTTCTTACGGCATTAACCTTGCAGTTTGAATAATATGGTAACTTTATTTTTTGTGTCATTACGATTGCGGTGATACCATATGTGCAGTTTTTATTTATTTTTTTACACCTTTACTAAATAGAAACCACTTTTTATGAAAAAATTATGGTTTTATTTTTTTTCTGTGTACCTTTATTAATAATGCTTATTTGACATTAATTATTTTTTCAGTCCCACTAGTGACTTCACTGTGTGATCTTTTGATCGCTTATATGATGCTTTGGTATACTTAGTATACCAAAGCATTATTGCCTGTCAGTATAAAACTGACAGGCAATCTATTAAACAATGCCTCTAGCACGGCCTAAGGGCTTATTTACACGAACGTGATATAAGTCTGTGCAACGCGTGTGATTTTCACGTGTGTCATACAGACCTATGTTAGTCTATAGGGCCGTGCAGACAGTCCGTGATTTTTGCGCAACGTGTGTCCGTTGCGTAAAACTCACGACATGTCCTATATTTGTGCGTTGTTCGCGCATCACGCACCCATTGAAGTCAAATCACGCATGCCACACGGAAGCACTTCCATGGGACGAGCGTGATTCGCGCAACTGCTGTCAAACTATGAATGTAAACAGAAAAGCACCACGTGCTTTTCTGTTTACAAACATCCAAACGGAGTGTCATAATGATGGCGGCTGCGCGAAAATCACGCAGCCGCGCATCATACGGGGCTGACACATGGAGCTATTAAGTGCCTTTTGCACACGCAAAATGCAGCGTTTTTTGCGTGCGCAAAACGCACACGCTGGTGGAAATCCGCCCTTATAGACATATTGCCAGGGCAGGCCTGGGGGCCTTTGTTAGGCCCCTGACTGCCATGGCAACACATTTGCGGCCCGCCGATTGGTGACAGAAGGAGCTCCCTTCCTTTGTAACATACTCAGATGCAGCGGCATCTGAGGGGTTAAACGGTCGCAATAGAAAGAAACTACAATCGCTACCGTTGGAGCAGGAGCCCGGCTGTCTTCAGAGAACCGAACATGTGGACTTTGATTAGACCGGCGTGGAAAGGCGGCCTAGAATAAGGCCCCTTAATGATCGCCAGTCTTAATAAGGCCTTGTTCACAGATTTTTGTTGTTTCCGGTTTTTAAGCCAAAACTAGACTTGGATCCAGGGTAGCAGAACTATAAGGCCTTCCTTTATATATTTCTTCTATTTAGGTTCTGTTCCTGGTTTTGGCTTAAAAAATACTGCAAAATCTGCAGCAAATCTGCACTGTGTGAACACAAGTGTTATTTTAGGGCTTGCTTTATTTATTGCAAATCTGCATAATTTTTTGACTTGAATGAGGAACATTTTTTACATGTGATTTTTCATAGAAGCACTTTTAAACAGGGTTTTTTTCTGTGGCATTTTAAAACGTGTTAAAAAAGTCATTATAATATGAAAAGTTTTTATGCCGTTTTTTTACATGCATTTTTAGTGGTGTAGTTTAAATAGTATTTTTTTGTACAGATGATTTTAAAGTTATAATGAAAATCTCATGGAGAACAATCCCTACAAACCAAAGTTCTATCTGAGAACTATGGGCAAAAGCACACAGACATTGAACAGAGGAAGATTGGAAATAAGTGTTTTGGACAGACGAATCGAAGTTTGAGGTGTTTTGCCCATATTAATCTTTTCCTTTTATTAGCCAGTCTCAGATATGGCTTTTTCTTTACCACTCTGCCCTGAAGGCCAGCATCCCGGAGTCGCCTCTTCACTGTAGACGTTGACAGTGGCGTTTTGCGGGTACTATTTAATGAAACTGCCAGTTGAGTACCTGTGAGGCGTCTATTTCTCAAACTAGAGACTCTAATGTACTTGTCTTGTTGCTCAGTTGTGCAGAAGGGCCTCACACTTCTCTTTCTACTATGGTTAGAGCCTGTTTGTGCTGTCCTCTGAAGAGAGTAGTACACACCGTTGTAGGAAATCTTCAGTTTCTTGGCAATTTCTCGCATGGAATAGCCTTCATTTCTAAGAACAAGAATAGACTGTAGAGTTTCACATGAAAGCTCTCTTTTTCTAGCCATTTTGAGAGTTTAATCGAACCCACAAATGTAATGCTCCAGATTCTCAACTAGCTCAAAGGAATGTCAGTTTTATAGGTCCTCTAAACAGCAAAACTGTTTACAGCGGTGCTAACATAATTGCACAAGGGTTTTCAAGTGTTTTCTAAGCATCCATTTGCCTTCTAACACAGTTAGCAAACACAATGTACCATTAGAACACTGGAGTGATGGTTGCTGGAAATGGGCCTCTATACTCCTATGCAGATATTGCATTAAAAAACAGACATTTGCAGCTAGAATAGTCATTTAGCACATTAACAATGTATAGAGTGTATTTCTGATTATTTTAATGTTCTCTTCATTGAAAAAAACTGTGCTTTTCTTGCAAAAATAAGGAAATTTCTAAGTGACCCTAAACTTTTGAACGGTAGTGTAAGTGTGAGTTTTCATGAAAAACACAAAATTGTCTGGGTGACCCCAAACTTTTGAACGGTAGTGTATATATATATATATATATATATATATATATATATATAAAAATATATATATATATTTATATAAAATTTAGTTTGTATTATGAGGTATAATGCCTTATGTATGGCAAGGGATGTGGTCTGTGAGCAGGATATGCACCATTTATGTTGGGCACAGACAGTGTTCTCCTTCGCATGGTCCCCATTGGTGTTTTATCCATATATATTTATAAATAACTTTTGTGGGTGTTTTGTACTCTATTTACACTAATGCACATTCAACTAAACATATTTCTATATGTACTAATGAGTGTGTATTCTATATTACTCGATGGTGGACTACTTTTTTTGTAACATAATATGTGATGGGAGAACTGTTTTGTATGGAAACTCTAACCGTGATTGTGTTGTGTGGTTTTAACTGGTGTGGTGCCATCTCACTGGCAACATTTTGCTTGTTGCCATGGGGACCGCCTCTCGTTTGTTGTACCACTGACGCTAATTGGTAGTGTCTCTCTATAGACCTTTTTCTGATGTACTGGATGGCATGTGGGAAGTTCCTTACTTCTACATTAGTTTTATATATGTTTGTATGATTCCCCTTAGATACACCTTTAGATGTATATAGAGGGCTGTCATTAGGGCAGTACTAGTAGTACTCCCGTCAGGGACCCGGCCACATGGCTGAAGAAATGGGGCGCAGCGGGCTGTTGTCGCCCCACCCTCACAACCCTCGTGGGACCCCTTCGCAATGCTCGCGCCCCCCCCCCCCTCAGACCTGTTGTAGATTCACGAACTGGACGAATAAGAAATCAACTTCAGCATCATAGAGGAAGAAGGGGAAGATGCAGCATGTAAGCAGAAGCTCTGTGTGGAGATCCCGCCCCCCTGGACACGTCCTTCTTCACACAGTTGACTGGACCTGCAGGCTGGTGAGTGTCCCCCCTCTCCATCCTGCTTCCCATCCCTCCTGACCCCACTTGTAGAATATATAAAGTATGTTAAAATGTTTGTTTTTTTCTAGTTTCCTTAGCGTTTTTTTGCCGCGATTATATAAAAATTGCAACAAAACCGCATCATTTGTGCCGCGATTACGAACGTTGCATTAAAAAAATGACACAAAACATGAAAAAATAGTGCTGTTAGGTAATATTCTCACAGTGCAGTCAAATCAAGTTTTTGCCGCGATTTTGCAAAAATTGTGGCAAAAAAAATGGGATTTGACCGCACTGTGTAACTAGGCTAAGGCCTTATTCAGACAACCGTGTTTGGTCCGTGATATACGGAGCGTGTATCGGCCATATTTCCCAGGCCAACCACAACTCATGGAGCCGGACTCCTAGCATCACAGTTATCAATGCTGCTAGGAGTCCCTGTCCCTCCGCGGGAATACTGTCCCATACTGTAATGATGCTTTCAGTACGGGACCGGAGACAGCATTCCCACGGAAACGGGGGGACTCCTATGATTATAGATAACTGTGATACTAGAAACCCGGCTCCCTGCGCACTGAAAATTCACTACAAATTACAATATAAGGCCATATTCAGACAAATGTGTGTGAAATGAGCCCTAAATAACGGCTGTTTTTCACGACTGATTTGCACCCGTGCGGGACCCGTTTTCACAGATCCCTCATAGATTTGAGTCTATTGAAGGATCCGTGAAAATGCACAAAAATAGGACATGTCCTATTTTATTACAGGCTCTTCACACGGTCTGTTAAAGTAACGACCATGTGAAAAATCACATAGAAATACATGCAGGCGTGTGACGGTCATTAAAAAAAATGTCCTTCACACGGACGATTAACACGTTAGTCTGAATAAGCCCTAACTCATGTGAATGGGGTTTGTCAAAACCCATGCACGTGCAGCAGAAAAAAAATCTCCATGGAATTTAGGACGTGCTGCTGATTTATAACCCCTTAACGCAATATCACGGGCCGAGCTTGCTCCATACACAGTGGGTGACGGCTGTGTTACGCAGCCGACACCTCACTACAACAGGCGGAACCAAAGATCACTTTGATTCCGCCCGTTTAATTCCTTAAATGCTGCGGTCAATACCGCTGGTAACAACGGTTGTTATGGCAGCCTGGGGCCTAATGAAAGCCCCCAGGTCTGCCATCTTTGTAATCCCTTGAAGCTCTGCCTCCGGCAGGGCTTCAAGGTAGACTGTCAGAATCACGATACACTGCAATACATTAGTTTTGCAGTATATCATGCAAGAGATCTAACGAGGGATCCCTAGTGGGACTAATAAAAAAAAATCAAAAACTGTTAAATAAAGGTTTTTTTTATGTTCCAAAAAAAAGTAAGTATTAGAAGATAAAAAAAAACGCTTTTCACATTTTTCCCCTAAATCAATGTTAAAAAAAAATTAAGGTAACATAACTGGTATTGCCGCGTCCGTAAAAGTCCGAACTATCACAATATAGCGTTGTTTAACCTGCTCAGTGAATGCCGTAAAAAAAATATATATATATATATAAAACACGCAAATTGCTGGTTTTTGGTCACCTTAGCGCTAAAAAAATTGAAATAAAGAGTGATCAAAAAGTTGCATATACCCCAAAATGGTATCAGTGAAAACTACAGCTCGCCCCGCAAAATTTAAGCCTGGACATCGCTAAATTGGTGGAAAAATGAAAAAGTTATGGCTCTCAGAACATGGCGACACAAAACATTTTTTTAATTTAGCAAATAGTTTTATTTTTTTAAAAGTGGTAAACCATAAAACAAAACATAGAAATTTGGTATCGCCGTAATCGGATCAACCTGTAGAAATTGGTAAATATGTAGTTTTTACCACCTGATGGATGCCATAAAAATAAAACCCCCCAAAAAAGGCGTAATCGCAGTTTTTTGCCCATTTCACACCACAAATACTTTTTTTCAGCTTCCCAGTACATTATGCGGTACAATAAATGGTGACATGAAAAACTACAACTTGTCCTGCAAAAAACAAGCCCTCATATAGCTATATAGAAGGAAAAATAAAAACATTATAGCTTTTGGAATTTGGGGAGGAAAAAACAAAAGTGAAAATACGAAAAATCCGTGAGGAGGGAAGGGGTTAAATCAGCTGCATGCCCATTATGTTGCAGAATTGTAACGTATTTCATCCCTTACAATGTAAAGGGTTAATTTGCTGTAAATCCCTAGAAAATTCTGTAATGCACACAAATCTGCACCAAATAGTGCGTTTTTTTATACGTTTTTAGGTGCGGTTTTTACATTTTGATACGGAAATAGGTACAAGTTTTATACTACAGATTTTTTTTTTAAACTAGTCAGAAACAATTCACAAGCGGAAACGCAAGAGAAATTGACATGTATCATATTTTCAAATACGCACCGCAGGTTAATTTTTGTGCAGAGAATGCGACATGTAGATGAGATTTCTTGATCCCATTTACTTTGCTGGTACTGTATTACACTGCGGATTTGCCACACGAAAATACACGCTACAAATTTGCACATAATAAGTATCGTGTGCATTTGGCCTAACAGAGGTTTTTTTAACTCACCTAAGGCCCCGTTCACACATGTTGGATTTGATACGGAATCCGATGACATGCCGATGATTCTGAATCCCATGCATATTAAGTTATCTGCAACCCAGTTCACATGCTACGAAAAATATTCCACGTGTATTTTTGTCCGCACCATGAAAAGAAATCCACCACAGCATTAAGTAGCATGCTAATTATTTTGCATGGAAAAGCTGAGGATAAGCAACTTTGAATGACAATGGGACTTAGGGCCTTGTTCACACAGTTTTTTGCAGGCAGAAAAATCTGCCTCGAAATTCCTTCAGGCTTTCTCTGGCTCCCGTGTCAATGGTGGGGACCCCACGTCATTTTTTTAAAATTCTTATTATTTTTTTAAATAATTGGACAAAACGATGTGGGGTTCCCACCAATTTTTCATAACCAGCCAGATACAACATAGCAGTTGCAGGCTAGCACTACCAGGGTGGGAAGGACCACTGTTTTTGGCTTTTCCCAGTCTAATAACACCAGCCTGCGTCCTCCCCAGTTCCCAACCATCGCTAAAGCTGGTCAGGTACTGGATCGTACACTGCTCTTCCCGGCAACCCTGATGGCGGTGGGTACCGGGGTAATAAATGGGGTTAGTGTTAGCCTCTGCACCGGCTAACGCTAAGCCAGCCTTAGTAATGAACACTGTCAATCAGGCAGCGGCCATTAATAAGGTGGTAGTAATAAAGTTAAAAAAAATACAAGGACATGGAAGAAATATTTTATTGAAATAAAAACCCCCACACAACCCTTGTTAACCATTTTATTGAGAATAAAAAAACACCGTCATCGAAGTAGTCCTCGAATCCGAAGTAGTCCAACATCTTAACCTGTAAAAAACACAAACAAAAGAAATTAGTAACGAATAAAAAAAGCAAACCAATTCTTATATTTACCTTTCCTGGGTCCAGCGCAGTAGCCGCAATTTCAGCGAACTGTGCCCTATATCTAAGCCTATCATATGTGATACTGTCTGCCTAGCCACAGTATCTAATCCTATCCATAGCTATAGGGTCATAGTGCTATAGATATGCAGTCTCATATATAGTGAAGGAAATAAGTATTTGATCCCTTGCTGATTTTGTAAGTTTGCCCACTGTCAAAGACATGAAAAATCTCGAATTTTTAGGCTAGGTTAATTTTACCAGTGAGAGATAGATTATATAATTTAAAAAAAAGAAAATCACATTGTCAAAATTATATATATTTATTTGCATTGTGCACAGAGAAATAAGTATTTGATCCCTTTGGCAAACAAGACTTAATACTTGGTGGCAAAACCCTTGTTGGCAAGCACAGCAGTCAGACGTTTTTTGTAGTTGATGATGAGGTTTGCACACATTTTAGATGGAATTTTGGCCCACTCCTCTTTGCAGATCATCTGTAAATCATTAAGATTTCGAGGCTGTCGCTTGGCAACTCGGATCTTCAGCTCCCTCTATAAGTTTTCGATGGGATTAAGGTCTGGAGACTGGCTAGGCCACTCCATGACCTTAATGTGCTTCTTTTTGAGCCACTCCTTTATGGCCTTGGCTGTATGTTTCAGGTCATTGTCGTGCTGGAAGACCCAGCCACGAGCCATTTTTAATGTCCTGGTGGAGGGAAGGAGGTTGTCACTCAGGATTTGACGGTACATGGCTCCATCCATTCTCCCATTGATGCGGTGAAGTAGTCCTGTGCCCTTAGCAGAGAAACACTCCCAAACCATAATGTTTCCACCTCCATGCTTGACAGTGGGGACGGTGTTCTTTTGGTCATAGGCAGCATTTCTCTTCCTCCAAACACGGCGAGTTGAGTTAATGCCAAAGAGCTCAATTTTAGTCTCATCTGACCACAGCACCTTCTCCCAATCACTCTCAGAATCATCCAGATGTTCATTTGCAAACTTCAGACGGGCCTGTACATGTGCCTTCTTGAGCAGGGGGACCTTGCGGGCACTGCAGGATTTTAATCCATTACGGCGTAATGTGTTACCAATGGTTTTCTTGGTGACTGTGGTCCCAGCTGCCTTGAGATCATTAACAAGTTCCCCCCGTGTAGTTTTCGGCTGAGCTCTCACCTTCCTCAGGATCAAGGATACCCCACGAGGTGAGATTTTGCATGGATCCCCAGATCGATGTTTATTGACAGTCATTTTGTATGTCTTCCATTTTCTTACTATTGCACCAACAGTTGTCTCCTTCTCACCCAGCGTCTTACTTATGGTTTTGTAGCCCATTCCAGCCTTGTGCAGGTCTATGATCTTGTCCCTGACATCCTTAGAAAGCTCTTTGGTCTTGCCCATGTTGTAGAGGTTAGAGTCAGACTGATTAATTGAGTCTGTGGACAGGAGTCTTTTATACAGGTGACCATTTAAGACAGCTGTCTTTAATGCAGGCACCAAGTTGATTTGGAGCGTGTAACTGGTCTGGAGGAGGCTGAACTCTTAATGGTTGGTAGGGGATCAAATACTTATTTCTCTGTGCACAATGCAAATAAATATATATAATTTTGACTATGTGATTTTTAGCTTGTTTTTTTTAATATAATCTATCTCTCACTGGTAAAAATCAACCTAGCCTAAAAATTCTAGACTGTTCATAACTTTGACAGTGGGAAAACTTACAAAATCAGCAACGGATCAAATACTTATTTCCTTCACTGTATATAAATATATATATATATATATATATATATATATATATATATATACATACATACATACACACTTTTACATACACACATTTTTTTGGGGGGTGGGCATGTTAGTACAAGGATACTTACTGCTGGGGCCCTGTATGTAAGTCTATCATGAGTGATACTGTCTGCTGGCCATGTATCTAAGCCTATTATGTGTGATACTGTCTGCTGGGTCCATGTATCTAAGCCTATCATGTGTGATACTATTTGCTGGGGCCATGTATCTAAGCCTATCATGTATGATACTGTCTGCGGAGACAATGCATCCAATTCTATCCAGCAGTGTAGCTATAGGAGCCTTAGTATTACAAATATGCTATCTCCGATATCTATGTAAAACTTTATTTATTTTTCGGGGGGGGGGGGGGTAAATATATGTCTCAGGGCTTGTGCCCCTGATTTTTTAAGACCCTAGCAGTGCCCCTGGGCCTATCTAATACATGGGGGCACAAAAGAGACCTAAAAAATATTTAGGGACACAAAGGGCGCCTTACTAATATATAGGGACACAACTAATATATGGGGCACGAAAGAGAACTACTATTCTTTAGGGGCAAAAATTAGACATTTCTACTGTGTGGGAGCACATAGGGAGGTATTACTGTGTAGGGAGTAGAAAGGTGGCACTAAAACGGAACCATAACTATTTTCTTAAAGGTCACCCTTTTTTATGGATTGGTGCCCTGTATACTGTCCAGTATAGGTGGTATTGGTAGAGGCAGTTTATCAAATCACATTTACCTCTAATTCCTCCAGGTACTGAAATACTCAAGCCTACAGATACAAGGGCTTCCGAAAATCACAACCTCCATGTAACAGGTACATCAAGATTCACACATTGCAGAAACGGCACTATTTGGATTCATTGGCCCATGACTTACATGTGAATGTTAATGGATCCATGGTTACATTCTTCTGGCATTATGTTTATGCCTGTATACTGCCGCCGCTCGAGTTGCACCGCAAAGGGGCCCACTAAAGTTCTGTCGCCCGAGGGCCTACATAAACCTGGAGTCGGCCCTGAATAAGACAAATGCCATTACCAAGGCACTAATAAAGTATTAAAAAAAACACAGAGACTGTAAAGGATCTGCCAGACACAGCTTGTGTGTCGACGCCCGTGGTTAATCAGTCTGCATCTGCTCCTAGGTCTGATAGAGTGACTCGATCTGCTACCACTCAGGCTGGTAGGCTGAGGAGTGGGAGAACCTATCACAGCCTGGCCAGACGAAGCTAGCTCCTGCCCTCGGTCTATTTATACCTTCATTTCCTGCTCTTCCTTTGCCTGTGATTTTGTCTGGTTTCCTGGCTCTGCTCTTCCTGCTAGTACTATTTGTAGCGTCCATGGCTGCGGGCCGTCGGGTTTACTCACCCCCCGACGCCCGCAGCCATGGATCTGTGAGCGCTGGACTCCGTCTCCCTCCTAGGAGATGCCAGCGCTCACTTCCGCTCCGTTCAAATGGGTCCCGTAGGGTGCGCGCGCACGCTCGCGCCTGGCCTTAAAGGGCCAGTGCGCGCAATTAGGAAATCGTTATCATTATCAACTGCCACGATTTCCTGGTCTATAAGAAGGCCCCTGGCCTTCTAATCCTTGCCTGAGCGTTGTTAGTCTTTCCCAGTCTGTCTCGCAATGGTCCCTTAGTGTCTACCGTTCCAGCTGTTACCCGTGCCCTGTTACCGTTCCTGTATTCCGTATTGTTCTAGTTCCTGTGCCTACCTGCGTTGGAGTGTCATCTGCCACGTCAAGTGTCTTCTGCCATGTCAAGTGTCATCTGCCACGCCAAGTGTCATCTGCCACGCCAAGTGTCATCTGCCACTTCAAGTGTCTTCTGCCATGCCAAGTGTCATCTGCCACGCCAAGTGTCATCTGCCACGTCAAGTGTCTTCTGCCACATCAAGTGTCATCTGCCACGCCAAGTGTCATCTGCCACGTATAGAGTCTTCTGCCACGTCAAGTGTCTTCCACTTCATCTGATACTGGCCGCCACATCTGGCGCCACCTGACGCACCTGCCTCCATCCGTGCTGAAGCCACAGCCACCGCCCGGACTATTTCAGGTACCCAAGCATTACTGTCTGCCATTGTCTTCCGCATAGACTGTGACCTGGTCAGCTGCCTCCCTACTACGGCGGAGCGGCCTAGTGGGTCCACATACCCTGTGTCCGTGATACTATTGACCTCTGCTTCAAATTGACCCTGGCTTTACTGACTACTCTCCTGATCTGCATTTGGTACCTCGTACACTCCTGGTTTGACACGGCTCGTTCACTACTCTTGTTGCTCACGGTGTTGCCGTGGGCAACTGCCCCATTTCCCTTAGCTTCTGTGTACCCCTTCTGTTGTCTGTCATGCACTTATTGAGCGTAGGGACCGTCGCCCAGTTGCACGCCGTCGTCTAGGACGGGCCGTGCAAGTAGGCAGGGACTGAGTGGCGGGTAGATTAGGGCTCACCTGTCTGTCTCCCTACCCCGACATTACAGAGACGTAAGAAAATATTTTTTATTGAAATAAAAACTCCCCCACACAATCCTCGCGAACCATTTAATTTAAACAAAAATCTTAGATCATCGCAGCAGTTCAACGAATCTACGACGTAGTACAAACAGTTCAGTAGAACCTGCAAAACAAAAAAAATAATGTTAGTAATATGAAGAATAAAAAACTTCTCCTCACCTCCAGCGACTTCTGTCTTCTTCCCTGCATGGCAATAGAAACTAGACATCAATGAAAAATAATTTCCCTTCATGTAACTCTGCTATCTGTCAGCTTAAAGTCATCCACTACGGGGAAAAATGTTTCCCCATCATGTCTGATTCCCAGGTGTTTCTTTGTGGCACTCCGCCATGGGGAAACATTTTTCCCTCTGGCGGTTGATTTTTCCCATGACCGGTATCAGAGTGACACAACTGAAAAAAAAATTCCCCATCATGTAACTCTGCTACCTGTCAATTGAAAAGTCATCCACCACAGGGTCTCCCTCTTGACTTTCATTGTTCTCAGCCTCTTGGTTTGTCCTGTTGCTGCTGCTGCTGCCGTGATGAGCAAATGTTATTTTTTTTGTGTAAATCTAGAGATCCACAGTGAGAATATGATTTTGTTATTTGAAGAAGGATCTGTCCGTGATTTGACGTGCTTATGCAGGATATTGGGCGTGTTTAGGGGGCGTGGCTTAAAAATGTCCCTCTTTTCCGAATTCAAAAGTTGGGAGGTATGTTGTTGCCGACGCTCCGGCCGTGTACTCAGGCTTTGCAAAGCTTCTGACATCATTTTACGTATATGGACATCAGGAACAGCGCCATAGTCCCTGTCTATCACAAAATATGTAAGGATGCACTCCAAAATGACTCTGTGTTGGTGCTATATAGGTTCCGGTTTGGAAACCCACACTATAGATACATAGAACAAACCTAAAGCACTCTAGGAACACTTGGAATTGATTTTCAAAAATATTTTATTTAATTCCAAACAGTATTTTATTGGAAAAGCGATAACGTTTCGGCCTAACCAATGCTTTTTTCACAATCAATGTAGGAGAATAGAAAAAACAAGTATATAATATATACATCTTTTTGGAACAACAATTATAGATACGCAAGTATAATTACAGCATTTCCAAATAAGTGAACATTATATATATATCCAAATATGATATAAAGAAAATGTGACCATAGATATGGCTAGTAACATATGAACCATGCATTCTTGATATAATCACAGGATAATGTAACATATTCCTACTGATTCAATTTAAGATCCACATTTATGAAGAAGAAATATTTTTAGTACAAAAAAAACGTTCTATGAAAGGATTTTTGCTCTGTCTACAATGGAGATATCTGTATATATGTAACCATGAACAAAAATACATGAATCATCATTATTATATTATTATAGGAGCATTTTGTTACAAAAGGATCTACCGAAATGTATCGACAACAATTAGAAGAACATGGAGGAGGGGTATCCCTCTTGACTTTCATTGTTCTCAGACTTTTGGTTTGTCCTGTTGCTGCTGCTGCCGCCGTGATGAGCAAATGTTATACCCAAGTTAGGAAAAGTTAAATAAAGATGACATAACCGGATCCATAAAATTGTTCATATCTATAGATATTTTTTTTTGTGTAAATCCAGAGATCCACAGTGAGAATATGCTCTTGTTATTTGAAGAAGGATCTGTCCGTGATTTGATGTGCTTATGCAGGATATTGGGCGTGTTTAGGGGGCGTGGCTTAAAAATGTCCCTCTTTTCCGAATTCAAAAGTTGGGAGGTATGGTGTTGCCGACTCTCCGGCCGTGTACTTAGGCTTTGCAAAGCTTCTGACATCATTTTACGTATATGGACATCAGCGCTATAGTCCCTGTCTATCACAAAATATGTAAGGATGCACTCCAAAATGACTCTGTGTTGGTGCTATATAGGTTCGGGTTTGGAAACCCACACTATAGATACATAGAACAAACCTAAAGCACTCTAGGAACACTTGGAATTGATTTTCAAAAATATTTTATTTAATTCCAAACAGTATTTTTTTGGAAAAGCGATAATGTTTCGGCCTAACCAAGGCCTTTTTCACAATCAATGTAGGAGAATAGAAAAAACAAGTATATAATATATACATCTTTTTGGAACAACAATTATAGATACGCAAGTATAATTACAGCATTTCCAAATAAGTGAACATTATATATATATCCAAATATGATATAAATAAAATGTGACCATAGATATGGCTAGTAACATATGAACCATGCATTCTTGATATAATCACAGGATAATGTAACATATTCCTACTGATTCAATTTAAAATCCACACTTATGGAGAATAAATATTTTTAGTACTAAAAAAACGTTCTATGAAAGGATTTTTGCTCCGTCTACAATGGAGATATCTGTATATATGTAACCATGAACAAAAAGACATGAATCATCATTATTATATTATTATAGGAGCATTTTGTTACAAAAGGATCTACCGAAATGTATCGACAACAATTAGAAGAACATGGAGGAGGGGTATCCCTCTTGACTTTCATTGTTCTCAGCCTTTTGGTTTGTCCTGTTGCTGCTGCTGCCGTGATGAGCAAATGTTATACTCAAGTTAGGAAAAGTTAAATAAAGACGACATAACCGGATCCATAAAATTGTTGATATCTATAGATTTTTTTGTGTGTAAATCTAGAGATCCACAGTAAGAATATGCTCTTGTTATTTGAAGAAGGATCTGTCCGTGATTTGATGTGCTTATGCAGGATATTGGGCGTGTTTAGGGGGCGTGGCTTAAAAATGTCCCTCATTTCCGAATTCAAAAGTTGGAAGGTATGGTGTTGCCGACGCTCCGGCCGTGTACTCAGGCTTTGCAAAACTTCTGACATCATTTTACGTATATGGACATCAGGAACAGTGCCATAGTCCCTGGGCAGAGCACTAGTAGAAGGCTCCAGCCCTGTTCATGGACAGTGACTTCAGGAGTTTCCCCTGGGCCATTCCCCGGGCGACGTATTCCACTGTATGCCATACAGTCGGAAATGTTTTGGCTAAATAGATCAAAATCCAGGGCATTAACTGGTCACTGCATGGTACATTGTTTCATTTACTGCAATTGACATCAGCACCAAAATCAGTTAATGCGTATAACGTACAAACATGAGCGCCACACTTTCCGTTGCCCACCCCTCGGTAATGGAGGGGGGCCCAGACATCTTGGCTGTATGGGGCCCAGAAATTCCTGATGGCGGCCCTGAGTATATATCCTTCATTAACTCACTTTTATGGGCGGTGGAGTGCACATGCGTGTCAGGTGATGTTTCCGACGTCGTACTGGAAGTTGTAAATGTATTGGCGAAAATCTGTGTATGTGCAAACACTGCTTGTGTGCATTGACGGCAATGACACAGAGGGTCGACGTTGGGCAGGTACCTGATGTGTCAAGTGCCATTAGACATCGCTTGTTTGGTTTAGTATTTAAATCCTATGTGGGACTAGCATACTCGCCTCTTGACGAAGGTTGCAAAAACGCCTGTCGAGGTATCTCCTTAAGTGGACTTTCCAACTGCCATCATGCCAGCCACCTGTAATTGATTTATCCCTGTATTAATTATATATATTTTTTGGTCTTCTTACACCTAGGATATTGTTCTAGACATTGAACCTAGTTTGATGAGCCACTATTACATAGACTTAGGCCCCATGCGCACGACAGTATTTTTCCTGAGTAATTACGGACCCATTCATTTCTATTGACCACGGACACCTTTCAGTATTTTTACCGATAGGTGTCCATGCCGAAAAAATTATAGAACCTGTCCTATTCTTGTCACTAATTATGGCAAGGACTCTCCCATAGAAGTCTTAGGGAGCTTCCGCAAATACGGACAGCTACTGATGTGCATCCGTAAACCGTCCGTATTTACGGAAGCATTGCTAGGCAACATGTTGATGACATCATTTGCAACCTCCCTCTTTTTGTACGGATTTACGGACACCCTTCCATGTATACGAATGAAATACGGATGCCTACTGATCCGTATTTACGGACAATATTTCGGAATAGATGAAAATACTGTCGTGTGCATGGGGCCTTAGTATTTATGTGACTGGGACTGTGGTGTCTTCACCTAAAGTTGTTTTTAATTATGTTTTTTATCTTTTTGTAGGGGGCTAGTTTGTCCAAATGTATGGATTAATAAAGATTGTATTTTTTGGACTACATGGTCTGCATCGTACAATGATTTTTTGAGCTGAGACATTTAGTCTTGCTTTAAATTGGCTAAAATGACATCACTTTAATAAATGTGGGCCTGTGTAAACATTCTCATAATTTATCATAGACTTCAACAAACGTCTGGCCACAACTTTTTAGCCCTTGAAAAAGCTGATAAAAACTTTCCGAAAAATGCAACAAAATGTTCTGAATAAAAGCATCCTTTGTGCCATTTCCTAAATCTGTTAATTTCATTAGATTTGTGGCAGAGATTTCGCCGACTGACCCATTCATTTGAATGGGGCTTGCAGAAATCCGTGCACAAGCTGCAGAAACAATCCCATTTCTGTAAAATACAACAGAGAAAATACATCAGTGTATTATGCCTCATTTACGCAGTGCAGATTTAGTCAGTAACTTGCATACTTTTTTTTAATGCCAAAATTAGGAGTGGATCCTAAAAAATAAAAAAGATAGTGAAAAGATTTATACTTCTGTTTTTCATACATTCCTTAGCGCTGCAGCTAGGCTTTTCTTGACTCGGGAGCAAAGATTCCGTGTGGCATCCCCCCACTTACACGTACACATAGAAAATAAATGGTCACTAACTTTTCAGCAAACTGCAAAAAAACAAAGGTACATGCGAATATAAGAAACTATGTCATATATCTTTTTAGAGATGCTGCAACAGCTTCTAGCAAGTGTTCTATTTCATCCCAGTGCTGGATTCTCAGCTACAATGTTCATTACTGCTGTATAATGTACTCCAAGTTGCTGCTGTTTTTAAAGCTGTCCTACAAAGAGATTAGGAGCAGGATGTTCTCTTCTCCATATGTGCTGTGTATTGCAAACATGATAGCAGTTAGGGTCCACCCACTAGCTCAGGGACAACTGAAAAATAGAGATAAAGTCTGCAGAGGGGGACAACTGCTGAAAATGTAGGATGCAAGTCATATAATGGCCAGAAATAGTGTACACACATATGACAGCCTATTCTAAAAATTCACCTGAAAGGCAAGGTACGCTTTAACTAAATTTGTCCCCCTAGCCAATAAATTGAGAAGTAACTTTATATATGCTCACACCGATCAACCATAGCATTATAACCACCTGTCTAATACTGTGTAGGTTCCTATCGTGCAGCCAAAATAGCTCTAAACCGTCGAGGCATGGACTTAACAAGACCTTTGAAGATGTCATCTGGTATTAGGCATGAAAACGTTAGCAGCAGATCCCTTAACGCCTGAAAGTTGCGAGGTAGGGCCTGCATGGATAAGACTTTGTTTTTTAACATATCCCACAGATGCTTGATCAAATTGAGGTCTGGGAAATTTGGAGGCCCAGTCAACACCTTGAACTCTTTGTTATGTACCTCAGACCATTTGTGAACTATTTTTGCAGCGTGGCAGGGCCACAGCCAATTTGTAATATTGTTGCAATTAAGGGGTGTACTTGGTCTGCAACAATGATTACGTAGGTGCTATGTGTCAAAGTAACATCTACATTCCAGGACCCAAGGTTTCCCACTAGAACATTGCTCAGAGCATCACAATGCCTCCACCGGCTTGCTTTCTTGCCATAGTGCATCCTGGTGCCATCTCTTCCCAAGGCAAGCAATGCACACGGTTTTCCACATTATGTAAAACAAGATGTAATTCATTAACCATGCCACATTCTTTCATTGCCTCATGGTCCAGTTTTGATGCTCACTTTCCCATTGTAGGCACTTCCGGCAATGGACAAGGGTCCGCATGGGCACTCTGAGCGGTCTGTGACTACACAGCCCCATATGCAGAAAGCTGCTATGCACTGTGTGTCCTGACACCTTTCTATCATAGCCAGCATTAACTTTTTCAGCAATCTGTGCTGCAGTAGCTCTTCTGTGGTTTCAGACCACGCTGGCTAGCTTTCGCACCCCACACTCATCAATGAGCCTTGGGCATCCATGACCCTGTGGCCATTTCACTGGTTGTACATCCTTGGACCACTTTGGTAGGTACTAACCACTGCATACTGGGGAAACCCAACTAGACTAACCGTTTTGTAGATGCTCTGACCCAGTCATCGAGCCATCACAGTTTGGTCCTTGTGAAAGTCGATTGTGAAAGTACGCATGCCTATTTTTCCTGCTTCCAACACATCAACTTCAAGAACTGACTGTTCACTTGATGCCTAATATATCCCACCCCTTGATAGGTGCCATTGTAACAACATAATCAATGTTATTGACTTCATCTGTAAGTGGTTTTAATGTTATGACTGATCGGTGTATATACACACATTTTAGAAGTGGTAATGCAAACTTAGAGTAAAATAAAGTGTTATGATGGGTTCCCATTTACAGAGGCAGGTATGCAGTTATAATTTGGATTGACAGTAACACATTAAATCGCTCTACTATATCGCACAGATAAACAGCACGCTACACTGTACACATAAATACTATCGCTTTTCCAAACCCCAGAAACAATTGAGACCACAAACCTGACCTAAAATTAATTCAGACCACATACCAGACCACTAAATTAATTAAAATCCCAGATCAGACCCCTAAATGACTTCAGACCCCCGACCATACATCTAAATTAATTTCAGACCCCTACCAGACCCTTAAATTAATTCAAAACCCTAAATCAGACCCCAGATCTGACTCAAAAAAATTCAGACCCAAAATTTAGACCCCAAAAGGAATCAGATCTCAGACCAGACATTTACATTAATATTATACCCCAGACTAGATCCCCTATATTAACTTCAAACCCCCTAACTTAATTCAGACCTCAGACCAGACTATATACCCGACTATATACTTACCCTCCTCGCTCTGGATTTGAAGAAAAGATGGGAGCAAGGAGACTAAGGGTCATATTAGACGGGCAGATATTCTTTCATGAAGGAGCAATGAGGGATGAATTAGTGATCGTTTGCACTTGAAAAACGG
The DNA here is from genome assembly GCF_050947455.1 of Rhinoderma darwinii. Lineage (NCBI taxonomy): Eukaryota > Metazoa > Chordata > Amphibia > Anura > Rhinodermatidae > Rhinoderma > Rhinoderma darwinii. The sequence goes on along the minus strand of NC_134690.1, from coordinate 282,476,437 downwards.
TTTATTACACGTGACAATAATTGTTAAAGATTTTCATTGTTCAGTTGTTACTGCGATCGTTGCTTATTCGCTTACACCTCAACTCTAAACTGCAAACGACTGGAAGATTTCTGATTAGATGAGGGGAGTTGGCAGCGATGAACGATAATCTTTTACCCAGGTAGATGTGACCTATCCATGGAAACCCAACAATTTATCGTTTGTCATTCAACTGTTGCACGCTATTACACGTATCGATTATCTCTTACATTCAAACGATTATACAAAACGTTGTATTATAATCGCCTTATCTAATACTTGCCATTATCTATTGGATTAATCCAGTAGATAATGGATGATTTTTTTATTTATTTTTCTTAAATGTGGAGGGGGGCTATGCTGTGGCCCCTCGACATTCTGTGCATGTGCAATTGCCCAGATAACTTCCCCCAGCTACTCACCTGAATTCATGATTTTGGGTCACAAAAACAGATGCAAAATACTGATCAAATACGCAAGTGTGAATGAGGCATTAACATGGGATTCTGCAGCGTTTTTTGTTCTGCATTGTGGTGTGAAACCATCATGCATAGTGTGAACCTGACTTTATTAATACAACATGTGCATCTTCAGCTGACCAGGTGTGGAATGATCTCATGGGAACTGCTCCAAAAGGGAGATTGTTATGGGAAGTCAATTTAACATTAAAAGGCAAAACCAGACCTGTTTAATTGTATTACAGCAGCATTGCCTTACTGGGAAGTATTGAACCATGAACCTTTCTTGCTTGTTCCCATGTTCTTGGTTTTAAAATACTCATAAGGTAGTGGATTTGGTGATAGGAAGTATGATCTCTCATTCGATATAAATTTGCATCTTTTAATTTATTATTAGTATTTAATAATAAATACTAGAATACATAGAATCCTATTGGTGCCGTATTGTGGATCGATACAAATGGGAGGTTGTATGGAGCCATAATACGGCCAAGTACATGAACCTAAACAATTGTTTATGGTTCGATTTTTTATTAAAGGGGTTGTCCGGTAAGATAAACTTGATGGCCTATTACAATAATGAAAAAACATCAATATGCCTTTGTAAGGTATTGACTGTACATTTTCAGCTGTCTCTATTTTAACACGTAAGTCGTAATGAAGATTTGGATATGTTGTGGGAAAGGAAGTAGGATGGTTTTAGGAGTTTTGCTGAGTTAAGCAGCTGTCTTAGAACTGCCCCACACATTGCAAGCTAAGGAACACACAATCACTTTGGACTCTTTGTGGTGCCGTGTGGTGGAAACTCGCTGCTATAGTAACCATTGACAGATCTATTCTCGCCGTGCTTTACTCCTGAATTTCAGGGAGGGATAATTGGATTATGAAGATGACCACTACAGCTAGTTAGCATTTCTTTACCTCAGAGTCGATGTGTTATAATTACTATGGGAAAACTCAGATCAATACAGAAGTACAGTACTGTATAGGGAAGTTTTTCACTGAACCACGATTTCTTTTCATTTTTGAAAAGCATTAAAAGTTTAGCATTTTCCGAAAATGAACATAATGCCATTTCATTGGTTCTCCTTGAAGAATTGTAAATCCTAATGCTGGTATAAGGGTGTTGGTAGAAGACATTGCTGGGGCAACATTTCTTACAGTACTACTGTTTCAATTACTTCTGCGATTAAATCGAAACGAAAAAAAAAAGGTCAATATATATTGAAAGAAGTGGTTCCTTCATATACACTATATGGACAAAATTATTGGGACACACCTCTTAATCATTGAATTCAGGTGTTTCATTCAGTCCCATTTCCACAGGTGTATAAAATCCAGCACCTAGACATGTAGTCTGCCATTACAAACATTTGTGAAAGAATGGGTCGTTGTAAAGAGCTCACTGAATTCCAGCGTGGTGCTGTAATAGGACGCCACCGTTGCATCAGATCAGTTCATGAAATTTCTTTCCTCCTAGATATTCCACGATCAACTGTGAGTGGTATTATAACATAACGTTTAGGAACCACAGAAAATCAGCAACAAAGTGGCAGACTAAGTAAAGTTATAGCGCGGGGTGTGCTGAAGTGCATAGTGCCTAAAAGTCACCAATGCTTTGCTGATTCAATAAATGCAGACTTCCAAACCTCCTCTGGCAATAACAATAGCATAAAAACAGCATGCCCGAAGCTTCATGGCATGAGTTTTCATGGTCGAGCCGCTGCATGCCAGCCTTACATCACCGATCACAATACCAACCGTCAGATGGAGTGGTGTAAAGCACGCCGCCACTGGACTCTGTAGCAGTGGATACGTGTTCTGTTGAGTGAGGAATCACACTTCTCTATCTGGCCATCTGATGGATGAATCTTGGATTCGCGAATGCCAGGAGAATGTTATGTGCCTGACTGCATTGTGCCAACATTAAGTTTAGTGGAGGAGGGATAATGCTATGGAGTGGTTTTTCAGGGGTTGACCTAGGCCCCTTAGTTCCAGTGAAGGGAAATCTTAATGCTTAAGCATACCAAGATGTTTTGGACAATTGTATGCTTCCAACTTTGTGGCACCATTTTGGGGAAGTCCCTTTTCTGTTTCAGAATGACTTTGCCCCAGTGCACAAAGCAAGGTCCATAAAGGCAAGGTTTGATGAGTTTTCAGTGGAAGAGCTTAACTGGCTTACACAGAGTCCTTACCTCAACCCCATTGAATACCTTAGTAAGAACTAGAATTGAGATTGCGAGTAAAGGGCCTTTTACACCGTCCAACACTCGGCCGTTGCAGCGAGCGCCGATAAATGAGACATCGTGATCAGAGCTCGTTTGCTCCTGTCACACGGAGCTATGCATAGAGACGAGCGATCGTTACTCTGATCGATCAACCCCATACATTATTATCATGTCGGCAGCGCGTCTCCCTATTTACACAGGGAGATGTGCTGGCGACAACGATAATATTTCACTTTTTAAAATCGATCTGACCAGCAAATGATCAAGTGTTTGCTTGCTTATCTGCTGATCGCTGCCCTTTTTACACAGTGCAATTATCCGCAAAAAGCGTTATAGTAATGCTTGTCTGCCTGATAATCGCCCTGTGTAAAACACCCTTAAGGCCCTCTCGTCCAAGATCAGTGTCTGACCTCACAAATGCTCTTCTGCATGAATGACCAAAAATTGCCACAGACACACTCCAAAAGTCTTGCAGAAAGCCTTCCCAGAATAGTAGAAGCTATTTTAGCTGCAAAGGGGGGGACCAACTCCATATTAATGCCTTAGGATTAAGAATGGGATGTCATAAAAGCTCCTGTAGTTCTAATGTGTAGGTGTCCCAATACTTTTATCCATATAATGTACATTTCCATCACTAGAATAGCCTACAAGCAATTGACATTTTGAGTGCTGAGATTGGCGGCATTTCGGACAAACTTTTAGAACATTGCTCAGCATTTTATACATTGAACTTGAACTTGAATGGACAGGCTTTTTATACCTGTATGCCAATTCTTGCATCATGCAACCACCATTATCTACCTTCCATGAACAACCAGAAGCATAACCAGCAAATTAATCAACATTTTGTATTGGTATACTACACCGTTTTTCATTTTTAAAAATAAACAATTGCTCATTTCAATATTAGCAAAGACAAAAAAAAAAGACGAAAAAACTAGAAGCAGAAGTGACAAACCTTGACCGATACATATCTTTTTCAGTTTGTAGGTGCAAATTTGTTTTAATATAACATGCAAGGTGTTCACGCAAGCTCCATACTATACATACTGACACAAAGCTTCCAGTAGGTGGCGCATACTTGCTAGTCAACAGCTTCCCATGCAGTCATTACTTATTGGGTAACTAAACTTTCAGAAAACTTCTGACATGTCATAGGGACATGTCAAAAGTTGTGATCAGTGGGGGTCTGAGGACAGAGACCCCCACCGACCACTAAAACGAAGCTGCAGAAGCGCTCAGGTGAGTGCTTAGTTTCTAAAGGTTTTTTTTGGGGGGAAAAAAAGCAGTTGGTGTACGGGCTCATAGACCTTCTATTGAGTCTGTACACCTCGGCTTCCAGAGAAAAGCCGATCAGAAACTAAGCGGCTCAGAGCTCTCTCGGGCGCTTCTGTCGCTTCGTTTTAGTGATCGGTGGGGATCTCAGTGCTCAGACCCCCACTGATCTAAACTTCTGACATGTCACTATGACGTCAAAAGTTTTCTGAAAGTTTAGTTACATTTAAAGGGGTAATGAGGTGAGCGAAAAGTATTAGCAGTGTACTTACTGCGGTATGTGAGTACACTCGCTAGTATGCATTCCGGTTCCCCGTTGTGCTGATTATGAGATTTTAATAGCTTCTGGTTAGGAACTTGTTATACAGTATCTGTTTGGTGCAATATTGAGTGCTTTGAAATTGTTTGGAGTTTCTATAAATGAACATAGTTGAAAGAAACACATGATGTGACTATACGTTGCTATATATTTCTCTTGTAGTAATTTGGTGTCACGTACATCATGCACAAACAGCATTGTCTAGGTACCTGTGGTCTTTGTAATCTGCTCTCAGGAATCAACTTACTGTGTCTGTACTATGTGTTTCCACATAATAATTTTTTCAAACCATCCAGCAAAAATTGGATGAACATTATCATCAGTACAATTATCGTACATATGCCGCCATTTTTTTAAAGCAAGTTTGATTGTAATGGCAACGTGCTAGAACAGAGTTAGACAAATATTTTTCGATTATACAACTTCAGGAAGGATAACAAAGATTTTTATATATAAATATTCAATTATATTCAACAATAAATTATAGTTTGTGCTTTTACACTAGGCAATTCTATCTATCATCTATCTATCTATCTATCTATCTATCTATCTATCTATCTATCTATCTATCTATCTATCTATCTATCTATCTATCTACATAGAGTATCATATAAATAAATGTGTGTATATATGTATATATATATATATATATATATATATATATATATATATATATATACTCATTTTTAACTTCCCTTTTTTTTTTTTTTTGCTGTTTTCTCGCCTTTCTGAATTGCAAATAGGACCAATGGACTGTATTCCTGAGGATGTAAGTTCCAAGTTCCTACAGCAAATCATCTCAGTTTCCCTGGAACTGGAGAGGGGGAAACAAAGTTTATTTGAGGTCTTGTAATTATTCTGTCTGGGGGAAGAACGAGGTGTCAAAGTATCAAAGTGAAATTCAAGAGAGTCTCAAGGAGACAGGACTTGAAGGAGAGAAAGGGGAAGTAGTATTGCTCAGCTCTTTGTCATGGTAATAGTAATGAAGTTGAGCAGCAAAGGCTTAGACAATAGGCCAAAGTTACTGTACTATAAACTGTTTCCTGCCACAAAGGTTCTCATGGCACCTTTAAAAGGCCTGAGTAGAAAACTACAAAGCCCGGTTATTCTGGCTTAATGTAAACATCTCAACATGTCATTTATTTCCTGGATAGAATAGATAGATAGATAGATAGATAGATAGATAGATAGATAGATAGATAGATAGATAGATAGATAGATAGATAGATAGATAGATAGATAAATAGATAGATAGATAGATAAGAACAAACAAATCCAGAAGCACCGGTAAAATGTGGGTGCAAGCCCTGGGGAACAGACCAAGGTTCCAGCTATACACTATTCAAAAAATAGGCAGCACTCCGTAGTATATGTGAAAAAAAAGTACTTTTTTTTTTCACATATACTACGGGGTGCTGCCTATTTTTTGAATAGTAGATAGATAGATAGATAGATAGATAGATAGATAGATATAAAGCAGTAAATAGGCAACACTCACAAAGGCTTATGGTGAAAAAAGTGGGTGCTTTATCGACCCCAAAAGTGCGACGTTTTGGCTCACACAACCTGAGCCTTTCTCAAAAATAAGATGGTCGGGTACTGGATCGTACCCACCTCTTCCCGTCACCCTTGGTGGCGGTGGGTATCGGGGTAATAATGGGGGTTAGTGTTAGCCTCTGCATCGGCTAACACGCTGTCAATCAGCCAGAATAAAGAATGAGAGTAAAAGGAGCCGTCATCGAAGTAATCCTCGAATCCGACGTAGTCCAATAACCGAGTCTGTAAAAAACACAAACACAAAAAAAAATTAGTACCACATAAAAAAGCAAAACAATTCTTATACATACCTTTCCTGGGTCCAGCGCTGGGGCCGCAAAGTCAGCGAGGTGGCCCTATATTTAATCATATCATGTGTGATACTGTCTGCTGAGCCACTGTATCTAATCCTATCATGTGTGATACTGTCTGCTGAGCCACTGTATCTAATCCAATCCATAGCTATAGAGTCAGAGTGCTCCAGATATGCTGCCTCATAGATATATATATATATATATATATATATATATATATATATATATATATATATGCACATACACATACACATACACATACATACAAGCACACACATTTTTGGGGGGTGAACATATGTATGTACAAGGATACTTAGTGCTAGGGCCCTGTATAAAAGTCTATCATGTGTAATACTGACTGCTGGGGCATTGTATCTAAGTCTATCATTTGTGATACTGTCTGCTGGGGCACTGTATCTAAGTCTATCATGTGTGATACTGTCTGCTGGTGAAAACGCACCAATATAGGACATGCAGTGAGTTTCACGCAATGGACACTCACTGTGTGAAAACTCACACATGTGTGAAAAGCCCCATTGAAATCAACGGGTCCGTGTAATGTGTGTTATTTCAACGCACAGCCCACGGACGAGATTCACGCTCGTCTGAATGAGCCCTAAGTCTATCATATATGTTACTGTCTGCTGGGGCCATGTATCTAAGCCTATCATGTGTGATACTGTCTGCTGGGACATGTATCTAAGATTATCATGTATGATACTGTCTGCTGAGGCCATGTATCTAAGCCTATCATGTATGATACTGTCTGCTGAGACAAGGAGGGTATGCGAGACTAGCTACAGGGGACTGCATGGCACTGTCTACAAGGGGAAAGTATGGCAGGGGAACTGTGTGTGGAACCATACAGGGGGCTGTGACACTATATAAAGGTGGCATTGTGTGGGAAACTCTCTACAGATGTCTTTGATTAGAGTCCCGAGACATAACTTTGCTTGGGGCCCCAGAAATGGCAAATTTACCCCTCAAGGTTAGCACATGGATACTTACTGCTGGGGCCCTGAATCTAACTCTACATTCACACGAGCATGACAGATTTACGCACGTAATAAACACGCGTAAACCTGGTCGTGTGCATTGCGTTTTGTATTAGTGTGCTTTGCAGGTGGCAAGTGTTTTTCACGAACTTGCAAGCACTTGTCGTCCGTGTGCTGTCCGTGATTTACACGCACCCATTGACTTCAATGGGTGACTGGGTGCGTGAAAACGCACCACTATAGGACATGCAGTGAGTTTCACGCAATGGACGCTCACTGCGTGGAAACTCACGCACGTGTGAATAGCCTCATTGAAATCAACGGGTCCGTGTAATTTGCAATATTTCAACGTTGAAATCAACGCACAGCCCACGAATGAATGAGCCCTAAGTCTATGATATATGTTACTGTCTGCTGGGGCCATGTATCTAAACCTATCATGTGTGATACGGTCTGCTGGGGCCATGTATCTAAGCCTATTATTTATGATACTGTCTGCTGGGACAATGCATCCAATTTTATCCAGCTGTGTAGCTATGGGAGCCTTAGTCTTATAGATATGCTATCTCCGATATATATGTAAAAAAAAAAAAATCGGTGGGATAAATATATGCCCAGCAAAAAGTATCACACATGATTGGATTAGATACAGTGGCTCAGCAGACAGTATCACACATGATAGGTTTAGATACAGTGGCTCAGCAGACAGTATCACACATGATAGGATTAGATATAGGGCCCAGCTCACTGACATTGCAGCTCCAGCGCTGGACCCAGGAAAGGTAAGAATAATAATTATTTTCCTTTTTGACGTGATACTAATTATTTTTGTGTGTTTTGTTTTTTTGCAAGTTCGGTTGTTGGACTACTTCGGATTCGAGGACTACTTCGATAACTTCGTTTTTTTATTCTCAATAAAATGGATAACAAGGGTTGTGTGGAACTTTTATTTCAATAAAATATTTTATCTATGTCTTTGTATTTGTTGAAACTTTCTAACTACCGCCTAGTAATTGTCGCTGGCTGATTCACAACGCCCACCCTGGGAATGCTAGCCTGCTGCTGCTGTGTTGTATCTGGCTGGTTATAAAAATGGGGGAACCCAACATCGTGCTGTCCAATTATATATAAAAAAAAATGACGTGGGGTCCCCCCCATTTTTCATAACCAGCCAGATACAACGCAGCAGCAGCAGGCTAGCATTACCAGGATGGGAAGGGCCACTGTTTTTGGCCTTTCCCAGCCTAATAATACCAGCCTGCGGTCACCCCAGTGCCCGACCATCACTACAGATGGTCGGGTACTGGATCGTATCCGGCTCTTCCTGGCACCCCTGGTGGCGGTGGGTACCAAGGTAATAATGGGGGTTAGTGTTAGCCTTTTCACCGGCTAACACTAAGCCCCGCCTTAGTAATGGACGCTGTCAATCTGTTAGCGGCCATTAGTAAGTTGGCAGCGATAAAGTTAAAAAAAAAAATACAAAGACATAGAAAAAATAGATTTATTGAAATAAAACACCCCCACACAACCCTCATTAACCATTTTATTGAGAATAAAAAAGCCGTCATTGAAGTAGTCCTCGAATCCGACGTAGTCCAACGACCGAACCTGTAAAAAAACACCAAAAAAAACATTAGTAAGCGCCTGTTCACATCACCGCTGCCCTTCCGTTGATGGGTTCCGTTGGGTTAACCCCTCAACAGGAAGGCAAACTGAAACCTCCGCTTCCGTTTCCCTCACCATTGTTCTCAATGGTGACGGAAACGTTGTTAAAGATTTCTGTTTGTCACCGTTGTGGCAGGGATCCATTGTTTTGCATTATCTACTGCGCTATTGATTTTGCCAAAACAACGGAACCCGTTCACAGTGGTGACAAACATAAACCATTAGCAAAGTTTCCATCACCATTGAGATCAATGGTGATGCAAATGGAAGCTAAGGTTTCCGTTTGCCTTTACGTTGAGGGGTTAACCAGACGGAACCCCTCAACAGAATGGCAGCGGTGATGTGAACAGGGCCTTAGATACAGGGCCCATATGAATGTGTTATACTGTTTGTTGGACCCTGTATATAAGCATAATGTAGGCTTAGATACAGGGTGCAGCAGACAGTACTCTTATGCAGTATAAGCTGGAGCCCTGTACCTAAGCCTAACACATGATAGGCTTTAAAGGCTGTCCAGTCCCTAAACATTGATGGCCTATCTTCAGTATAGGCCATCAATAGCATATGGGTTGGGGTCAGACACCCGAGACCCCCGCCAAATCGCTGTTTTGAAGGGGTTGCAGCCGCTCGTACGAGTGCTGCTTCCCCTTCATTTCCCTCACTTGCTCACACTGTGAATCACTGACACGTCCGTGTCGGCGGTTCAATGTGAGAAAGTGACCGGAATGAAGGGGAAGCCGCACTCGTATGAGCGGCTGCAACCCCTTCAAAACAGCTAATTGGCGGGGGTCCCGGGTGTCTGACCCGAACCCATCACCAAGACGCTAACATTAAACTTACCTGCTCTTCAGCCGCAGGTCCTCACTCCATGAAGTGCCGGAATGCTGTGCGCAGCGCATAGCATCGTGACGTTATGTGCTGTGCACAGCGCTCTGACGTCAGAACCTCTGATGCGCTACAGGAAGGAGGTAAGTACGGTCAGTTACTATAGTAACAGGGGCAAGTGTAGTTTATTACGTAGGCCCCAGTTACTATAGTAACTTTTCATTGATGTGGTGCGGGGGGCTGCGGACCCCCCTGGCTTCTGAGCCCGGTCGCTGCGACCCCTATAACTACGCCACTGGTGCACGCCCTGGGAGCTCGATCACAGCTCCAAGTCTCCTATAGTCTTCCAAGAATAGGCAGCACTCCAAGTCACAGTGAAAAAAATGGCTTTTTATTAGCCCTTGTGCAACGTTTTCGCTCTACAAGTGGAGCCTTTTTCAAGCATACAAAAGTGTATAAAACAGTGATATATATATGGGGATCAGGTAAATGATCCCATTAACAGGTGATTAGCATAAAATTAGTTAAAAAATGACAATAGTACAGTCATTATACTTATAAAAAATATATATGTATAAAACATAGTGATCAATACAAGTAATAATCCCTATGAACATCGGAATCGCTGGATGTATAGAGAACATAAGTGCTAATTGGTGAACATGATATTAAACACTCACATGTGTAAACAATATATAATGATTAAAAAACTATACCATGTGGTACTGTGGATCTGTTCCAGTGTGTATTTCCGGCGTCCTAGGGATTGAATGGCGCTTGTCTATGACATATATCCATGTGTTTCAGTGAGTTTGAGGCGCACTTCCGCGCATGCGCATAGTAGATTTGAAGCCAGCGGTGGCCATCTTTGTAAAGGAATCTATATCCATGGTTATTACGATGCACCAGCGGCGCATGCGCAGAGCGCTTTATGCAGCAGACTCATCGCAACTGAACAAGCATATAGGTAACAATTTTAATAGAAACTACAACACATATGTACATTTGCCATGGTAACATTGATGTATTAATTTATATATACTTACAAGAAAATATGATAATGAAATGAATAATGTGTTAAATAATGATTATATCAATTTTCCTATGGACAGGAATATTATACTTCATAGACATACGTGTTACTAGTAATTAATCCAAAGATCTGGAAAAAACGCTACCAAAATGCATTATGTGTACAGTGGCAAAGGACACTGACATGTGTGTCTCAGAAACTAATATATATAATTAGGATTTAGATATATGTATAATTATAAGACATATCTTCGTAGACAATAATTTTTGACAGAAAATGACAGTGCGTATAATACCGTTTAAGAATGGACACAACTTTTTTACACACCGGAACAGAGGGTCCAAAGTAGACATAGTGAATACTTGAGATGAATTTTGTATAAATGATCTGAAAAAGATACATATTGTTAAAAATCACAGAATATTATATGAATATTTTATACACTAATTCGTGTACACAAAGGGTATGTTACCCACACATCCTTCCCTGTGGGCGTGTATTCCTAGATTGCACCATACGTGACAAAATCAACATTGAGTCCATTTGGTCTCAATGTTTGTAATCTCTCTATTCACTGTAATTCCTTATATTCGAAGAGGCTCTGTCACCAGATTTTCAAACCCCTATCTCCTATTGCAGCAGATCGGCGCTGCAATGTAGATAACAGTAACTTTTTTTTTTTCAAAAACAAGCATTTTTGGCCAAGTTATGATCATTTTTATATTTATGCAAATGAGCCTTTCTTAAGTACAACTGAGCGTGTTTAAAGTTATGTCCAAGTGGGCGTGTATTGTGTGTGTAACATCTGGGCGTTTTTACTTGTTTTACTAGCTGGGCGTTGTGAATGGAAGTGTATGATGCTGACGAATCAGCATCATCCACTTCTCATTGTTACCACCCAGCTTCTGGCAGTTCAGACACACAGCGTGTCCTCGCTCATCCGACGCGATGAAGTTCCTGTGGGAGGAAGTGAGTGACGTCACAGCGTGATCTCGCGAGGACACGCTGTGTGTCTGTGCACTCCCAGAAGCTGGGTGGTAATGAAGAGAAGTGGATGATGCTGATTCGTCAGCATCATACACTTCCATTCACAACTCCCAGCTAGTAAAACAAGTAAAAACGCCCAGATGTACACACACAATACACACCCATTTGGGGTCCTGAGGTGGTGGAGATACATAGACAACGTCTTCCTCATTTGGACAGGTGACGTCATTGAACTCCAACTCTGTCATGCATTTCTAAATACTATCGATCCCACGGTTAAATTTACTTTAGTTAGTTTGGATACATCTATCCAATTCCTTGATGTATTGATCAATATCCAGGAGGGGAGTTTGACTACTGAGCTCTTTGTAAAAACCACAGATAGGAACAATTTACTAAAATTTAACAGTAATCATCCGCGCTCCATGGTAAAAAGTCTCCCTACCAGTCAATATATTCATGCTAAACGTATCATGTGTGTAGAAAATAAAGTTGACAGTACTCTCCAGAATATGGAAAACAAATTCCTTCGTAGGGGTTATCCAGCATTGTCTCTTAAACACCAGAGGACAAAAGTAGAACAAATGCAGAGGGATACACTGTTACAGGCCAAGATACGAATGCAGTTACCTGCTCGTATACCCTTTGTCACCACATTTGTGGAAAATAGTGACTCAATCAATAAAATCATATTAAAATACTGGCACATGCTGAGACACAGTTTACCACATATTCCTGAAATAAAAAACAATCCCTTATTTTCATATTGGAGATCACCTAATTTACAAGACCGATTGGTAAATTCTGATATAGGTCCTGGCAGAACAAACAGACAAACCTATTTTACCAAAAGAAATACAGGCTGTTATCCCTGCCTCAATTGTATAAATTGTTCTTTGATACAAAAAGGACCAAAATTCATTCATCCTTACTCTAAACGGTCTTATGATATAAGGTTTTATTTGAACTGTATATCTGACCATGTTGTATATATTCTGGAGTGTCCTTGTCATCTCCTGTATGTTGGAGAAACCTCCCTTGAATTTAAGACACGGTTAAATCAACACCGTTATACCATCCGAAAAAAACGGTTGGATCTCCCAGTATCTAAATACTACACAGAGGCAGGACACACGGAGAGAGAAATACGTGTTTATCTGATAGACCATGTACCGATTCCACGCAGGGGTGGCAATCGTATAAAATTGCTTAAAGAGGCTCTGTCACCAGATTTTCAAACCCCTATCTCCTATTGCAGCAGATCAGCGCTGCAATGTAGATAACAGTAACGTTTTGTTTTTTTCAAAAACGAGCATTTTTGGCCAAGTTATGACCATTTTTATATTTATGCAAATGAGCCTTTCTTAAGTATAACTGGGTGTGTTTAAAGTTATGTCCAAGTGGGTGTGTATTGGGCGTGTTTTTACTTTTGACCAAGTGGGTGTTGTAAAGAAGTGTATGAGGCTGACCAATCAGTGACCAATCAGTGACATACACTTCTCATTGTTCCAGCCCAGCTTCTTTCATTGCACAATCTCACTGTGCTGTGGATCATGCTGGGCTGGAACAATGAGAAGTGTATGTCACTGATTGGTCAGCCTCATACACTTCTTTACAACACCCACTTGGTCAAAAGTAAAAACACGCCCAGTTGGGCATTAAGAAACTAAATCTAAAATTGCTCATAACTTGCTAAAAAATGATCGTTTTTCAAAATAAAAACCACTGCTGTTATCTACATTCCAGCGCCGATCAGATTATGTAGGAGATAGGGCATTTATAATCTGGTGACAGAGCCTCTTTAATGGGACACATAGGAAACCAGATATTTATATGGAGAAACTGCATCAAATGTACTACCTCTCTCTTAGCAACATGATAGGTAAAACTGACCCCTTAATTTGGATACATTTTCAGTAAACTTTTTAACTTTATTTATCAATGAAATAAAGAAGAAACTCTTATTTCAGTCTTGTCAGGTGTCATTTTTTTAAATATATATTTTGATGTAAGAGGTTGATCATTTGCATATCATGCAGAAAAATAAATTCTGAACATCTGTCTCCATCCCACAATAATCTAGCTAACATCTACAGACCATCTATAAACACAGGTTATACAAGATTAGGCAAGTGTTTTTTTAATTGTCCTAAGGTCTCAAGCGCACTGCAGAGCTATGCAATGGAGGTTGTACTGCGGCACAAGGAGTCCCTTGCAACTCCATGCCTCGCTGTACAATGCTTCATTGAGTGTCGCATATGGGAGCAATTCTACAAGGGGAGAATAGCTCAGCAATATGGCACTTTACTGTTTTTCCCTTATGCTTGTCAGCGGTAGGCATAGAGTATAAATGGATAGAATAAAATAAAACAAATGGACGTTACATAGGGTCAGTACGTTAAGTCTGTGGAAACTATTTTGTTAGGCAAACAGATTATGGAGTCTCATCTTTTTGTGTTGTGCTAGGATATGCATATGTCTTATACCTAGGGTGCCAGGTGCCAACCTCTCCAGGGAACAGAAGTAGATAGATGGAAGCGAAGACCAGATTCCACTGGATAAAAGTAGACTTTTTCTAGGTGCAGGGCTTTGAAGAAGTGTTAGGATGATGATATTTTAGTTCCCCTTTTTTAAAGAACATGAGATGGAATGTCTTACTGAATCCCCGAAACGCGTTTTATTTGTAGACTTTTTATTTGTACAATAAAGAAACATCATCATCCTAACAATGTGTATCTTGGAAATCTTGCGCCTGGAAGGTATCTCCTTTTTTTCAATGGATTCTGGATCTGTTCTCCACTTCCGTCTAGCGATAGTCATAGGGGAAAACAGAAAACTGATGCATGTGCGTATGAGCAGAATATCCCTTTAACGGTGCTTGTTTGTTTGTTTGTAAATTTTGTCATAGTATCTATGAAAATAATAATTATTTTAATGATCTAGTAACTTTTTGTTGTTGTTGTATCTTAGTATAAAGGTTTTTCTAAGGTAAATTGTAATTATGACCAAAGCATCTCTTTTCTTGTGATGTCAAGGGTATATATTAAAAGAATAAAATATTGCTTCTCAGTGAAGTGTAAGGGATTGATATTCGAACTCTTCCTTCTACTGCATATGACTCCTCGTGTTCCCCCATTTAACTATTAATATTACCACACTGCAATCAATCAATCAATCAATCAATCAATCAATCAATCAATCGTGTATTAAAGTATTTTAGGTTGGGGTTTTGTGCTGGTGTTCCTCTGTGTATGTGGGGCTCAATATATGACAATATGGTTTGCATTTGTTTAGATTGAAAGTTTAATCCATTGAGGGTATACAGGATGTTATTTAAATCTTCTGAGTAAGTATATGGCGTTCCTGGTTTAAATATCCTTGGTGTTATTACCCTATATATGTGTGATACAATATTGCTCTTGTGTATATTCCAGTTACAATTTTTATAAGGTACATATGGTATACTTCCTTTGATTATGTTCCGTATATGCACATGTTTATACATATGTTGATAGGTAATATATTCATGCACTGATATGTGTAGAGGGCTATAAGATTTGGGCCTCTTTAGGCATTGGTAGTAATCTGGCATATAGGCATATAGCCAGCGCAGGCCTGGGGGCCTTTGTTAGGGCCACGGCTGCCGTGGCACCCCATCGGAGGCCCGGGATTGCATTTGCGGGCCGCTGATGGGTGACAGAGGGAGCCGCCTCCCTCTGCAAACCCATTAGATGCCATGGTCGCTATTGACCGCAGCATTTAAAGGGTTAAACGGCCACAATCTAAGGAAACTTTGATCGCTACCGTTACAGCAGGAGCCTGACTGTCATTAGACAGCCGAGCACCCACTCCAGCTTTCACCGGCCACCCGTGCAGGACTTAGGGTAGGCATGAAAATTATGCACAGAAAAAATACACTGTCATATATGCGCACAAGAAAAATACCAACATTTAAACATGCCCATACGTAAAAATACTCACACAGTAAACTGCCCACATGGAAAAATGTTCACACAGAACTCTGTGTGATTCAAAGGTCTTGGCAGTAGTGTGTTATTGGAGCAGCAAGTAATGTGTTGTGTGTACAAATCTGTTTTCACCTACCCCTAGTCCTGATTGGTTTATGTGGGCAACACAACTGTTTTTGGTTGTATGAGTTTATTTTTTATAAATAACCTTTTAGCACGTATTAGAATCCCAGACGGCATCTGACTGGAGTCTGAATACATTTTAGGAGAAAGTTTTTATCACACTGGTGACTAATTCACATTACCATTCATTTGCAAGTGAATACAAATTCTGTTGTTGGTTTAACTTAAGAGAGTAGAACAGGCTTTGGTCACACCAAGGTTTGCAAGGGCAGATTGCAATGACAAGTGAAGTGTGCCAGGGTCACTGTTATGTAAATGTCTTTTGTCTTCTCATTAATGTAGCTCAGAATTATAACAAAAGGGGAACAAGGATAGGAAGTTCATTTTGTTATGTTTTAGCAGCTTTTATTTCAAAGGGAAATTCTCTTCTTCAGTGTGGAGACTGAGGAGAGTGATGTCTGGAGTCTAAACACTATAATAAACTGTCTGGGAATAAAGTACCCAGGGGGAGCTACTATATGATGCTGCAGGCACTACATTAGAAGACCTTTATGGTTAGGTACAGCTAGTTTAGGGTTATTTCACTAAATTAAAGAAGTCATTTTTCACATTTAAGTAGGAACTTTGTGTTTTTCATTTAATTTAAACAAATAAAAATATTTTATTAACAAATAGTTTTCTCATCATATTTGAAACATTTTAGGTGTTATATATAATTATGTGACTTTATTATTCTTCATACACAAAGCGTACCTTTTATCCATAAATAATTAGTTATCAAAGAAACATAGAATTTATATTCATATTTTACGCTCTTTGGATATTTTAGGATTAATTCAGACTTAAATAATACAACAACTTTATAGGGCTGTGTCTTGTGGGAAATAAAAGGATTCTGTACAAAATGTTACAATTATTATGCAATGGACATAGTTATTACTTATACCATGACCTCTTTGAAGGGGATGTCCAGACAATTTTCACAACATCCCATGATGAGTTGATCAGTTGTTATCGCCAAGGAAAGGTCAACATTTTCATTGCAGCAGCCCTGTAACGCATGGACGAGCCTAGTCCTCCACAGGCCGCTTTGGTTAATACAGGGGAGTCCTGAGTACTCTTTATTACATCCATATGCCTTTTACCAGACAACCCTTTAAGTTGCCTCAAATTCAATTCTAAACTGAGTATTGAGTAGATCCTTTCCACCAAATTTAAACACTTGTTACACAGAAATAAGCAGAATTGATTCACATTATTAAGACAATTGATTGGTATTTCAGGAAACTTGTTTGCCATACAGTCGGAATACTTTTGTTAAAAGAGGCATACTGTTGACAGGGTCAAAAAACGTACAAAGTTTTAGCCATTAGTTCACAAATAGGATGTACTGTAGTTGGGAAAAATGCAAAAAGGGCTTCAAAATTGATAAGAGCAATGAGAATAGTGTTGACAAAATATATGCTATTGTTTTGTGTCTACAGATCCTTTGTAAACCTATGTGTCTCTCTTGTGATTTCAGAGTAAATCCTGCTAAGTAATTTCAGAGTAAATCTAGCTAAAGACATGGGATTTTTGTTGGCGGATACCCCCAGATATCAACAGAATTCACCAATAATTGCGTGTCTATGGTGACAAAACCTTTGCGATCTGCGGTTTCAACTGAGATAAGTAGTTTTAAGAGGGTCAGTTTTCAATGTTTGTGTGATCTTAAGCCCTGACCCAGTACCCCATTAAAGTATGGCACAGTAATGGAGTCGGACACCGCGGTTGTCAACAGAAACTTAGCTTTACTCTACTTATAGCAACGAGCATAATGGTTACAACACGGCACACAGCTTGGTAGTTATGGTCACAACTGGCCACATAGCTTTGCGGTTTTAGTCTCTTAAAGGGTACAGAGCTTAGTGGTTTCAGTCTCTTAATGAGTAATAAAGAAAACTCACTGCACTTGCAGTATACAGGGTCTACACAGCCTTTGTCTGGCCGAGTCTCTGGTCACTCTCTCCCTTCTTGGTACAGGATCTTTCTCCCTCTGTAAGTGGTCTTTCAGGGTTCCGTTACAGTGTCCATCATTTTGATGGGAAGTGTAGCGCTTTACGCTGTGCTATTCTTTCCGTCAAATCTGACGGAATCTGCGACAGAGGCTCTGAACTGAGGCTCTGCCAGTATTGTGAGTAGAGCCTTATAACTGAACACTTCCTTTTGTGTACTCGGATGCATCTTCTTGTCATTATGGGGTATTTGGCTTGAAAAGGATGAGAAACACTGACAATTGACAATCTGGTTAGCACTTGATTCCACTAAGCTTACTATTATCTTATCCCACTATCAGCATCTTCTGATTAGTTTATTGAGTCTATTGTTCCTCCAGTAGCCACTTTCCCTAAACACCTTATTAACAGTAGCAGATTACAATATACTGTAGTTATTACGCATGTAATAAATCTGATTTGCCTCAGTATCCTGTTGGCATTTCACAAACAAGCTGTGAATTTACAATCCTTCATGACATGTCCAGGTTATCCTATATTCATTCATTCTTTTTTTCTCTCTCTCTCTCTTTCGCTTTCTCTCTATTGGACCTTTTATCAAGCATTAAAATGCTGTAACACATAAGTATTTAAAGACTCAAATAATGTTGTCATACTTGTGTACAAATAATACATTTCATACAAAAAAGAGATATAATATTAATAATAAATTAATAATATTTACATATGATAATAAAGTGCTACAGTGCCATAATTTAAAGTGCTTATAAAGTCAATATATCATATACTAATCCATAAATATATCGTCCCTTGGTTGAACTTGATGGCCTTTTTTCAACCGTACTAACTATGTAACTATGTAATGCTAAAGTATCTATTGAACCGCAACAATGTAGCAAGTGTGAATAATTGTTAAGTCCTAGACTTGCCAACATAGATCCAATCATAGTTCACCATTACATATGTTATAACAAGATCGTCGGTACGCTGTATCTCTAGAATACCATATCTGAAGTGAAATATGCATTCAGCCACTCTGTAGCTCTGTGCCTAATGTGCATGCGCCCTTAGACGCCATCTTGCTAGAGGGCAAACTGACACCAATGGAATCTCCGCACATGCCTGCGAAACTCGTGCATGCTCCATAGCATTTAAGGTATCTAAATATGTAAAGAAAGACCTTTCAGCAAAACCTATAATAAACAGCATAATAGCGAATCAGGAAGACATAGCCCAAGCTGTTCATCAAACATATAAAGCCTGTATCCTTGGTATCATGCCATTATATCCAAGGAGAAATATCACCATTGAAACAGTACACACTGCCATTCATGATGTATGTATAACATACCGTGGCTAAATGAGTGCTTATCCACTAGGCCCAAAATATACCGTATATACTATATATACTATATATTGTACTATAGCATGTATGCTAATGAGATCACCATCACCTAAAAGAGTTACTAATGGCAACCCCACACTGTAGGCCACACGCACATGACTGTAGCTGTGTGCATTGTCCGTGATTATGGCACGGATGGCCCGAGAAGTGTCATCCAAGTGTCATCAAAATCTACCTTATTTTTTTTTTACGGTCCGGACTCCGGATACCACGGTCATGTGCATTGGCCCATAGGATATGATGTGCCTTATATTATCCGCAATTTCAGCTCCGCAATTGCAGATAGCATGCAGACGTGAATGCACGGTCGTGTGCATGCGGCCTTATTGTTAAGAATTATACAAAAGAAAATATAAAATATTTTAATCTCCTACACAATGTGATTGGAACATTGTTGGATGAGTCTTCCCAAACTTTATTGTGTTCATTGTGTTTACCCCTATAAAGAGAAGAAGAAAAAAAGAAATAAAAAAAATACTAAGTGATCATGTGTCACCACAATAATTAACCCCTTCAGGACACAGCCTGTTTGGCCTAGTGGCACAGCCGATTTTTTTAAATCGTATATGTGTCACTTTATGTGGTAATAACTTGGGAATGCTTTTACCTATCCAAGCAATTCTGAGAATGTTTTCTCGTGACATATTGTACTTTATGATAGTGGAAAATTTTGGTCGATAAATTCAATATTTATTTGTGAAAAACACCAAAATTTAGAGAAAATTTGCAAAAATGTGCATTTTTGTAAATTTAAATGTATCTGTTTGTAAAACAGATAGTTATACCACACAAAATAGTGACTAGTTACCATTTCCCATATGTGTACTTTATATTTGCATCGTTTTTGAACATCCTTTTATTTTTCTAGGATGTTACAAGGCTTAGAACTTCTCACATTTTCAAGAAAATTTCAAAAGGCTATTTTTACAGGGGCCAGTTCAGTTCTGAAGTGGTTTTGAGGAACTTATATATTAGAATCCCCCAATAAATCACCCCATTTTAAAAACTGCACCCCTCAAAGTATTCAAAACAGCATTCAGAAAGTTTCTTAACCTTTTAGGCATTTCACAGGAAATAAAGCAAAGTAGAGGGGAAATTTACAAATGTATTTTTTTTTTTGCCGAAATTTATTTGTAATAAAAAAAATTCTGTAACTCAGAAGGTTTTACCAGAGAAACGCAACTCAATATTTATTGCCCAGGTCCTGCAGTTTTTATGAATATCCCACATGTGGCCCTAGTGCCCTAATGGGCTAAAACACCGGCCTCAGAAGCAAAAGAGCACCTACAGGATTTTGGGGCCTGCTTATTTTTAGATTATATTTTAGGCACCATGTCGGGTTTGAAGAGGTCTTGTGGTGCCAAAACAGTGGAAACTCCCCAAAAGTGACCCCATTTTGGAAACTAGAACCCTCAAGGAATTTATCTAGGGGTATAGTAAGCACTTTGACCCCACAGGTATTTTGTTATATTTGTTGGAGTTTGTCTTTGAAAATGAAAATCTACTTTTTTTCTGAAAAAACATAGAAATTTGTAATATTTACAAGGAATAAAGAAGAAAATGCACCCCAGCATTTGTAAAGCATCTTCTCCCGATTACGGAAATAACTCATATGTGGTAATAAACTGATGTTTGGACTCTCAGCAGTGCTCAGAAGGGAAGGAGCGCCATTTGGATTTTGGAGCGCAGATTTTGCTGGATTGGTTTTTAGTGCCGTGTCGCGATTGCAACACCCTGGAGGGAACAAAACAGTGGAAACACCCCAAAAATGACCCCATTTGGGAAACTACACCCCTCAAGGAATTTTTCTAGGGGTATAGTAAGTATTTATACCACACAGGTTTTTTGCAGAATTTAGTAGAATTAGGCCGTGATAATGAATATAAACAGTTTTGTCCACTAAAATCTTGAATTTTTTCATTTTCACAAGGGATAAAGGAGAAAAAGTCACGCTAAATTTGTAACGCAATCTCTCCCGAGTATGACAATAGCCCACATGTGGTAATAATTTATTTTTTTAATAGAAATTAATTAACCTTTGCAGGACTGATCCTTTTTTGCTTTTCCATT
The DNA here is from genome assembly GCF_050947455.1 of Rhinoderma darwinii. NCBI lineage: Eukaryota > Metazoa > Chordata > Amphibia > Anura > Rhinodermatidae > Rhinoderma > Rhinoderma darwinii. The sequence goes on along the minus strand of NC_134690.1, from coordinate 282,455,224 downwards.
TTAGTTTTTCACTCCACGCCTTCCAAACGCCATAACTTTTTTATTTTTCCATGGATGGAGCGGTGTGAGGGCTTATTTTTTTGCGGGAAGAGTTGTAGTTTCTATTGACACCATTTAAAGTATCATATAATGTACTGGGAAACCGAAAATAAAATTCTTTGCGGGGTGAAATTGGAAAAAACTATGATTCCTCCATTGCTTTTTGGGTTTAGTTTTTACCACTTTCACTGTGCGGTAAAAACGACAACTTAACTTTATTCTGCAGGTCAGTACGATTACGGTGATACCAAATGTATATATATTTTTTTATATTTTACTACTTTTACAAAGAAAAAACTATTTGTTAAAAAAATAATTGTTTTGTATCAACACATTCCGAGAGCCATAACTTTTTTATTTTTTGGTCGATTGAGCGGTGTGAGGGCTTATTTTTGGCAGGACGAGCTGTCGTTTTTATTGGTACAATTTTTTGGTACATATAACTTTTTGATCACTTTTTATTTCATTTTATTTAGAGCTTTGATGACCAAAAAACAGTGATATTGGCGTTTTAAATTCTTTATTTCTTACGGCGTTCATAATGCGCTATAAATGACAATTTTACTTTATTCTGTGGCTCGGTATGATTATGGCGATACCATATGTAAATATTTTTTTTTATGTTTTCCAGCGTTTGCACAATAAAAACACTTTATAAAATAATTAATTTTCTGTGTCACCATATTCTGAGAGCCGCAACTTTTTTATTTTTCAGTCAAAAATGCTGTGTAAGGGCATGTTTTTTGCAGGACGGCTTGTTGTTTTTATTGGTACTATTTTGGGGTACATGCGACTTTTTGATCACTTTTTATTCTAGATTTTGGGAGTGGGGGGTGACCAAAAAATAGTGATTCTGGCACTGTTTTTAGTTTTTGTTTTTTTTGCAGCGTTCACCAGTAAAAATAACATTATAGTTTTATAGAGTGGGTCGTTAAGAACGCGGTGATACCAAATATGTGTACTGTTTTTTAACACTATTTAATTTTTTTCCTATAATAAGAGACTTATTATAGGAAAAAAAATCTTTTATTTTTACACTTTTGTAAAACATTTTTATTAACGTTATTTTACTTTTTTCTTTACTTTTTTCACTTTCTTTTTTTACCTGCAGCTCTGATCGCTGCTAGAATACATTACACTATCTAGGTAGTGTAACGTATTCCAACTGTCAGTGTGACGTCATACATGGCAGACCCTGAGGCCGTTGTCTGGCTCCCGGGTGCCATCTCAAGCATCAGCAGCCCCCACAATTGCATGGGTGCTGCTGATGTGCTACAAACCCCCTACATGTGGAGATCAGGGGAGTAGCAGTAATAATTCAGGACAGGTCTATGATACATTAAGGGGAATCCACAGTGTCTTCTCTTTCAAATGACCTGGCAAGGGTATCGGCCCTCTCATTTTTGTCAGCGGGACGGTAGTGGAGCACAAATTGGAAACAGGTGACCACCTGGCTTGACGGGGGTTTAGCCGTTGAACCGACTGAAGATAGGTGAGGTTCTTGTGGTATCTCGTGTATATCAGGATGGGGTGAGCTGCACACTCTAGCAGATGTCTCCACTCCTCTAGAGCCAATTTGATGGTCAGTAACTCCCAATTCCCAATAGAGTAATTGCGCTCTGCGGGAGAAAAAAAAGTCTAGAGTAATAGCCACATACTACTGCCTTTCCTTTGAAACTTCTCTGGAACAGAAGTGCACCTGCACCAACAGAGGAAGCGTCCAGCTCCAAAGAGAAGTGTCGAGACACGTCAGGATGATGTAGGATTGAGGCTGAAGTGAAGGCACTCTTAAGGCTATTAAACGCTGATTCTGCCTCTGGAGTCCACACTTTTTCATTCATACCTTTCTTGCTAAGGGTAAAGATGGGAGCTGTCAGTGAAGAGAAGTTTGGGATAAACTGCTGGTAGAATTTGGTGAATCCCAAAAAACGCTGTATGGACCGCAGACCCTGAGGACGTGGCCATTCCAGCACTGACTTTAACTATGACAAAAACATTAATCAATTCAACACAAGAACACATTTTAACCCCTTAATGACCAGGCCATTTTGCATGTTAATGACCAAGGATTATTTTTTTTTCTTTCACAGTCGCATTCCAAGAGTCGTAACTTTTTTTTTATTCCGTGGACATAGCTGTATAAGGGCTTGTTTTTTGCGGGACGAGTTGTATTTTGTAATTGTACCATTTTTAGATGCTCATAATATATTGATTAACTTTTATTAACTTTATTTTAGGAGAGAATTGAAAATAAGCAGCTATTCCAGCATTGATTTTCACGTTATAAATTTATGCCGTTTACTATGCAGCGTAAATAACATGTTAACTTTATTCTATGGGTCGGCACGATTACGGGGATACCAAATATGTAAAGGTTTTATATGTTTTCCTACGTTTGCACAATAAAAAGCCTTTTAGAAAAAAATTACTTGTTTTTGCATCGCCGCATTCCAAGAGCCGTAACGTTTTTATTTTTCCGTCAATGTGGCCGTATGGGGGCTTTATTTTTGCGGGCAATGTGTAGTTTTCTTTAGTACTATTTTGGGGTACATAGGACTTATAGATTAATTTTTATTTAATTTTTTTATGGGGGAATGGGAGAAAAGAGAGAATTTTGCCGTTGTTTTTTGCGTTTTTTTTGGACGCCGTTCATCCGGCAGTTTAATTAATGTCTTCATTTTATTGTTCAAGTTGTTATGATCGTGGGGATACCATATATGTGTATTTGTGATTTGTTTTTACACTTTTACTAAATAAAACCACTTTTTGGGCAAAAAAAGTAGTTTTATTTGATTTTCACTGTCATTTTTTTTTTTTTTTCACACAAACTTTATTTAACTGATTTAAATTTATTTTTTTTAGTCCCACCAGGGGACTTCACTATACGATCTGTTGATCGCATATATAATGCTTTGCTATACTTAGTATACCAAAGCATTATTGCCTGTCAGTGTAAAACTGACAGGCGATTTGTTAGGTCATGCATCCGGCATCGCCTAATAGGCAGTTGCTGAAGGCAGACCTGGGGGTCTTTGTTAGACCCCCGGCTGCCATGGAAACCCGACTGCGACGCGCAATTTCTTTGCGGGGGCGCCGATGGGGGGACAGAGGGAGCTCCCTCTATCAAACACATTAAATGCCGCTGTCACTATTGACTATTGGGTTAAACTGCCGGAATCGGAGCACGCTTTGATTCCGGCAGTTGCAGTAGGAGCCAGGCTGTGTATAACAGCCGTGCTCCTGCCGCTGATCGCGTAAGTACAGTCTCAGTACCCGCGCCATCACACAGGACGGATATATCCGTCTTCCTGAACGAACTAGCAGCTGCAGAGGACGGATATATCCATCCTTCGGCGTTAAGGGGTTAAGTCAGTGGATGTTAACAGTTACATAGATTTTAAAAGTGCACATTATCCCCCTTGGATAAAAAATTTGCCTTTTGGGCAATTCAGGAGAGTGAGGAAAAACTGTACCAAAGATAGCGATTTTAATAAAGAATGTAACATTTTAGAGAAGAGATTTAGGGAAAAAAAATTCCCCATTAATCTTATAAAGGGGGCCCGCTCTAAGGCTGCTAAGTTGTCCCAAGAAGTTTGCATTAATCATATTCGCAAAAAAACAGAATCTACTTGTTATAACACCAATTTTATTACGACTTTTAATAGTGGGAATAAATCGATTAGAGACATTTTATCCAAACATTGGAATATTTTAAAAAATGACCCTTACCTAAACAAGGAACTAACAGAAAAGCCAATGATTACATTTAGACGTTCCCAAACACTCAAGAATATTCTTGCCCCAAGTAGGGTACGAAAGCCTAAGCCATCAAGTCCCAGAATGTTTCCAACCCTCTTTGGCGCATTTAAGTGCGGCCTCTCACGCTGCCTATGCTGCAATAACATCACCCATAGAAAGACTACTTACACATCTACAGTCACCAATGAATCTTTTATGATTAAATCATTTCTCAACTGTGGCAGCTCTTATGTAGTGTATTTACTAGAATGTTCATGCCACCTACAATACGTTGGCAGGACGACACAATGTCTACCCACCAGAATCAACAAACATAGATTTAATGTTAACACAGGTTTTCTTAAACATAGGTTCTCTCAGCACACTGCTTCCACACATAACCAACAATTTTAAACAATAAACATTACCCCTATAGAACAGATTCCATCTGATGCTCCCAATAGATTCCAAAAATTGAAGCAAAGGGAGAACTACTGGATCTTCAAGCTACAAACATAAAATCCAGGAGGTCTCAGGTCTCAATGATATCGCAGAATCTTCCTTAGACTAATGTCCATTTTTATGTTAGTCCGCATCTTTGACTGTAATGTATTATCTTTTAATCAAATCGAATCAAGCCACAACATATAAACTTCCATCTCTTTAATACACTGTTCATACACAGTTACACTTATAGATCCTTTTTCAAACTAATGAAATAATTTTTACAAACCAAGTAGCTCGATAATTTCACTTCAGCTCCAGACATCCATTTGTATGCTTTCAATAAGCTATCATCCATTCACAATAGTTTGTATCGAAACAATAGTCCTTTCTAAACAAAAGACTTTTTCCATTAAATAATGGGCATTCCATACCACTGGCTGCTGTGGTTGCTTTGACTACGGAGACGCTTACTGGTGTCTTTTTAGTCACCAAGCAACCAGTGACATTGCGCTTTCTCCATATGAAATCCATATGTATGCTAGAACTATAGAACTTACTATTTATTCCCATTCATGATAACTATAGGTTTCTTTAAAAAAAACAAAAAAAAAACTTTTTTGTTGACCCTCTCCATAACAGTAACTGTGGTGGTTTCCTAGACCACAGAGACGCTTATTAGCGCCGTCCTAATCAAGGAAACTGCGCTTTTTCCTCATAGCATCCTTTTGGGTGTTATCTCTACTATCTAATAATATTTACCCACAACAAATCCCATTAGAATAATAGCCCCCTTTTTTTTAACTAAAATAATTTTTTCCTTTTGAACAATGGGCATCTTATATCACTGGCCACTGTGGTTACCCTGACTACAGAGACGCTTACCGGTGTCCTCTGAATCACCCAACATCCAGTGATACCGCACTTTCCCCTCTATAACATCCATTTGACTGTTAGAGTTATAGAATCTATTATTCATTCTCACTCTTTGTAATTATATTAAAATCTTCAACATTGATGGTGTGAACCACAGAGACATTGCTTAGCGCCGTTTGAATAAGTGAAACTGCACTTTTCCCTTTTAACATCCATTTGTATGCTATAACTGCATAATAAATTACATACTATCTTTCACAGTAATTTCATCATTTTTTAATGAAAAATCTTCTCATTGATACAATATATTTTATAGACCATTGACACTAGTGAAAAAGAGATTAATTTGCATTTGCTCAGATCCAATAACCCTTAACATCCATTTATACGTTTACATCGCACAATCAGCGATTTTTCGTTATTTGCTTTAAACTTCATTTTTTACCTTCCAAATGGGCTTTTACTAATAAGAATATGTGTTTACAGGCAGTATGTGGGTTCTACTGATCCCTTTCATCGATCATGTCAATCTGGATCTGTTGAATGTACTTTTACACCATTTCATGTATAAAACCGCTTATAATGTAATTCCGATATGATCACTTTCTAGTTTTTAAGAGAATTATTTTAGTTTACATGTTTTGATACTGATGTTTTTTATGACGTCATGGCCACCCTTTGACCTTTGCCCTTATGGTTCCTTCCTGTGTATTCTAATTTGTGCTGTTATATAAGAAACCCTTTCATTGAGTGTAATTTTAACGGCCTGAGGAAGACGCTAGTACAGCGTTGAAACGTGTAGCCACCATTGTTTTACAATAAACATATATTTATTATTTCGTTTATCACTGTCAAATACTTCTCAAGCAGCCACGCAGCAGCGCCTTGCAGGATCCTCCCTTTTTCAATTACTCTCCTATATTCTAACAAGCGGTGACCGTATGGTTTACCGGTTTGGATCTCGGCAGCAGCATTTGTGGATTTTCTGATTACCTTTTCCAAGCACTACCTGGGTGAGCATAATTTGCTTCTGACATTTCACCTAAATCTAATTGATCTGCACTATGTGGCACCGTGCTTTTTGTTTTTAACTTCTCCAGCTTGGCATTCAGACGATTCTCTCTTAATCGCAGCAGAACTTGACGGACATGTCTCTGATGAGTCGTCGGATCTGGAGAGAAGATCAAAATATCATTGAGACGGACCACAACACAGACATAGATGAGATCTCAGAAAATATCATTGACGAATTCGTGGAAGATCGCGGGAGCGATATACAGACCGAAGAGCATCATCGGGTATTCGTAGTGCCCGCCTCGAGTGTTGAATTCTGTCTTCCACTTGTCACCTTGACCAATTCAGATTAAATTGTAAGCCCCACGTAAGTCTAGTTTAGAGAAAATCCTGGTTCCTCGTATACGGTCAAATAGTTTGGAAATTAGTGGCAATGGGTATTTGTTCTTGACCGTGATCTTCCTTGCCTGGAGGAGCCCCTGACGTCATTGTCCATATATAGACAGTGACATCAGGGGCCACCCGTAAAAGCTGAATGGCTGGGGATTCCACTCCTAGAGGGAGCCCCAATGGCTCCGTTTTTTTTTGGGCGGAAACAATAGTGCAGTCGACTGTGCTATTGATTCCTCCAAAACTATGGAAACCTTACACTACAGCCTCATAAAATAGCCAGTTATAATTCCACAATTCACATATGTGGCAGATGGCGGAATGGGAGTTTGTGCAGTTGCAACCACTGGTCCATTCTTTACTAAATCATTCTTTAAAACCTATAAAAAATATCATAATAGCAGGTTTCCTGGCTATACATTATCGATACTTATATAAATAATTAGAAACAATGGCTTAAAGACGCATTGCCGCAATTATTTTTTTATTTCCAATCTGACTATCTAAATTCGATAGCGTTTGCTGTAGGAACTGAAGGTGAATCTCTCAATGCAACACTATGAGACTCACATCAAGGCTCCCATAGCCTAGCATTGAGAGACTGACTTACAGTCCTTATACCCCCGGACGAAGGCATCTGCCGAAACGCGCGTCGGGACTGGCGTCTCCCCCATGCGGTTACATGAATCCGGGTACGTACCATTACTTTCCCTCATCTGTATATGGCTGCTCTGGCACTAAGATCCAGGCTTTATACTTCTATTTACATCAGCCTCATTTCTGTTGCTCTGTGTTACCAATTACATACACTGATCACAGTTCTTAACACCAGGCAATGGTGTTTCTTATATGAGAATCACCTTATTCATATGTATTGACACTGCATAACTATATATACTGGTCACAATTTCTAAATACCAGGTAATGGTGTTTCTTATTTGAGAATCACTTCGTACATACGTATTGGCACAGCATAATTAATAATTTATTTACGTTTGTTACACATATGCCATATACATTAAGTCTGCTTGTGTCATCAATACTGATTTTGGGTTCTTGTTATTCATTACCATTAGGTTCTACCATCAATTTATGTATTCCGTATGGGCTGACGCCGATTTTACACTGTATGACTCATTTTTAATTGTTTGTCCTTGTATCTGTTAATAAAGAAGTTTTTTTCTATCACACATCATTTTGAATGTACTTGACCTCTTTCTCTATAGGTTTTTCCGTATATTTATGGTCTGAGTACCAGGTTATATTGGGGTTATGTGTGTGTTCTCCTTAGTCTATAGTTGTGGTTATTTATGTCACTTTGACTGTTATAGACACATAACAAAAGATATATATTTGGAGTTCATACTATTGCTGCTCGTGTACAAATTTGGTTATCTTTACAGTCCTTATAGCAGACTCTGGATTTGGAAAGTCAGCATCGAGATCATGTGACCCAACGGTGGCCCAAAACAGAGCGGATAGTGGCTAGTGGTAAAATGTAGCACCTGGTAATCTAAAACATCTCACTACATTGTACTTCATTACATTTTCAAATGGAGGGGGGGGGGCGGAAGAAAAACTCACGGGTGTGGTTCATTAAGTCGCATATCAGTAAATAATACTAATCAGATTGCTATATTCATTATTTTGTAACTATGTGTGGAGTGAGCTATTGTTTCATGAATATGCTTTGTATATATTGTTTTCCTAAATTGTACAGTTCTTTTTCCTTTTTAAATAAACCAATTTTAAAGCAATTTTCTTACTCAATACAATACACCTACTGCATTCCAATGTGACTGAAAGTTTGTATCAATGGATATTATCTAAGATAAGTGTCATTTATCTTCTACTGTATATGAATAAGGAGAGAGTCATATTCAATTCCTCATAACACCTATCCAGTATTTTGGTGCTAGTGGTGTGAAACTATAGGATATAGCACACCCTATGAGCTCAATGTTAGGCAGAGAGAGGGTAGCAGGCAGCCAATGATCTCCTCGGGTGCAGTCTCCTATGGTAGATTTTGTTGCAGAAATTTCTGCGGCTAAAAATACGTTTTGTTTATATGAATGGGACATGCAGAAATCCATGCACATGCTGCAGAAACAACCCAGAAATAACAAAGTCAGATGAATGGATCTGATTTTTGGTCGCTGAAATTTCTGCAAAAAAAACACGTGACTGCACCCTTATTCCTGGTACTAGCATAAACATGAAATCCACCTGGATTTTAGCTGTTTTCTCATATCAGTGGAAATATGAAGCTATTCTATTTATATGTATGTGTTATACCTTTGTTTATACTTTTCCACATTTTGGCTAAAAGTTGCCCGAAAATGTGGGTTAATCTTATTCCGATGATTTCATCTTTGAGTAATAATGATATGGAAGGCACACATGCAGCCTTATGGTGAACAATTTTTCTTTAATATTTGGTAGTTATTCTGAAAATGTTGTTGTTTGAAATGACAACTTCATACAACATGTTGAAACATTGCCAACAATGTGCAGGTCAATGACTTCTGCGACTAAGGGTGGAAGCAATGAATGTGAATGAAGTCATAACATTTGACGCATATCAAGAGGAGCCGGTCCGTCATTTATCATGAATGACTTTGCAGTTATGCCAACGACTGGACCTGGCAATGACCGAAAACATGTCAGATTGACAAATTTACCATAGATCTCTGCTTTTGACCAGCAAATGGTCTAAATGAACCTTTTTGGTGGACTAAAATCACTAGAATATCGGCTGTCTAAGAACCAATTAAAATGACTAGGGAAAGAAAGCAAGAAAGCAAGCTTGTGGTTAAGAGGAAGGAAGTGCTTCTCAGGTGTAATTAGAGACTGTTTTCTAAACAGAGAAGTCATCCTCAACTCATTGTTATTCAGAAAGACTGAAGCCACTTGGCCGAGAAGTGTGGGTATGATGTCCAATGTTTGTCTGCATTTAAAAGACAGTATATTGGCTTCTGATATTTAGATTCCTGTGAGGCAGACATCCCTTATTTATGCATGTCCTGTAGTGCTGAAATACATCTTAAGGGTCAAGTGTAAGGGGAGATTTATAAAATGTATTCTTAGGAGTTACTATATGAAGACATGGGAGCGTAGGGACCTAACCAAGCAATGTTTTACAATTGTCAAAAGTTTTTAATTTGTAAAGACAGCAGCTATTGATCAATTATATGACAACCTGTAGATTTAGTGTCAGGGGAATTGTAAAGTATATGCCCACCTTTACATAACTTTATACAGTTTACCAGCAGTGGACATAGACAACAGAGGGCCCCTGTGTAAGAACAGTATATGGGCTCTTTGGTTTCTAAAAGCACATCATAGAGCACCCACGCCATAAGTCTCTCTAACAATCCTGCAGGAATTCATAGCTATGAAATGCACAAACTCAGTCACCATGTAATCTAACAGACAGTAGGACGCTAGCAGCTGCTTTTATGGTGGCAGTGAGCCAAATTACCTATTGGGCCCTTGTGCAGCTGCACAGGTTGCACAAATGGTATGTCTGCCCCTGCTGTTTGCAGATAGAGTCAGGGCTACCATTAGGAGGTGCAAACTGGGCAATTGCCGAGGCCCCACATCCTCTTAGGGCCCCCTGCCCATGGCTGCTACGGGGCCCACACCGCCCGGCCCATAACATTTATGGGCCAGACAACATGGGCCCATTCATGCTTAGTGGCGTCACTAGCACCGGAGGGGGCCCCCGGTGCTAGTGACAGCCACATTCACTTGTATCTGCGTCCTCAGGATGCAGATACAAATGAATATTATACGCTGCAGGTCACATTAGGCGTGATGACATCACTGCATCACGCTGGTCTGCGCATGCATCCCGCCCGGAGGCAGTGCATCACTCCGTCCGTCGCGGGAACTAGGTAAGGTAAGTACAATTTTTTTTTCAGTGGCTGTCTGGCAATATACAGGGGGGGATTGCTGTGTAGCACTATATACAAGGGGGGGGGTCGCTGTGTAGCAGTATATACAAGGGAGGGACGTTGTGTAGCACTATATACAAGGGGGTTCGCTGTCTAGCATTATATACAAGGGGGGCTGTGTGGCACTATATACAAGGGGGGGCGCTGTGTAGCACTATATACAAGGGGGGGCGCTGAGTAGCACTATACACATGAGGGAGGGCGCTGTGTAGCACTATATACAAGTGGGTCGCTGTGTAGTACTATATACAAGGGGGGTTCTATGTGGCATTATATACAAGGGAGGAGGGCTGTGTGGCAATATACAGGGGGGATTGCTGTGTAGCACTATATACAAGGAGGGGGGCTGTGTGGCACTATATACAAGGAGGAGCGCTGTATAGCACTATATACAATGGAGGGGGGGCTCTGTATTGCATTATGTACAAGGGGGAGCGCTGTGTGGCACAATATACAAGGGGGGGTGCTGTGTTGCACTATATACAAGTGGGGGCACTGTGTAGCACTATATACAAGGGGGAGCGCTGTGTAACACTATATACAAGGGGGAGCTGTGTGTCACTGTGTACAAAGGGGGGCTTGTGTGGCACTATATACTAGGGGGGTGCTGTGTAGCACTTTATACAAGGGGGGTTTCCTGTGTCACTATATACAGGGGGGCTTTGTGGCACTATATACAAGAGAGAGGGGGCACTGTGTAGCCATATATACAAGGGGGCCACTGTGTAGCACTATATACAAAAGGGGGTTCTGTGTGGCACTATATACAAAGGAGGGGGCTGTGTGGAAATATACAGGGGGGATTACTGTGTATTACTATATTTCAAGGGGGATCACTTTGTGGCACCATATACAAGGGGTATATGTATATAGTGTGGCACTATATACAAGGGGGCCTGGTGGCACTATATAGAAGTGGGCTGTGTATCACTTTATGCAAGGGAGGGACGCTTTGTTGCACTATACAGAAGGGAGGGGCCGTGTGGCACTATATACAAGAGGGGCTATGTGGCACTATCTACTAAGGGGGGCTGTGTGGCACTATCTACTAAGGGGGACGTGTGACACTATATATAAGGGGGAGGACTGTAGTGCTATCTACAGTACCGGGGGGCTGCGTGTGGTACTTCCTACAGGGGGCTGTGTGTGGCGCTATCTACAGAGCACACAAAGGGGGCAATACTGCTGTGGGGGCACAAAGGGATGGGCACTTTTATTGTGTTGAGCACTGAGGGATCATTATTACCATCTGGCTCACTGTAGATTACAAGTTTGTTTAGAGAATGGGGTATAGGTGTGGTGGGTGCTTCAAAAGCGAGAAACCAACATGCCTGTGTGTCAAATTCTGCAGAGACGAGTCGTGGCTGGAATAAGTCGTCACAGTGGTCTAGGCCGGATGGAGATAAAAAGGGACAGTGAACGACTCTAATCAGAGAAAACATCACCTGTGAGTCACTAGATATAAATGTGCTGTAATCACTTATATTGTTTGCAGAGCTCCTGTGTATAACTGGCATCTACCACTACATGGTCACTAAATGGTGGTAATATTATTTCGTCTGCAGAGCTTCTGTGTGTAACTGGAATCTTCCACAACATGATGACTACATGGTGGTAATATTGGTCTTTGTATAGTGGTTTTTATTCAGTAACAGTATGTGGTTATGGTGTGGCGGTATTGGAGTATTATTCAGTCTCTATGTGGTTATGGTGTAGCGGTATTATTCAGTAACAGTATGTGGGTATCATTCAGTAACAGTATGGTTGTATTATTCAGTCACTATGTGGTTATGGTGTAGCGGTATTATTCAGTAACGGTATGTGGGTATTATTCAGCAACAGTATGGTGGCGTTATTCAGTCCCTATTTGGTTATGGTGTAGCAGTATTACTCAGTAACAGTATGGGGTTATTATTTCATCTAGTATAGTGGTTTGATTTAATAACTGTATATACATATATATATATATATATAATTTTTTTGTGTGAGAGGGGGGACATATGCTTTTGGTCTTTCAACACTCCTGGACGCGCTAGAAATCAGTGATGCAGTTCTCTGCACACCGCCTTCTGAATTCACTGCATTATTGATACAGTAAGGGTGTGTTCACATCAGTGTTTGGTTTCCGTCGACTGCGCTATTGTTTCCACAAAAAAAAACAGAAACCTTACGGAACGGAGAGAAACGGACACCATTTGCAACGGAAACATTACAATTGAAATCAATGGTAATGCAAACGGAAGCTATAGTTTCCATTTGGTCTGCGTTCATGGGTTCCCCTGACGGAAAGGTCTGACAGAAGCCATCAATGGAACCCCGACGCATATGTGAATAGGCCCTAATTCAGCATTTGGGGTCCCACTTTTCACCTTGCTCCGGGCCACACTGTCTAAAACCAGCCCTGTATAGAGTTCTAGGGGTATTCCAGCCACAAATATTTATCAACTATCGACAGGATAGGTGATAAGTAATCGATCGTGGAGGTCCAACCCATGGGGACCCCACAAATCACATGAACAGGGACCCCTTGTCCAGTGTCCCACCTAAACACACAAGAATGCAGTGAGACACTCTAGCAATTGGTAGAGGTTCCCCACAGATCTAACATTTATCACCTATGCAGTGAATAGTTCATACATATTTGTGTTTTGAATACCCCTTTAATGTACTAAAACGTTTAGTTATCTTGTAGAATTATTTTAAAATGTTTTTTTTTTTTTTACTAATCTTGTACCAATTCTGATTTACAACATAAACTGTAATCCAGAGCTACATTCACAAGGGCTTCAGAGCTGAAAATCCCAGGTCTGAAGGCAGCATGTTCTAGTGATTTGCATTCTGAGAAGTAAGGCCTTTACAAAGACACTGTACAAAAATCTGATAATCAGTGGCGTAACTACCGCCGTAGCAGCCGTAGCGGCATGAGGGGGCCCGTGTCGCCCGCCGGCACGGGCCCCCACCATGGCCGGAGGCTCCGCTAGCAGCCGCTATGGCTGCTACAGCACGACGCCACTGAACACTACGGCAGAGCAGGGAGGTATCTCCCCGCTCTGCCTTTAAATAAAAGACATGTATCCCCTATCCAATGATCGCTGGCATTGATAGGGAGAACGGGGGACCGAAAGTCCCCTGAAGTTCTCCATCACAAACCTCGGACTTCCGGGGTCTGTGTGGGCATGTGCGCATGCGTGACCAGCGCTCCTTTCATTTTTATTGAGCTGCGCAGACGCCGGAAGTCAGAGGTTAGTCATGGAGAACATTGGGGGACTTTCGGTCCCCCGTTCTCCCTATCGCTGCCAGCGATCACACATGTATCCCCTATCTTGTGGATAGGGGATGCATGGCGTTACCTACAAGGGGGGGACTCTGCATGGCGTTACCTACAGGGGGAGGACTCTGCATGGCGTTACCTACAGGGGGGGGACTCTGCATGCCGTTACCTACAGGGGGGGACTCTGCATGCCATTACCTACAGGGGGGGGACTCTGCATGGCGTTACCTACAGGGGGGGGGACTCTGCATGGCGTTACCTACAGGGGGAAACTGTATTGCGTTACCTACAGGGGGGGACTCTGTATTGCGTTCTCTACAGAGGGGGCTGTATGGTGTTATCTACAGGGGGGGCTGTATGGCGTTATCTACAGGGGGGCTGTAAAAAAGGCACTATCTACAAGGGGGGGGGGTTGTTTGACACCCAGGTAAGGGGGGGGCCCCAGTCAAAATTCTGCTATGGGGCCCAGTCTTTCCTAGTTACGCCCCTGCTGATAATCTTACTGCATTACAAGAGCTCAGCTGAGCTTTTCCAGATGTGTCCTTCCTAGAACAAGATTGTCAAACTTATGAATTCAGCTCTGGACGTCCACCCTCAACCCACCATCATAAAGTGGTCATAGAGCAGGGAATAGTGAACAGATTCATATATAGTTTTAAAGAAAATTGTTCAGTAGAAGTCTACAATTATTGTTCTGTTTCTTTTATGGTAACTCATATATTGTTATAGCCAGCAGCAAATCAGGAGTTTCCCTACCCCTATTCCATTTGAGTTATTGATAGCATTCCCTATATATACATATATATATATATATATATATATATATATATATATAGATATATATGTATATATATACACACACTACCGTTCAAAAGTCTAGAGTCACTTAGAAATTTCGTTATCTTTGAAAGAAAAGCACAGTTTTTTTCAATGAAGATAACATTAAATTAATCAGAAGTACACTCTATACATTGTTAATGTGGTAAATGACTATTCTAGCTGCAAACGGCTGTTTTTTAATGCAATATCTACATAGGTGTATAGAGGCCCATTTCCAGCAACCATCACTCCAGTGTTCTAATGATACATTGTGTTTGCTAACTGTGTTAGAAGGCTAATGGATGATTAGAAAACACTTGAAAACCCTTGTGCAATTATGTTAGCACCGCTGTAAACAGTTTTGCTGTTTAGAGGAGCTATAAAACTGACCTTCCTTTGAGCTAGTTGAAAATCTGGAGCATTACATTTGTGGGTACGATTAAAATCTCCAAATGGCTAGAAAAAGAGAGCTTTCATGTGAAACTCGACAGTCTATTCTTGTTCTTAGAAATGAAGGCTATTCCATGCGAGAAATTGCCAAGAAACTGAAGATTTCCTACAACGGTGTGTACTACTCCCTTCAGAGGACAGCACAAACAGGCTCTAACCAGAGTAGAAAGAGAAGTGGGAGGCCCCGCTGCACAACTGAGCAACAAGACAAGTACATTAGAGTCTCTAGTTTGAGAAATAGACGCCTCACAGGTCCTCAACTGGCAGCTTCATTAAATAGTACCCGCAAAACGCCAGTGTCAACGTCTACAGTGAAGAGGCGACTCCGGGATGCTGGCCTTCAAGGCAGAGTGGCAAAAAAAAGACATATCTGAGACTGGCTAATAAAAGGAAAAGATTAATATGGGCAAAAGCACACAGACATTGGACAGAGGAGGATTGGAAAAAAAGTGTTATGGACAGACGAATCGAAGTTTGAGGTGTTTGGATCACACAGAAGAACATTTGTGAGACGCAGAACAACTGAAAAGATGCTGGAAGAGTGCCTGACGCCATCTGTCAAGCATGGTGGAGGTAATGTGATGGTCTGGGGTTGCTTTGGTGCTGGTAAAGTGGGAGATTTGTACAAGGTAAAAGGGATTTTGAATAAGGAAGGCTATCACTACATTTTGCAACGCCATGCCATACCCTGTGGACAGCGCTTGATTGGAGCCAATTCCATCCTACAACAGGACAATGACCAAAAGCACACCTCCAAATTATGCAAGAACTATTTAGGGAAGAAGCAGGCAGCTGGTATTCTATCTGTAATGGAGTGGCCAGCGCAGTCACCAGATCTCAACCCCATAGAGCTGTTGTGGGAGCAGCTTGACCGTATGGTACGCAAGAAGTGCCCATCAAGCCAATCCAACTTGTGGGAGGGGCTTCTGGAAGCATGGGGTGACATTTCTCCCCATTACCTCAGCAAATTAACAGCTAGAATGCCAAAGGTCTGCAATGCTGTAAGTGCTGCAAATGGAGCATTCTTTGACGAAAGCAAAGTTTGAAGGAGAAAATTATTTCAAATAAAAATAATTATTTCTAACCTTGTCAATGTCTTGACTATATTTTCTAGTAATTTTGCAACTCATTTGATAAATATAAGTGTGAGTTTTCATTGGAAACACGAAATTGTCTGGGTGACCCCGAACTTTTGAACGGTAGTGTGTGTATGTATATATATATATATATATATATATATATATATATATACACTGTGTGTATATGTATATATATATATATATATATATATATATATATACACACTTATACAGAGACAACTGACGATCACAGAATCACAGACAGAGGGGGGGGGGGGCATGCTGAGTTTTGCACATGAATCACCTGACCAAACATGTGTTGTGTGTGTCACAGCCTTCGCCTTTCCCCACACAGGATTGTGACTCAGCCACTACTGGACCTTTACTGACACTAACCATACCTGGTTTTTGCACATACACAGAACAGTTATGTCAGATACAACATAAAAAGCACAAAAGCGCAGGGGACATAACACCCCAATAGAGTATAAGGATAAATCACTGCCACATATCGTAAAAAATATAAATCTTTATTAATACATAACAATACATGGTATCACATTAATAAATATAATAGAATAAAGCGGGTCATACATGGAGAGCAATAACAATCAGGTATAGATGACAACATAGCATGAGGAGAACAAAGACAACCAATCTCGAAAACGTCCCATACCTAGCATACCATGAATATCAAAAATATATACAAAAATATTGCAAAAGCCTGAAAGGCAAATATATGCACGATAGCTTAAATATGTCCAATAGATATTGCCTGGTGAAACACATGCATAGCAGACATACGCTGCAAAAATAACAGCGCATATGCAGAGAAGCTAATGCATATAACATCAAAGATATAATAGAAACGACATACCTATAGACATGGTGAAGGCAGGGGACGTGAAGAGATATGGCACAAGAAACGGCTTCGTCAGGATTAGCTTCTCTGTATATGCGCTGTTTTTTTTTGCTGCGTATGTCTGCTATGCATGTGTTTCACCAGGCAGTATCTATTGGACATATTTTTCATAACTTAGATGTGATAGATCGCAGGTGGATCCTGCGCGGACCCGCTGTCACTGTACCTGTCAGGTCCGCGGAACTGACGGATTTAGTGAATAGCGAACGATACAGCTGCTCTGTATAGAGAATACAGAGCAGCTGTATCTTAAAAAGCAACAGTAATTTTTAATAAAATCTATTTACAAAGTTTATCAACACACACTTTTTATTAAAAAAAACACTTTCAAACATTTATATAGCTTTTAAAATCTGGTTTAGGGAGCTGTAAACTGGGAGCTTTTAGAATGTACCAGGTTAATTCACTTATGGGCATCTTATAAGCATTCATGTTTAAATCACTTTAAAACAGTACAAAAGGATGAAACTGTACACTTCTTTTAATTATTCAATTCAATTATTTGCAATTTTGGAGAGAAATGGATTTTATTAAAGCAAATATGTTTCACAGAATTATACAGGGAATGTATCCACTCACATCAATTCCAGTTTCTACTGGAGTTTACACATACACACAGAAAAGGGACAATTCATTCCATGAGAAGTCAATTGACATTTACAGTAAGTATGATTTAGTATTCATTGATCATTGAAGGGCTTAACTACCAGAGAAGGGGATATAGCACCTCTTGTAGGGCCCAGCAGCATAGGGGCTTTGCCCACAAAGTTGAAGGAGCATTAGAGGTGCTCATAGGTGTGGGGCAGTTAGTGATTATTGTGGATATTGAGGGAGCAAGAGAAAAGGAGTGTGCCAGAGAAGAAGAGGAAAGGCAGCAGATAATGTAATGTAGAGCACTAATTGGTCAAGTAATAGAGGAAAACCAAATTACTACAGTACGATACAGTACAAAACTACGATTATAGCTACTCCATTTCCTGAAATTACTTGCTCATGTTGTAGTGGGGCCCCATTCTAGTTTTCCTGTGAGACTCTTTATTTATATGCCAAAACATGAGCTTAGTTACCCTTATCATCCAAGTTAATGTTAAAGCACAGTAAGGTATCTCCTCAGAACTGTGACCAGGCAGCCAGCTGGGTCTCTTCACCATCACATTGGACGTTTTGGCTGTAATTTACAGTTGAATTTGCCTGTGACTTATAATTATATGTGCCAATTTTGGGGGCCATTACTACACCATTAGATTGTCTTTACATTCCATCCAAAATAGCTGTCGACCTTGCCCTGTAGAGGACCTTTCCTCTTCACATCAGCTACCAGCGCTGGGTTGCTGGTACCCGCTGATGATATCATGCCTGGCAGCTTATTTAAACAGAAATAAGCATGTCTTGCCTCCAGGACAAGGTACATCTTTTGTTTAGCTATCGTTCCTATTGCTATTTGACTCTGTTCTTGGCTCTCATCCTGACCTAGTTCCTGGAATACTCTTCTGTCTTGCCCTATGGATTTGTTGCTTGGTTCCTGTGGTTGTATTCCTGGTGTCAACTCCTGTCCTGACTTCTGACTATGGTACTGTCTCATTCTCAGGCTTGCTACTTCCTGACTATTCCATTAGGAACCACTGGCTACATTCCTGACTCTGAGGGTATGTTCACACGGCAGCGTCCGTTACGGTTGAAATTACAGGGCTGTTTTCAGGAGAAAACAGCTCCGTAATTTCAGCCGTAATGGCATGTTGAGACGCTTTTCGCTGCGTCCATTACGGACGTAAATGGAGCTGTTTTTCCATGAAGTCAATGGAAAACGGCTCCATTTACGTCTGAAGAAGTGACAGGTACTTCTTTGACGCGGGCGTCTTTTTTACGCCCCGCCTTTTAACAGCGGGGCGTAAAAAAAATTACCGTCGGAACAGAACATCGTAAGACCCATTCAAATGAATGGGCAGATGTTTGCCGACGCTATTGAGCCGCATTTTCGGACGTAATTTGGGGCTAAAACGGCCGAATTACGTCCGGAAATAGTGTGTGAACTCACATTAAATGTAACAATATCTGCAGGCCATGGATCCTAAAACCACTGCAATGTATACACTCCTACCAGTAGATGTCTATGAACTTGCCGACCAAGACATGCAGCAAAGAAAGTAAAGTCTTACTGGGACATTTTACAACCCAGACCTACTGCAACATCTGCAGAATACGTGTTCCAACAGAAAAGCTGTGGTAACTACCCTTCTGGTGCCTGTCATCTCTGTACCATCGCTTCATATCCAAACTCCTCCCCGGTTTATTGGGAACCATAAGGACTGTTGTGTTTCATCGCCATTAGGCTGGGTTCACACGACCACATTAACGTCCGTAATGGATGGACGTATTTCGGCCGGAAGTCCCGGACCGAACTCAGTGCAGGGAGCCGGGCTCCTAGCATCATAGTTATGTACGATGCTAGGAGTCCCTGCCTCTCCATGGAACTACTATCTCATACTGAAAACATGATTACAGTACGGGAGAGTTGTCCTGCAGAGAGGCAGGGACTCCTAGCATCGTACATAACTATGATGCTAGGAGCCCGGCTCCCTGCACTGAGTTCGGTCCGGGACTTCCGGCCGAAATACGTCCGTCCATTACGGACGTTAATGTGGTCGTGTGAACCCAGCCTTACACCATACATTTTGAACTCTGTCCTCAACAGTTCTACTAGGTCTGAGTAAAAGTGGCCTATATCATTTTCTTGCTTGCTGGAGAGACTCTGTTTTGGGCCTCCCCTCGATGGGAATGTGGTGATCCAATGGTGTCCTCCCTGTTCGCCATATTGACTTTCTTTTGGAGAGTCTTTAAAGAACCTGGCCATACTTCTCCTGTCGCTTTGGCTCTTCCTCACCTCAAGCATGGTGTTTCCATGGTCGGCCAATATGCTGTTAAATTTTGCAATCTGGCGTCTAAATTAACCCAGAACAATTAGGCTTTGGTTGCAGCATTTTATAAAAGTTTATCGGGCCATATCAAAAATGGTAAACTAATAATAAGAAAGAATGTGTGCTAGAAAACCAACACTTGATCAAAATAAGAACAATGATTTTATTGAGTATACATTAAAAATAACAGTTTAAAAATTAGCCCCACAAAAACAGGAATGGACGTCACATTGTGGTATTTGTAAGTCTATAGTACAGGTATAACAAGGATACTGCGGTCACCCAAAGCGAACTCAATGGTAAGGTATAGCAGTAAAATATATCAGTATCAGAATAAAGTGACGTAATGCATGAGATCTAATACAAACGATTCAGAAGTGTCATAAACCCTTGATAATATACATTCCTATGTAGTCTTATACCAACCAAAGCGATGTCCATCCCAATGCTTGATGCTGCTGAAAGTCTTAGTCTGGGTTGGTGTTCACAGTCTAATGTGTCCCTTATAAACCCCTGTCCACCAATCAGCCAAAAGCTTGTATACAACAATCAGTAATTATTACATTGCAAATACCTGGTACAAAATACATGGCAGCATATACTCCTTTTGTAAAACGCCATTACCTTCTGGTTCGGGAGTCTGGAAGTCATGGCAAACATGGAGCATACTTCTGAAATGGCACTTTATGGTGATGTTGATATATTAAAAGTGAAAAACAGATAACTGCTATGTTTGATCTCTGAATTGTTCCACCACACCAAGGAGCTTGATATTTTACCAAGATGGATCAATTGGATTTAGATTGAGGTGAGAGATGAATGTGACATATAACGTGACAATCCTTTTCAATTCTTGTAAAGCTATCCTGTTAAAACGAATAAAGAAATATTGTTTTTAAAAAAAAAAAAAAATAAACACCTGGGATCAGGGGCGGATTAAGGGTACCATGGGCCCCAGGTACTTTTTCAAGTCTGCCCCCCCCCCCCCCGAACCTTGAAGACAGAGCTCTGATGACACTGTGCCGTATATATTTGCAGATTTCTGTTTAGGCAGCCACAGATCTGGCAAGGTTTTGAATTTGCTGTAAAATCAGAGCGAGCCATACAGAAGAGAGAAAGCAGAATACTTTGGGACCCTAAAGAGGTCAGGAGCTTTACATTGTTTGTGGTTTCCGGAAAAAAAAACCTGTTGTGTGTGAATATAACCTTAAAGAGAACCTGGCACCTGCATTTCACCTATTAAACTATACTCACCCTTCATTGGCCGCTGCTTTCAAAAGTTCATTGGCATTATGCCCTCTCCTAAACTTCTCCTCTGACCGTAAAAATCGGTCTGCAAACATTTTGCGCCTTTTAGGTAATAATTCGACAGTCTCGTTCGTTCCTCTTTTTATGCCCGCCCATCGCCGAATACTGGCCCACCCTGAATGCTGTCAATCAAAAGTATACTGTCACTCAAAAGTAAGGGGCGGGATTAACTCGTAAAGACTTGAGGAATGAAGATATGACTCTTTTCGAACTAAGATATAACTCTTTTATGCTCATTAGCATACGGTACAGAAACACAAAAAAATGGAATACTAAAGGTACAGAGCTGACTTAGAAGATAATTATAGGTTAGATAGAAATTATTTTTAACCCACTTCCACCAGGTATTGTCGGTTTAATAGGTGAAATGTTGGTGACAGGTTCCCTTTAAAGAACCTGTCTCTGTTGTTTAACCCCTTAAAGTCCAAGCCATTTTTAATTAATCACTCGCCGCCTTCCTAGAGCCATAACATTTTTATTTTTACGTCAATGGAGTGGTGCGTGAGAGATTATCTTTTGCGGAAGGAGTTGTAGTTTTTATTGGCACCATTTAAAGTACCATGAAATGCTTGAATTGGATTCCTCCATGGTTTTTTGGGTTTAGTTTTTAGTGTATATATTTACCTTCTCTTAAGGTAAAAGTAGATTTAACATCTACTTTTAGGGGGGATTCACACGAACGTGTATTGGGTCCGTGCGGGCCACGTGGTTTTCACGCGCCACGCACAGACCAATGCAAGTCTATGGGGCAGTACAGACAGTCCGTGCTTTTTGCGCAGCGTTTGTCAATGGGTGCGTGAAAACCACGCAGGTCGCACGGAAGCACTTCCGTGCGAACCGACTGAAACAGCGCACCAGCTGTCAAAAGGATGAATGTAAACAGAAAAGCACCACGTGCTTTTCTGTTTCCAAACATCCAAACGGAGTGTCTTTGAGATGAGCGAACCCGGACAACCGAACCGAACTTCACCGGGTTCGGCCGAACTCGTTTTGGCCGAACCCGGCAAAAAAATTTCCGGTACGCGACGTCAGGAGATAGTCACTGTCCAGGGTGCTGAAAGAGTTAAACTGTTTCAGCACCCTGGACAGTGACTTCCGATCCCAATATACATGAACGTGTAAAAAAAAAAAGAAGTTCTGACTTACCGATAACTCCCGGCTTCTTCCTCCAGTCTGACCTCCCGGGATGACAATTCAGTCCAAGTGACAGCTCCAGCCAATCACAGGCCAAGCACAGGCTGCAGCGGTCACATGGACTGCGGCGTCATCCAGGGAGGTGGGGCCCGATGTCAAGAGAGGCGCGTCACCAAGGACGCATCACCAAGGCAACGGCCGGGAGGGAAGTTCTCGGTAAGTACGAACTTTTTCTTTTTTTTTAACAGGTTTCTCGATATTGTGATCGGCATTCACTGTCGAGGGTGCTGAAAGAGTTACTGCCGATCAGTTAACTCTTTCAGCACCCTGGACAGTGACTGACATCGACTAGACTCATCTCTATGATGGCGGCTGCGCGAAAATCACGCAGCCACGCATCATACACGGATGACACACGCAGCTGTCAAGTGAATTTTGCGCGCGCAAAACGCCGCGTTTTTTGCGCGCACAAAAACGCAACGTTCGTCTGAATCAGCCCTTACCTTAAGAGAAGGTAAATATATACAGCCCCAGAACCAAGCTCAGTACAAATATACAGCCCCAGAACCAAGCTCAGTACATATATATACAGACCCAGAACCAAGCTCAGTATATAAATACAACAGCAGAACCAAGCTCAGTACATAAATACAGCACTAGAACCAAACTCATACATATATACCAGAACCAAACTCAGTAGATAATACAACATCAGAACCAAGCTCATTACATAAATACAAAACCAGCACCAAGCTCCGCACATAAATACAGCAACAGAACCAAGCTCAGTACATAAATACAGTACCAGAACAAAGCTCAGTACATAGAGAAACGAAGTACTATGCACACCAATATGGAATTATTTATCCAAGTAAATAATTTATTTATTTGTAGCCAGTGACAGTGCGTGTGATGTTTCGGTCAAAACCTTGACCTTCCTCAGGCACTTTAGTCAATGCTGGTCCTGCGTGGCTGGCGCTGTAAGATTGGCGGGTAACCACAGCGGTTACCCGCCAATCTTACAGTGCCAGCCACGCAGGACCAGCATTGACTAAAGTGCCTGAGGAAGGTCAAGGTTTTGACCGAAACGTCGCACGCACTGTCACTGGCTACAAATAAATAAATTATTTACTTGGATAAATAATTTCATATTGGTGTGCATAGTACTTTGTTTCTCTACTGGATCGGCTTGGGCCCCTACTCATGCACACACACCATTACCTAGTGCTATCCGAACCTTGTAACTAAGCTCAGTACATATATACAGCACCAGGACAAAACTCAGTACATATATACAGCATCAGAACTAAGCTCAATACATAAATACAGCACCAGCAGATTTTGAGGGGATAATGGTTGGTAGTCAGGAGATAAAATTGACTTGCTTTGCTGACGATCTTTTGTTATTTTTGGGGTCGCCCGGGGATCATTTGGGGGGGGGGGTGATGGAGAAGCTACATTATTTTGGGTCATTCTCAGGTTATAAAGTCAATGCGCTAAAGAGTCAACTACTTTACTTGACGGAATCAAGAGCGAGCCCACCCTTACACGTGGCAGTGGACATAGCCAGATCTTATATAACTTACCTGGGGATTAAAATAGGCAAATTTCCCTCTTCATTGTATAAACTCAATTATTTACCCTTGTTTGAAAAAAATCATAAGAAGCTGCACAGATGGTCGTCACAGCCCTTTTAAAAATGATAAGCTTTGCTCGCCTTCGGTATCCCATGCAAACTATACCCATATTGATCAAACATTTACAGTCTGCATTTTTACAGAGGATTGCATATAAAAAATTGGCACTGCCCAAGTGTGACGGGGGTATACAGTTAGGGCGGATTTACACGAACGTGCTATACGTCCGTGCAACACGCGTGGTTTTCACGCGGGTCGCACGGACCTATGCAAGTCTATGGGGCAGTGCAGACTGTCCGTGAGTTTTGTGCAGCGTGAGTCCACTGCGTAAAACTCACGACATGTTCTATATTTCGGGGTTTTTCGCGCACCACGCACCCATTGAAGTAAATGGGTGCGTGAAAATCAAGTGCACCACACAGAAGCACTTCCGTGGGACGCGCGTTATTCGCGCAACAGCAGTAAAAGAATGAATGTAAACAGAAAAGCACCACGTGCTTTTCTGTTTACAAACATCCAAACGGAGTGTCATAATGATGGTGGCTGCGTGAAAAGCACGCAGCCGCGCATCCGTATGAACATGACACACGGAGCTGTCAAGTGGTTTTTGCGTGCGCAAAACGCACAAGCTCGTGTAAATCCGCCCTTACCACTTATCCGCTATTATAACCTAGCAGCACTCTGTAGACACATAGGAGATTTGCTGCATAATACTAATCTGTACTCTAATGTTCAGTTGGAACTGAATCTGGCAGGATCGGTTCCTTTGTCAGCCTTATTGCACCTGTCTTATGCTCAGCTTCCTAGTACTGTTAAGTCCAGTTTACTGCTTAGAGATACAATAAGTGCTTGGAAGGCGATACGGAAGCTATATGGTCTTCCTTATGGTCTTTCTAAATTTTGGCCGCTGTGGGATAATACTATGTTTCCACAGGGGAGTCAGAATAAATTATTTTCTCAGTGGAGATCTGAGGGGATCACTACTCTGGGTCAACTCATGAATGTTGAGGAGGGGAGATGGCTTACATGGCAGGAGTTCTCTAGTAAATATAATTTGGGTGATAACCAGTATTTTCAGTATGCTCAAGTGACAGAGTTATACAAAACCAAAGTCCGCAATATTGATGCGGTGGAGATACGGGGAGCATTTGATGGGACGGTGCCACAGGGCGCTATGGGAAGAAATCTAGCAAGTCTATATGGCAAGCTCAGAAATGCTCATCTTGATTCCTTTAGTACTTTTTGTTTTCGGACTTGGGAGGTGGAGCTCGATGACCCTGAACTCTCCAGTAAAATTGTGGAGGGGTGGGAGAAAGTGAGGAAGGTCATGGTAAATGAGCAGTGGCGGAAGATGCACTTTCGACTTATGCATAGAGCAACATATGCCTTTAATTTATCTTATAGGGACGCTCCAGAACACTATCTGCGTAATTGTCCTAAATGTGACCTATAAAAAGCTGATCTGTATCATGGAATGTGGCTTTGCAAACAAATAAGGGCCTTTTGGGACATTGCTCTACAATTTATTAAAGACACTTGGGATGAGGAGGTGCCCGCAAGTCCGCAGGCGGTGCTGTTTCAATATATACCTTTAGATCTTGATGGGGGGACCATCTTTATTAGCTAGGAAGGTGATTCATATTGCTTTGTTGGCTATTAAGAAGTGCATCTTGCGCCACTGGTTACAGGCCTCTGTTCCGGAGATTGCGGAGGTATCGACTACTCTCAAAACTTTATTGGGATATGATAAAATGGACCTAGAACGACACAAAGAAAAGCCTACAGAGCAATTCTTTAAAACTTGGCGTACATTAATTCAAAAGCATTATTCTACAGTTGAGATTGGTGTTTTCATGCGTACATTTCAATATACATCATGGTATAATCTGCAGAGTGTCCAGGGTACTCTAGGCATGCTACAGGCTAGTTAAGAGAATGACCACCGAGATAGAGGACTTTGTTGGGCTTTGTTTTGATTTACTCATTGTCTTATGACTTGCTGATTACAAATAAAATGTAAAATTATTTTGGTGTTGGAACACACTGTTATGTAATATTCATTGTAATGTATGTGTTGCACACATTTTGCACCTGTATGTGTTCTGACTTTAAATAAAATATATTTGAAAAAAATAAAATAAAATACAGCACCAGCACAAATACAGCTACGTAAAGAGATAATTTGCATATATAAATTTGTACGACATAAAACGACAGCTCCCATTATAGCCAGAACAATGGTTAGGATATGCTGGAAGTTGTTGTTTCATATAAAAGAACGATACACCCATCATCTCGCAGCAGATCATACAATTACTACAGTACTGATCAGTCACAGGGAGAATAAACACTTAAATTGGGTGACTCACAGGTGACGGATCAGATTCTTTTTCGTTCTTTTTCTCTTTTCTTCTTCATGTGGTCCAGACCTCTATGATGACTTCTCCCAGCCACAGCCCATTTCTGCAGAGTTTGCTGCTCAGATGTCTTCGACTATAGTATCACACACTGCGCCCCTGAATACAATAGTACTATACACTGTGGCCCTGAATATAATAGCACCATACTCTGTCCCCATGAAATAAATTGTGTCAAACACTCTAAAGTAAAACACCACACACACTAACAATGCCCCCTGTAGATAGCTCCAGTCACAATGCCCCCGGTAGATAACATTGGGACTGGCATTATTTACAGAGGGCATTATGACTGGTTCTAGCTACAGGGGGCATTGTGACTGGCGCTATCTATAGGGGGCAGTGTAACTGGCGCTAGCTACAGGGGCCTTCACAATGCCCCATGTAGATAGCACCAGTCACAATGCCCTCTGTAAATAATGCCAGTCACAATGCCAACTGTAGATAGCGCGAGTGACACTGCACCCTGTAGATAGCCCCAGTAAAAATGCCCCCTGTAGATAGCACCAGTCACGATGCCCTCTGAAAATAATACCAGTCACAATGCCACCTGTATATAGCACAAGTCACACTGCCCCCTGTAGATAGGGCCAGTCACAATGCCTCCTGTAGATAGCGCCAGTCACAATGCCCTCTGTAGATAGCGCCAGTCACACTGCCCCCTGTAGATAGCGCCAGTCACAATGCTCTCTGTAGATAATACCAGTCACTTTGCCCTCTGCAAATAATGCCAGTCTCAATGCCACATGTAGATAGCACCAGTCACACTGCCCCTGTAGATAGCTCCAGTCAAAATTCCCCCTGTAGATAGCACCAGTCACAATGCCCTCTGTAAATAATGGCAGTCACAATGCCACCTGTAGATAGCACCAATGACACTGCCCCCTGTAGATAGCCCCAGTAAAAATGCCCCCTGTAGATAGCACCAGTCACAATGCCCTCTGTAAAAAAAATTTAAGTCAAAATGCCACCTGTAGATAGTGCCAGTCACACTGCCCACTGTAGATAGGGCCAGTCACAATGACCCTTGTAGATAGTGCCAGTCACAATGCCCTCTGTAGATAGCGCCAGTTACACTGCCCCCTGTAGATAGCACCAGTCACAATGCCCTCTGTAAATAATGGCAGTCACAATGCCACCTGTAGATAGTGCCAGTCACACTGCCCCTGTAGATAGCACCAGTCAAAATGCCCCCTGTAGATAGCACCAGTCAAAATGCCCTCTATAAATAATGCCAGTCACAATGCCACCTGTAGATAGCACCAGTCACACTGCCCCCTGTAGATAGCGCCAGTCACAATGCCCTCTGTAGATAGTGCCAGTCACACTGCCCCCTGTAGATAGTGCCAGTCACAATGCCCTCTGTAGATAATACCAGTCACTTTGCCCTCTGTAGATAGCGCCAGTCACAATGCCCTTTGTAGATAATGCCATTCACAATGCCCTCTGTAAATAATGCCAGTCACAATGCCACCTGTAGATAGCACCAGTCACACTGCCCCTGTAGATAACGCCAGTCAAAATGCCCCCTGTAGATAGCACCAGTCACAATGCCCTCTGTAAATAATGCCAGTCACAATGCCACCTGTAGATAGCGCCAATGACACTGCCCCCTGTAGATAGCCCCAGTAAAAATACCCTATGTAGATAGCACCAGTCACAATGCCCTCTGTAAATAATGCCAGTCAAAATGCCACCTGTAGATAGCGCCAGTCACACTACCCGCTGTAGATAGGGCCAGTCACAATGACCCCTGTAGATAGCGCCAGTCACAATGCCCTCTGTAGATAGCGCCAGTCACACTGCCCCCTGTAGATAGCGCCAGTCACAATACCCTCTGTAGATAATGCCAGTCACTTTGCCCTCTATAGATAGCGCCAGTCACAATGCCCCCTGTAGATAGCGCCAGTCACACTGCCCCCTGTAGATAGCGCCAGTCACCATGCCCTCTGTAGATAATGCCAGTCACTTTGCCCTCTGTAGATAGCGCCAGTCACAATGCCCCCTGTAGATAGCACCAGTCATAATACCCTCTGTAGATAATGCCAGTCACAATTCCCTGTGTAGATAGTGCCATTCATAATGCCCTCTGTAGATAATGCCAGTCACTATGCCTCCTGTAGATATTGCCCTGTGTAAATATCGCTCCCTTTAGATATTACCCACAACGCTGCCCAAAAAAAAAAAACATTCTCACCTGCCCCCGTTCCCGCGCCGTCCTCCAGCGACATAGCAATGGTCAATAACCAGGCAGCGTCATCCGGGGGTAACGGCGCAGTTGGCGTGATGAGTGCTGACCGCATCATTGTTAAAGCACCGAATGGCGAAGCGAGAACTGATAGTTCCCATCTCGCCAGCGCATTAGTAATCAATTGTATCCGCATCCTAAGGACTGTAACTTTAACAACTGGTTCTTGAGAATCGGGGCGAACTGGGCCACCTTTCAGCCTCGGGCCCTGGGCGGGTGTCCAGATTGACCTCATTGTAATCCGCTCCTGCCAGGGAACAGCACTATGAATACCTGGTGATGCCATTCGGTCTCTGCAATTCCCCAGTTGTTTTCCAACAGTACGTGAATCTTTTGGGTTGTTCTCAATCAGTAAGTTCTGGTATACCTAGACAATATCTTAATCTACTTCCAAGATCTGAAAACTCATTGTTCTAACAACCATTCTATATTACTCCGGCTGCGACATAATTCCTTATATGCCAAGCTGCAGAAATGCTTGTTTGAAAAATTCAGAACTCCCATTCCTGGGCTATATCATCTCATTTGAGGGCATTCGCATGGATCCAGTCAAGGTTTCTGCTATTTAAAATTGACCACAACCTGTGGGACTCAAGGCTCTTCAGAGATTTCTGGTCTTTGCAAATATTATCGCCAATTTATTTAAAATTTCTCTCAAGTGGTCTCTCTACTCACTGCCCTAACCATTGGGTTGAATTCCAGACAGAAGAGATTCTTGGCCTGGTAATCGATTTTGGATCTTAATTGCGAAGTTGCTTTCTTGCAAGAAACTCATCGGCTAGTGAGGGATACCTTTAGGTTTAAAAATCCAAAATACTCACAAATTTTCCATGTCACGGCAGATAAAAAAAAAAAAGCCAGCATCCTTATTGCTATTAAAGATGATTCAATATTCAGATTAATAGCTATGAATCTGACCCGAATAGGAGATATTTGAAACTACATGCCACTATAATGAATAGGCCATATACATTAGTAAATTGTCACGCCCCAAATCAGGGGCAATACAAATTTAGTAATACTCTTCTGAGAAGGGTTCATTCAGGCGCTGTTGGCAATGTTATAATTGGCAGCGATTTCAATGCCATTATTGACCCTCTGCTAGATGTTTCTAGTTTTATTGTAAAAGGTCGCTTAGCTATTAGAAACATTCATATGGACCTAAAACTGTATGATATTTGTCCATCCTACTTATCCTCCAGATTTTTATTTTTTTTGCTGGATACAGAGCTGATTACTCGTACACATAGAGTTGAAATTCTAGCAATAAAGTGTTCTGATCATGATCCAACTGTTTTAGCTATCAATGTTTTGCTGAGCGCCTGCTCAAGCTTTTCATGGAAAATGAACCAACGTCTGTTGCTGTCACACAAACAGGACATAGAACAGGCAATTAAAGATTTTTTTTGAGTATGATGACAAAGAAGAGTTGGATCCAGCTATATTGTGGTGTTCTCATAAGGCCTCACTAAGGGGAACGTGTATCAGTAGTCTAGCATGGCTCAAGAAATGTGATCGTAAACAGCTTGATACGGCTATGATTGTGCTAAATGAATTGGAAAAAGCCCATAAGAAATCTCCATCAGCATCTATAGTAAATTAAAGTCCTCTAGGATGCAAATACAATCTCTACTACTTTGAAAATATAGCGTTAACTTAATAGACTCTAAGGGTATGTGCACACGAGAAGTGGCTTTTACGTCTGAAAAGACAGACTGTTTTCAGGAGAAAACAGCTGCGTCGTTTCAGACGTAAAAGCTCCTCCTCGCATTATGCGAGGCGTCTTTGACGCTCGTAAATTTTGAGCTGCTCTTCATTGACTTCAATGAAGAATGGCTCAAATTACGTTGCAAAGAAGTGCCCTGCACTTCTTTGCCGAGGCAGTCATTTTACGCGTCGTCGTTTGACAGCTGTCAAACGACGACGCGTAAATGACAGGTCGTCTGCACAGTACGTTGGCAAACTCGTTCAAATGAATGGGCAGATGTTTGCCGGCGTATTATAGCCCTATTTTCAGACGTAAAACGAGGCATAATACGCCTCATTTACGTCTGAAAATAGGTCGTGTGAACCCAGACTAAAGCTTAGTTCTATGAAATTGGGATAAAGACAGAAAATGATTAAGCCAGTGAATAAAAAAAGGAACTCTGCTAACCAGATAGATAGACCGGTAGATTCTAAAGGTCAGGTCACAAGTGGCGTAATTAACCGCTATAGCAGCCGTAGCGGCTGCTACGGGGCCCGCGGCATGAGGGGGCCCGTGTCGCCACCATGGCCGGAGGCTCCGCTCGCAGCCGCTATGACTGCTACAGCGGGACGCCACTGAACACTACGGCAGAGCAGAGAGGTATCTCCCTGCTCTGCCATTAAACAAAAGACATGTATCCCCTATCCACAGGACAGGGGATACATGTGTGATTTATGGCATTGATAGGGAGAACGGGGGACTGAAAGTCCCCTGAAGTTCTCCATCACAAACCTCGGACTTCCGGGGTCTGTGTCGGCAGCTCCGTAGAAATGAATGGAGCGCCGGTCGCGCTTGTGCGCATGCGTGACCAGCGCTCCTTTAATTTTTATTGAGCTGCGCAGATGCCGGAAGTCAGAGGTTAGTCATGGAGAACTTGGGGGACTTTTCGGTCCCCCGTTCTCCCTATCGCTGCCAGCGATCACACATGTATCCCCTATCCTGTGGATAGGGGATACATGTCTTTTGTCTTTTCACACTGTAGGTCGCATTTTTTGGGGGGGTTGGGGATACTGTATGGCGTTCCCTACAAGGGGGGGCTGTATGGCGTTCCCTACGGGGGGCTGTATGGCGTTCCATACAGGGGGGCTGTATGGCGTTCCCTACAGGGGGGGGGCTGTATAGCGTTCCCTACAGAAGGGGCTGTAAGGCGTTCCCTACAGGGGGGCTGTATGGCGTTCCCTACAGGGTGGGGCTGTATGGCGTTCCCTACAGGGTGGGGGCTGTATGGCATTCCCTACAGACCCCCCTGTAGGGAACGCCATACAGACCCCCTGTAGATAACGCCATACAGCCCCCCTGTAGATAACGCCATACAGTCACCCTGTGGATAGCGCCATACAGCCCCCTCTGTAGATAACGCCATACAGCCCCCCCTGTAGATAACACCATACAGCCCCCCTGTAGATAACGCCATACAGCCCCCCTGTAGATAACGCCATACAGCCCCCCTGTAGATAGCACCATACAGCCCCCTCTGTAGATAACGCCATACAGCCCCCTCTGTAGATAGCGCCATACAGCCCCCTCTGTAGATAGCGCCATACAGCCCCCTCTGTAGATGGCGCCATACAGCCCCCCCTGTAGATAACACCATACAGCCCCCTTTGTAGATATCTACAGAGGGGGCTGTATGGCGTAATCTACAGGGGGGACTGTATGGCGCTATCTACAGAGGGGGCTGTATGGCGCTATCTACAGGGGGGCTATAAAAAAGGCACTATCTACAAGGGGGGGTTGTGTGACACCCAGGGGAGTGGGGGCCCCAGTCAAAAGTTTGCTATGGGGCCCAGTCTTTCCTAGTTACGCCCCTGAGGTCACCTATAATCCTCAGCTAATAGCTGAGAATTTTGCGGAGTATTATTGCAGTTTATATAATCTAAAAGATAATATTAATATAACTCATCCATCGGCTGATATTTGAAACGCTTTTCTAGATTCTATAGACTTGCCAGTGCTAGATGGTAAACAAAAGGCTGGGGTAAACGGCAAAATCTCAAATATGGAAGTAAGGGTGGCAATTAATCAGCTAAAATATAAAAAGGCCTGGATGGATTTATACATGATTATTATGGGGCTTTTAAAAATCTCCTAGCTACCTGCCTTACATCTATGTTTAATCATTTTGGGGAAACGGTGAATATCCCCAAGGACATGTGGCAGGCTTGGTTAATAACTATCTATAAAGAGGGAAATAATCCTCTGAAGTTACAGGCCTATTAGCTTGTTAAATGGGGATTTAAAAATGTTTTCATCTATTCTGGCTAACAGGCCATTTTATAGATATTTCCTCAATAATTTGTTCGGATTAGGTAAGGTTTCTACCAAAAAAAACAGGTGTGAGATGCAACAAGAAGAGCCATACATTTGGTGGAATTGGCGAATCTGTCAGGGGTCCCCAATGTTCTTCTTTCACTTGATGCCAAAAAGGCGTTTGATAGGGTCCATTGGCGATTCCAGAGAGCTTCTCTAGAGAAATTTGTTTTTTTGGGCTTCTTCTTAGATGCCTTTCCCTATATACCCATCCGACAGCAAAAGTATTTAACCCTGGCTTTAATTCTAAAACAATTTATATTACAAATGGCACTAGACAGGGTTGCCCCCTTTCTCCACTAATCTTTAACATCATTGTTGAACCTCTTACCAAAGCAATCAGGTTTAATAAGGAAATACAATGTGGCCGAAAATAAATATGCAATTGGCCTATACACGGACGATACTATAATCTCCTGTAGTAATCCAGTAACATCTTTAAATAAAGTAAAGCAGATTATTCAGGATTTTTTATTGGTCTCATATTATAAACTTAATGAGCAGAAATGTCATCTGTTAGTAATAAATCCTACATTAAATGTAGAACAGGACACTAAGGCTAACTTCAAGTATATTTGGGTGGAGGAATATTTCACCTATCTTGGAATTTGTGTTGCACATTCCCTTCCGGCGATGCTTAGGTCAAACGTATAGGGAAAGATGTCTGCAACCTATAGAAAGTCCCTTGTTCTTGGATTGCAAAAATCAATTTAATAAAAATGAAAGTCCTTGTGGTAATTTTATTTTAGATGTATTCCACTCTCATTTTCCAATACAACAATTAATAAGCTTCAAAATGTGCTACTCAATTTTATCTGGGAAAATAAACAAGATTCCAAGAATAGGATGGTGATATTGGTCTTCCAGACCTGAGTGTAACGGCCGCTCTTGCAGACCTCTAGCTTCTCGCCAGCGTCTCTTTCCTCGGAGACGCCAGCTCACGTGGCCATTCTGCTCTGGACTGTCTCCTAGGGTGCGTGCGCGCACATACGAAAAGTTCCCTAACCAATCCCCAGATCATCCTGGACTATAAGAAGGGCTCTGCCCTTCCACTCCTTGCCTGAGCTTTGCTGTATTCACATGTTAGTCTTGAAAATGGTTCCTTAGTCGCTATCCTGCTGACAGTATTCCCGTATTCTACTACCTGTATCCCGTAACTGTGCTTGTTCCTGAGTTGCATCTAGTGTTGGGGTCGTGTTGTCATCAGTCATGTTCCATGTCATCCACCACTTCTGGTGTCATCTGCCACGTCTGGTATCATCTGCCACGTCTTCTGTCATCTGACACGTCTGGTATCATCTGCCACGCCAAGCATCACCTGTGCCACGTGTCTGCTATTCTGACCATCTGCCAGAACATCCTCCCAGGTACTCTTTCAAAGACTTAATCAGTGATTTTAATATAAACTTGTGGTCAGGATGAGGAACCTTTACATTAGAGGATTTGTGTATCCAGAAGCAAATGAAATCATTTGAAGAGCATACTGATACCCATAAATGACCCGGCATAGCTTTTTTTCAGTATATTCAACTATCCTGGTGTTGTCACCGATTATGGTGAAATATCGGCGAAATAATAGATATTTTGATATATAGATATTTTGAAACAAAAGCTTTAAAGGATACATAAATATATGGCTACACTGGACTTTACAAAAGGATGCCTATCCATTATCTATCCTGAGTTGCTGTAACTACAGTGCATTCGGAAAGTTTTCAGCCACTTTCACTTTTTTTACATTTTATGTTGAGGCTAAAATAAAAACATTTTTTACGTTTTTCCCCATCATTCTGCACTCAATTACCCATAATGACAAAGTGAAGACAGAATATTAGTAATCTTTGCTGATTTATTGAAAAGAAAAATGAAAATATTGCATTGACATAAGAATTCAGACCCTTTACTCAGTACTTAGTTGAAGCACCTTTGGCAGCGATAACAGTCTCCAGTCTTCTTGGGTATAATGCCACAAGGTTTGCACACCTGAATTTGGGGATTTTCTGACATTCTTCTCTGCAGACATCTCACAAGCTCTGTCAAGTTGGATGGTGACAATCGGTGGACAACCATTTTCAGGTCTCTCCAGAGATGTTCGATTGGATTCAAGTCACGGCTCTGGCTGGGCCACCCAAGGACATTCACAGAGTTGTCCCTAAGCCACTCCTGTGTTGTCTTGGATGTGTGCTTAGGGTAATTGTCTTGTTGGAAGGTGAACCTTCTACCCAGTCTGAAGTCCAGAGCATTCTGGATCAGGTTTTCATAAGAATATCTCTATACTTTGCTCCATTCATCTTTCCCTCAATGCTGTCCAGTCTCCCTGTCTCAGCCACATGATGCTGCCACCACCATGCTTCGCTGTAGGGATGGTATTGTGCAGGTGATGAGCAGTGCCTGGTTTCCTCCAGACACGATGCTTAGAAATGAGGCCAATAAGTTAAATCTAAGTTTCATCAGACCACAGAACCTTGTTTGTCACAGTCTGAGAGTCCTTTAGGTTATATTTTGAAACTCAATGTGGGCTTTCATGTGTCTTTTACTGAGGAGAGGCTGCTTTCTGGCCACTCTGCCATAAAGATTGGTGGAGTATTACCGTGATGGTTGACCTTCTGGAAGTTTCTCCCATCTGCACACAGAGTTTTGGAGCTCAGCCAGAGTGACCATTGGATTCTTGTTCACCTCTCTTACCAAGGTCCTTCTCCCCCGATTATTTAGTTTGGTGGGGCGACCAGCTCTGGTAAGAGTCCTGGTTGTTCCAAACTATGGATACCACTGTGTTCTTGGGAACTTTCAGTGCAGCAGAAATTTTTTATACCCGTCTCCAGATCTGTGCTTCCACACAATCCTGTCTCTGAGCTCTACAGGCAGTTCTTTCCTCCTCATTGCTTGGTTTTTGCCCTGATATGCATTATAAGCTGTGACCTTATACAGAAAGAGGTGTGTCTTTCCAAATCATGTCCAATCAAATTAATTTACCACAGGTGGACTCCAATCAAGGTGTAGAAACATTTCAAAGATGATCTAGAGAAATAGGAGGCCCCCAGAGCTAAATTTCAAGTGTCATAGCAAAGGGTCTGAATACTTATGTCCATGCAAAATGTGAGTTTTTTAATAAATTTGCAAAAATGTCTAAAATTCAGTTTTCACTTTGTCATTATAGGGTATTGAGTGCAGAAAGATGGGATTTTTTTTTTTTTATTTTTTTTTAGCACAAGGCCCCAACATAACAAAATGTGAAAAAAGTGAAAGGGTCTGAAGACTTTCCGAATACACTGTATATAGTAATAAGAAATTAAACTATATGATGAGCTGGGAAAAAGACCTGGATAATGTTTTCTCACTACACAACAGGCACCAAGCAATGAAATGGGTATGTAAAAATACACGTTGAATTAACCATATTGAGATAATTCGGAAAATACAAGTACACTGGTATCTAACGACTGTTAAACTAACAAGAAACTATCGACCGGAGCCAGATGTTTGCTGGTGTGGTTGTGGAGAAAGAGGGGACTACATACTAGTATGTGGTAGTAATGCACGAAACTAAATTTTTTGCCAGGATATTTTTGATTTGTTAACTTCCATATGTTCTAAGGAGATTCGCCCCATGCCCGAATTAGTACTGTTGGAACTTTCTATTGAAAATATCCCATCCTCTTTAGATGGGTTACTAACAGAATTCTGTCCGCAGCAAGAATAGAGGTGACCTACAAATGGAAGTCAAAAATCTTGCTGGATACCCACTCGATACCATTGTTATGACTGACTCTAAATGAGAATCATTCATTCCACATATATTTTTTTCTCTCTCCTTTTCTTCCTTTTATAGTCTCTTGGGTATATTCATTTGAGATCTATTAATTGTTATAGATACAGGTTGTGGACATGTTTATGTCATGTGTATTGTTAAATGTTTGTTTGTATCTGTTAAAAAACATTAATTTAAAGATTATACAAAAAAAATTTCAGCAATTTATTCAAGATTTCTCTCAAGTGGTCTCTCTACTCAATGCCAGGGCCGGCGTTAGGGGGGCAAACTTGGCAATTGTCCAGGGCCCCCATCCTCTTAGGGCCCCATTCCCACTATAGCAGCTATAGCGGCTGCTGCGGGACCCACGGCATGAGGGAGCCTACACCACCCGGCACATAACATTTATGAGCCAGACGGCACGTGCCCCCTCATGCCCGGTGAAGTCGCTAGCACCAGAGAGGGCCCCGGTGCAAGCGACAACCACATTTACTTGTATCTGCATCTTCAGGACACAGATACAATTGGATACTATAGGCTGCAGACCACATTAGGCCTGCAGCCTACAAGGCGCTGGGAAGAATCCCTGTGCAGGCCGGCGTCAGGGACATCATCAGGGCAGTACGGCCGGTACTGCAGTCAGGGCCCGGCCACAATGCTGCAAGTAAGGGGCCCGCCGACCTCTTAGTGACTTTAAACTTTTCTATCAGGGCCCCAGTGTGAGTTACTTGGGGAAAGGAACGGACCCTTCAGCTAGGGCCCGTTCCTTCCTCCGAAGTAACTAACGCTGCGACCTTGAGAGGACTTCTGGGAAGCTGCTGCATGAGCACCATGAAACCAGAAGCTGCGTGTGGAGAGAGCTGCCCACCAGAGAGCACCTTCTCTACACAACCGACTGGACCCTGCAAGACTGGTGAGTGCCCCCCTCTCCATGCTGCTTCACACAATTTTCGTAATCGCGGCAAAAATAGTGAAGTTTTGGCGCAATTTAAAAAATCGTGGCACAGCTGCCTAAATCAGCAATTATAAAAATTGCATAAAAAATTACACAAAACATGAATAAAACGGTGTTTTTAGGCTATATTCCCAGAATGCAGTCAAATCAAGTTTTTTGCTGTGATTTTGCAAAAAATGGGATTTGACTGCACTGTGTGAATAGACTCTAAGGCAACTTCAGATGTGGGATTTGTCTCCTATTTTCAACAGTGTTTGTACGTTAAATGCAGTAACTGTAATCAATGGGTCAGTGTGCTATGCGTGATTTCCATGCACAGCACATGGACGAGTAGGGTAAGTTCACATGTAGCATAAACACAACGGATTTTCCGTAACGGATTTCATTGTGTAAAATCCGCAGCGAAATACAGTAGCAGCAGAGTGGATGGGATTTTACCAAACAGAACTCTGTGCTTCTGCGTCCAGCCCGGCCTCCAGGGATGACATTTTATTCCATGTGACTGCTGCAGCCGATCTCAGGGACAGTCACATAGGATGAAACATTATACCAGGAGGCCAGGCTGCTGAACGTCAGAGAGGCGCGTGGCATGGTAAGTAAAGGCTTTTTTTTTTTTACCTGCCCGCTACATTCAGACGAGCATAGCGAACCTCGGACGTGAAAAACTGCAGTTTTTCACATCCGAGGTGCACCCGTGCGGGACAAATTGTCACGGATCCCTCATAGACTGCAGTCTATGGACGGATGTGTGACACGCAGGACCCTATTGACGCTCCTATTTTTTCACGGACCCTACAGACGCTCCGTTGAAACAACAGTCGTGTGAATGTCCCCATTGAAATACATGAATCTGTGTGTCACATGGACGAGATACACGCTCGTCTGAATGAGCCCTAAGTGCTCCTTACATCCTCGCTAGTGCTTCACATTCTCTTAAGGCGCCCCCCATATCGTGTTATCGCCCTGCGTTTATCTTGTACGTGAGAAAAGCTCCCGACGTACACGATAAATGTGTTCATACGGCTCCATTATGTCCTTTTGGTCTCTGTCAGGTTGGTATATGGAATAGCGGGGTAGACTCTGCTATTCCATCCTGAGAGATCCCGTAAAAAAAATGTATACCGCTCCTGGCAACACTATATGCACTGTAATGTCAGGAGTTTCCCAACGCCGGAGTCCCCAGGCAGAGCATCACAAGCTCGTGGACTTTGGCCCAGGTTAAGCTCCTGACGTCTCTGTTCATTTATGGACAGTGACTTCAGGAGTTTCACCAGGGCCATTCCTCAGGCAATGTATCCCATTGTGTGCCATATGTTTTGGCTGAATTCAATAAAATCCAGGGTATCAAACAGTCACTGACTGCTTCAGGGTTTCGTTCACTGTAACTTGATGTCAGTAAAAAAATCAGTTACTGCGTATAGCGTACAAACGTGAGCGCCACACTTTCCGTTGCCCACCCCCGGTAATGGAGGGGGGCCCAATCTCTTTGGCTGTATGGGGCCCAGAAATTCCTGATGGAGGCCCTGGCCGGCGTGATGATGTCACTGCATCACGCTGGCATGTGCAAGGGACACTGTAGAGCACTCTGTTCGTCGCGGGAACGGGGCAAGGTAAGTATAATGTTAGTTTTTTTGGGGGGGGCAGTGTGGCACTATATATAGTCAGAGGGGGGAGTTGTGTGACACTATTTACGACGGGAGGGGAAGCTGTCTGGCACTATATACAAGAGGGGGCTGTGTGGCACTATATACAAGGGAGGGGGACTGTGTGGCACTATATACAAGGGAGAGGGTGGCTGTGTGGCACTATATACAAGGGGGGCTGTGTGGTACTGTATACAAGGGAGAGGGGGGCTGTGTGGCACAATATACAAGGGAGGGCTGTGTGGCACTATTTACTAAGGGAGCTGTATGGCACTATATACATGGGGAGGGCTGTGAGTGGCACTCTCTACAGGGGGCTGTGTGTTGCCCTATGTACAGGGTGCCATGTGTGGCACTATCTACAGGGGCTGTGTATCACACTATCTACAGGGGATGCTGTGGCGCTATATACAGGGGGCACTATTACTGAGGGACTATATACAGGATTATGTGACAAAAAATTGTATTATAAGTGACAGCAAGCACGGTTTTACTAAGGACAGAAGCTGTCAAACCAACCTGATTTGTTTTTATGAAGAGGTGAGCAGAAGCCTAGACAGAGGGGCCGCTGTGGATATAGTGTTTTTTGACTTTGCAAAGGCATTTGACACTGTCCCTCATAGATGTCTAATGGGTAAATTAAGGACTATAGGTTTAGAAAGTATCGTTTGTAATTGGATTGAGAATTGGCTCAAGGACCGTATCCAGACAGTTGTGGTCAATGATTCCTACTCTGAATGGTCCCCGGTTTTAAGTGGTGTACCCCAGGCAGGGCCGCCATCAGGGGGGTATTAGGGGTACTACTGTAGGGGGCCCGGCCAAACTTAATTGAAAGGGGGGCCCGGCAACTGCCGCGACTTGCCTTTGGTAGAAAAAAACAGGCCCCTGCAATGGGGCCTGTTCTTTTCACCAAAGCAATGTCGTGAGCTGCGGGCCCCCCTCTCGTCAAACACCGGCGTGAGCTGCGGGCCCCCCTCTCTAACGCCGCCGCGAAACATCGCGCTCGTTACCGCAAATGCGCGCTCACGCGCGAACGACCGGACACGCCGGAAAGCAACCCGCTCGTGCCCGCCGCCGAGAGGGATGCGGTGCGCACGCACCAAAAGTACAGCGACCAATCAACTGGGAAGAACAGCCAGGACAGCGGCGCACAGTCTAATTACCTGCTGGCACGCCTCCGACTCCGCCTCGGCCTCCTCGTCCAGCGCCTCCTCGTCCGACTCCGCCTCCTCGTCCGACTCCGCCTCCTCCTCCTTCTCCAGAGCGTAGCTGCGTAAGGAGAGGGGGAGGAGTCCAGTTCTTGCGCGGCGGCAGGAGTTCTTCGATCCCCGCCATTGCCTGGAGGTGAAGGACGACATCTGGACCGAAGACATCGCCTGACGAACACTGGAGTGGGAGCATCTCTTCTGACACAGTGAGTAAAATGTCTCAAAGTGCTGTTTATGTATGGCCCTGTTCACACAGAGTATTTTGCAGGCCGAAAAAATCTGCCTCAAAATTCCTTAAAGAATTTTGAGGCAGATTTTGACCTGCCCACACTATCTTGCCGCGTTTTTTGCTGCGTTTTTTGCCTGCGGCGATTGAGGACAGCAGACAAAAAACGCAGGGAAAAATGCATTTTCTGCCTCCCATTGATTTCGATGGGAGGTCAGAGGCGGAACCGCGGCAAGAAAGGACGTGCTGCTTTTTCTTTTTTCCGCGACTGGCTCCCATTGATTTCAGATTAAATCAATGGGAGGCGGTTTTGGAAGTTGTTTGGTGCTGATTCTGACGCAGTGTCCGAGTCAATATCAAGGCCCAAAAACTCTGTGAACTGGGCCTTATTGTTAGGGCTTATTCAGACGAACGTGTAATACATCCGTGCAACGTGTGTGATTTTCACGCGCCTTGCACGGACCTGTGTTACTCTATGGGGCCGTTCAGACTGTCAGTGATTTTCACGCAGCGTGTGTCCGTGTGTCCGCTGCGTAAAACTCACGACATGTCCGATATTTGTGCATTGTTCGCGCATCACGCACCCATTGAAGTCAATGGGTGCGTGAAAATCACGGCCAGCACTTCCGCAGCCGTATAAACTATGAATGAAAACAGAAAAGCACCACGTGCTACAAACATACAAACAGAGTGTCATAATGATGGCGGCTGCGCGAAAATCACGCAGCCACGCATCATACGCTGCTGACACACGGAGATGTTATGGACCTTTTGCATGCGCAAAACGCCACGTTTTTGCGCACGCAAAAAGCACACGCTCGTGTGAATCCGGCCTTAGGGTAGGAACACACTAGGCATGAACACTGCGGATTTTATGCAACACATTTTATTGTGGATAATCCGCAGCGTATCACAGTCGCAGCGGAGTGGATGAGGTTTAAACAAATCTCATCCGCACGCTGCAAAAATAATGGACCTGCAGTGTGGCTTTTTAAGCCGCAGCGTGTCAATGTATTCTGTGGAATCGCTGCTCCTCTGTTGCGGAAATGCTGCGGTTCTGCCGCAAAAATCACAAAAGAGAAAAAAAAAAGGTACTTTTTTACATTTATAAAAAAGTTTAGACTTGCCCCGGCCGTAGTCCTGGTGACGCGATCCTCTATTCTTAGCGCAGCCCGGCCTCCTGTCATGACGTTTCATCCCATGTGACTGCTGCAGCGGTCACATGGTTTACA
This sequence comes from Rhinoderma darwinii, assembly GCF_050947455.1. Classification (NCBI taxonomy): domain Eukaryota; kingdom Metazoa; phylum Chordata; class Amphibia; order Anura; family Rhinodermatidae; genus Rhinoderma; species Rhinoderma darwinii. The sequence goes on along the minus strand of NC_134690.1, from coordinate 282,413,498 downwards.
GCGTCATCCCAGGAGGGCTACGTTCAGAAGAGAGAGATGCGTCGCCAGGACTACGGCCGGGGCAAGTCTAAACTTTTTTTTCCCTGCAGGATTCCCGCAGCGGACACGCCTCACGAAACCTGCGCCACTATTTGGTGCGGTTTTGCTGGCAGAATTCCCTGCGGCTACCGGGGTGGATAAGCTGTGTAGTTTTACTCAGCATATCCGCCTAGTGTGTTCCTACCCTTATGATGTCGCTCCTGGAGCTGCTGACGGTCTCTAAATAGGCAGTTGGTCCAGTAGAATTTGAAATTATTTTTTTTTGTGAACCAGCTTAAAAAAAATACAAAACTTTTGTGTTAGGGCCTGTTCACATCACCGTTCGCTTCCGCTCCGGGGTTCCGTCTGAGGTTTCTGTCGGGTGAACCCCGCAACGGAAAGTGAAAGTGACAGCACAGCTTCCGTTTCAGTCACCATTGATCTCAATGGTGACGGAAACATCGCTAATGGTTTCCGTTCGTCACCATTCCGGCAGGTTTTCGGACGGAATCAATAGCGGAGTCGACTGCGCTAATGGTGACGGAAACGGAAGCTGTGCTGTCACTTTCATTTTCCGTTGCGGGGTTCACCCGACGGAAACCTCAGACGGAACCCCGGAGCGGAAGCGAACGGTCATGTGAACAGGCCCTAACACAAAAGTTTTGTATTTTTTTAAGCTGGTTCACAAAAAGAAATAATTCTAAATTCTACTGGACCAATTTCCTATTTAGAGACCGTCAGCAGCTCCAGGAGCGACATCATAAGGGACACACTAGGCGGATATGCTGAGTAAAACTACACAGCTTATCCTCCCCGGTAGCCGCAGGGAATTCCGACAGCAAAACCGCACCAAATAGTGGCTCAGGTTTCGTGAGGCGTGTCCGCTGCGGGAATCCTGCAGGGAAAAAAAAGTTTAGACTTACCCCGGCCGTAGTCCTGGTGACGCATCTCTCTCTTCTGAACGTAGCCCCGCCTCCTGGGATGATGCTGTAGACCATGTGACCGCTGCAGCAGTCACATGGTATGAAACGTCATGACAGGAGGCCGAGCTGCGCTAAGAATAGAGGATCGCGTCACCAGGACTACGGCCGGGGCAAGTCTAAACTTTTTTATAAATTTAAAAAAGTACCTTTTTTTTTTTTTTTTCTCATGTGTGATTTTTGCGGCAGAACCGCAGCATTTCCGCAACAGAGGAGCAGCGATTCCACAGAATAAATTGACACGCTGCGGCTTAAAAAGCCAAAAGTCACACTGCAGGTCCATTTTTTTTGCAGCGTGTGAATGAGATTTGTTTAAACCTCATCCACTCTGCTGCGACTGTAATACGCTGCGGATTATCCACAATAAAATGTGTTGCATAAAATCCGCAGTGTTCATGCCTAGTGTGTTCCTACCCTAAGGCCGGATTTACACGAGCGTGTGAATTTTGCGTGCGCAAAAATGTGGCGTTTTGCGCATGCAAAAGGTCCATAACAGCTCCGTGTGTCAGCAGCGTATGATGCGTGGCTGCGTGATTTTCGCGCAGCCGCCATCATTATGACACTCTGTTTGTATGTTTGTAGCACGTGGTGCTTTTCTGTTTTCATTCATAGTTTATACGGCTGCGGAAGTGCTGGGCGTGATTTTCACGCACCCATTGACTTCAATGGGTGCGTGATGCGCGAACAATGCACAAATATCGGACATGTCGTGAGTTTTATGCAGCGGACACACGGACATACGCTACGTGAAAATCACTGACAGTCTGAACGGCCCCATAGAGTAACATAGGTCCGTGCGAGGCGCGTGAAAATCACACACGTTGCACGGACGTATTACACGTTCGTCTGAATAAGCCCTAACAATAAGGCCCAGTTCACAAAGTTTTTGGGCCTTGATATTGACTCGGACACTGCGTCAGAATCAGCACCAAACAACTTCCAAAACCGCCTCCCATTGATGTAATCTGAAATCAATGGGAGCCAGTCGCGGAAAAAAGAAAAAGCAGCACGTCCTTTCTTGCCGCGGTTCCGCCTCTGACCTGCCATCGAAATCAATGGGAGGCAGAAAATGCATTTTTCCCTGCGTTTTTTGTCTGCTGTCCTCAATCGCCGCGGGCAAAAAACGTGGCAAGATAGTGTGGGCAGGTCAAAATCTGCCTCAAAATTCGGTGCGCGGTTCCAGGCGGTCGCGGGTGCGCATGCGCGGGAGTTTGCGGGTGCGCGCGATCGGTCGCACTGGCGGCAGGGTTTGACGGCCCCCATGACGACCCCCATGCCACCCAGGGCCGCCATCAGGGGGGGTATTATGGGTACTGATGTGAAAGGCCCGGCCAAACCTAATTGAAAGGGGGGCCCGCAGCTCACGACATTCTTTTGGTGAAAAAAACAAGCCCCATTGCAGGGGCCTGTTTTTTTTTCTACCAAAGGCAAGTCGCGGCAGTTGCCGGGCCCCCCTTTCAATTAGGTTTGGCCGGGCCTCTCACATCAGTACCCATAATACCCCCCCTGATGGCGGCCCTGGGTACCATGATATAGTGCTGGACGGAGTACCGTTAACAGGCGGTGCCACGGTAGGGGGGCCCAGAAAATTTAGCTGTAGGGGGCCCTGAAATTCCTGATGGCGGCCCTGACCCCAGGGTTCCGTGCTGGGACCACTATTATTCAACTTATTTATTAATGATATAGAGGATGGGATTAATAGCACTATTTCTATTTTTGCAGATGACACCAAGCTATGTAGTATTGTTCAGTCTATGGAAGATGTTCGTGAATTGCAGGCGGATTTAAACCAACTAAGTGTTTGGGCATCCACTTGGCAAATGAGGTTTAATGTAGATAAATGTAAAGTTATGCATCTGGGTACCAATAACCTGCATGCATCATATGTCCTAGGGGGAGTTACACTGGGGGATTCACTTGTTGAGAAGCATCTGGGTGTACTTGTAAATCATAAACTAAATAACAGCATGCAATGTCAATCAGCTGCTTCAAATGCCAGCAAGATATTGTTGTTTATTAAAAGAGGCATGGACTCGCGGGACAGGGACATAATCTTACCACTTTACAAAGCATTAGTGAGGCCTCATCTAGAATATGAAGTTCAGCTCTGGGCTACAGTTCATAGAAAGGATGCCCTGGAGATAGAAAGAATACAAAGAAGAGCAACAAAGCTAATAAGGGGCATGGAGAATCTAAGTTATGAGGAAAGATTAAAATTATTAAACCTATTTAGCCTTGAAAAAAGACAACTAAGGGGGGACATGATTAACTTATATAAATATATTAATGGCACATACAAAAAATATGGTGAAATCCTGTTCCATGTAAAACCCCCTCAAAAAACAAGGGGGCACTCCCTCCGTCTGGAAAAATAAAAGGTTCAACCTGCAGAGGCGACAAGCCTTCTTTACTGTGAGAACTGTGAATCTATGGAATAGTCTACCACAGGAGCTGGTCACAACAGGGACAGTAGATGGCTTTAAAAAAGGCTTAGATAATTTCCTAGAATTAAAAAAATGTAAGCTCCTATGTGTAGAATTTTTTTTACTTCCCTTTTCCCATCCCTTGGTTGAACTCGATGGACATGTGTCTTTTTTCAACCGTACGAACTATGTAACTATGTAACATGGGTACTGATGGGGCACTTTTATTGTGTCGAACACTGAGTGATCATTTTTACCATCTAGGGCACTGTGGATTACGAGTTTGTTTAGAGGATGGGGTATAGGTGTGGAGGGTGCTGAAAAAGCGAGACGAGTCGTGGCTGTAATAAGTTGTCACAGTGGTCTGGGCTAGATGGGGGAAAACAAGGGACAGTGAACTACTCTAATTAGTAGTAGTATGGGTGTATTATTCAGTCACTATGTGGTTATGGTGTGAGTATTATTCAGTAACAGTATGGTGGTATTATTTAGTCACTATGTGGTTATGGTGTGGCAGTATTATTTGGACCTTATATTGTGTTATTATTGGTAATATTGGTCTTATAATAGTCAGTTGTGTTCAGTAACATTATGCAGGTAATATTTCATCTGATATAGTGGTATGCTTTTATAACTGTATATGTATATAGATCATTTTTTGTGTGAGAGGGGGATATATGCTTTGGGGCTTGCAACACTCCTGGACGCACTAGAAATCAGCGATGCAGTTCTCTGCACACCGCCTTCTGAATTGACTGCATTATTGATACAGTAATTCAGCATTTGGCGTCCCACTTTTATGTTTGCCCAGGGCCACACTTTGTCTAAAATCAGCCCTGCTCACGGCTCTAATCATAAAAGGGGCTAATAATTGGCCAGCTTCTGTAGTACAAGTCTTCTGCCATCTCAAAGAATGCTTCTCATTGGCCTTACTACTTAATCATCCGGAACCCAATAAGCCATTCTTCTTGGAGGTCGATGCTTCCTTAATCGGAGTCCAGGGTGCTTTTCTTTCAACAGTAGGAAGGTAAAAGATACATTCCATGTGGCTTCTTCTCCAAGAGGTTCTCTTGTGCCGAAAAAAACTATTTAATCGGAGACTGATAATTGATAAGTTTGGATCAGATATTCTATAAGGAAATATTTCACCTCCATAGTTTTCCAGCTCGCATTGTCTCTGATGGGGAATTACAGCTTGTTTCTGAATTCTGGAGGGCAATGTGTAATTGTTTCTAAATTCTGGAGAGCAAAGATTTCTCTGGATTTTTCCCGTGGTATTACGGATCAATCAGATCTTTGTTTAGTATCTCCGAACCTGTGCTGATGCACAGGATAATCAGGATAATTGGTCCAGGTTGCTCACAGCCTCAGGTACTTGCTTTTGTGAAGGTTTGCATGGATCTTCAGGACATCTGGAGAGAGGTCCACAAGTATTTAAAAGGCTGTTGTTAAGGCCAAAAGGAGTGCTGATAAGCATTGACGTCCCAAAATTGTTCCTAGGGATAAAGTCTGGCTTTCCACAAAGAATAAATGACTTAAAGAGGTTAAAGGGACATCTATGACATAGCCACAGGATATATCATAAATATCAGAAAGATGCGGGTCCCACCTCTGGGACCCGCACCTATCCCTAGAACAGGGCCCCCTTAACCCTGTTCTGCCGCTTTGTGTTGCAGCTGAAGTGTAGAATTTCTGACCATGAAGAAGGAAACAGCTTATCTCGCTCAGCTGCGCTGTTTCCGTAACTCCCATAGTAGTAAATGGCAGTTACAGAAGCATGCAAGCTACGCGGTTTCTGTAACTACCATTCAGTTCAATGGGACTTACGGAAACAGCGTATCTCAGCGAGCTACGCTGTTTCCTTCTTCATGGTCAGAAATCACATGCTTCAGCCGCAACACAGAGAGGTTGAATGGGGTTTAGGGGGACCCGGTCTAGAAATAGGTGCAGGTCCCAGAGGTGGGGCCTGCATCTATCTGACATTTATGACATATCCTGTGGATATGTGGATATCCCGTAAATATATAGTTATAAAGTCTATATCTCTATTTATGATTAGTCTATGTATGCATAAGCATTGCTGAATTATATGTAAATAAACAAGCTCATATTATATGTGAAATGTGCAAATTACAACTCGCAGTAACCACCAAGGACTGAACACGATGCCTAGAGGCAGGGCCTAACAGAATGCCTGTCAGTTTGACACTGACAGGCATAATACACCGCAATACAGAAGTATTTGTTCGCATTGTAAAGTCCCATAGTGGGACCAAAAGGAAAGTTAAAAGAAAATGAATAAAAATATAATAATTGAAATGAAAAATCCCAAGTAAAAAACTAATTTAGATAAAAACACCTTTTTCCCTTGCAAAATGCTTAATTATGAAATATTTTTCAAAAATGTGAAAAGCTACACATAATTACTATTGCCACGTCTATAATGACCTAAACTATTACGTTATTTAACCCGCACATTGAATGCCGAAAAAATATATATATCGTATATCCTGCCTTCCAAAAAATGCAATAAAAAGCATATGAATTCCAAAATGGTACCAATATAAACTACGTCATCCTGCAAAAAATAAGCCCCAAATATCAGTGGAAAAATAAAAAAGTTAAGACTCTTAGAATATGACAACACAAAAATAAATACTTTTATATAAAAAAAACTGTGCAAAATTATTAAAACGTAAAAAACGATATCAATTTGGTATCGCCGTAATCATAGAAAACCGCTGAATAAAGTTATTAGTTATTCATACTACACAGTAAACAGCGTAAATTTTAGCTGCAAAAAAGAATGGTGTAATTACTGTTTTTTTTCAATTAGCCCCCAAAAATTGAATAAAAGTTAATCAATACATTATATGTAGCACAAAATGGAGTCATTAAAAAACACACGTCGGCCCACAAAAAAATAAGCCCTTAACCGGCTAGGTCTACGGAAAAAAAATTAAAGGTTATGGCTTTTGAAACACTTTATCATTAAGACACAAAACAGGCTGGTCACTAAAGGATTAATTATGTAAGCCACACTGCAAAGACAAGAAGGAAAATAAAAGTAGAACACAGAAACAGGGACAGGCTTATAGAAGACAAGTATAATTTACCACTATACAATCAATATAACAAATATATAACAAGTAATGCCTGTCACGATCCGTGGGTATGTGGACTCACTAGGCCGCACCGCCGTAGTGGAGTAGTAGCTGGCCAAACAACAGTCCTAGTACAATAGTACCTTTAGTAGTCCAGACAGTAATGAAGGCTCGGCACAGATGAACTTGTGGACACCAGACGTGGTGTATATCAGCAGGCGTAACCGGTGGTACAACACGACTCCAACAGGTTAAGGCACAGCAACAGATATAGCACGGGATACAGGATACAGGTAGCAGGGCATGGGAACAACGGGAACAAGATAACACTAAGGTACCATTTGCTAAGACTAACATGGGTAAATACAACAACGCTCAGGCAATGAGTGAAAGGGCAGAGCCCTTTTTATAGTCCAGGGTGATCATGGGCTAATTACAGATCTTACTTATGTGTGTGCACTGGCCCTTTAAGGCCGGATGCGAATGCGTGCACCCTACGGGAACCTGTGCAGCGGTGCGGAAGTGAGTGCCGGCATCTCTGAGGACAGAGATGCTGCCCGGCACTCACTTGTCCATGGCCGTGACCATCGGGGGGCAGGTAAGAACAACGGTCTGCAGCTGTTGACGTTGCAATAGCACTATACAGCAACCATAAGGAGACACCACTGTTAGAAATGGCACATGGTTGGTGGGGGCCCTGTTACAGATTTTATATTGAGGCCCAGGAGCTTTAACTTACGCCTCTGACTTTGGCTCATTGGCTTCTGCAGTTCATCCCCACCCTCTATAAAAATACAAACCCTCCATCCTGATGCCCGCTTTAACACTGCCATCCTGCTGCTATCACCAATACAGAGAAAGCCATAGGGGTAATCCAGCATGATAAGGGTTGTAGAAAGGGAAGGATCTAATTAAGGGAGGAATAAGGGGTGGGGGGTTATATCACATGGTGGGCTGGGGGAATTGGCACCAGTAATGGCAAAGACAGTTAGTTAAAGGCTGTCCTGCCGACTGCGCTCCTTACCCTGATGGTGGGCGGGGAGTACCTTTTGGAGCAGCTTCATGCTGCTTTTGTGGAGTGTGGCCAGGACTGGCTACAGCGATGCCACAAGCCCAGCATCGGGCTTGGAGCCCCTCCAGGGACCCTCCAAGCAGGGTCCCTGTTTCCACTGCTCGATCTGGGAGGAAACCCTTTCCCAGCCTCACTCTTTGAAGGCAAGAGGGCCTAGGAAAGCTCCAGTCGGGCGGCCCGCCAGTTATCCAGATAGTGGTCGCTTTCCTGGGATTACTCGCATGCGACATCGGCAGTGAGCGGTGCCCCACTGACTTCTCACTACTGGCGGTTCTGGATGGGCGTGGCATCTCTGGCCTAGGTGTGTTTGGCGGCCCCTAAAGTCCAGGAGAGGGGCCATGGCTACAGTTCCTGCTGTGAAATGTAGGGCCCAGTGGTCCAGATGAGGCAGACGACTTGGATGTCATGGAGGAAAAAGGTCTGCTAGCAGATTCCATCGTCATGGCTGGTGGAGCCACAGCAAATCCACAGCCTGGTGAGTCCATGTCACTTTCCTATTCCGTTCAAGCTATATTTAGGTCCCAGAGAGATGGTGGTGGGTCCCGGGCATTGACGCCATTAGAGTTAGGGATTGGCAGTGTGGACCCTACTGGGGGAGGCACGGTGAGGCAGTTGTTGGGGAGCCTTAGGGAGCTATTGGCACGAGATGTTGAGTGCCCCTCACCGGTTTCAGTGTGGCTTTAACGTATGGGGTGGTAAGCCCTACTGGGTGTTAAGGATCTGCCAGGCACTACGTCTGTGGATACTCCCAGGATTAATCAGTTGGCACCTGAGGCCAGACCTCTTAGACTGACACCGGCTCCCACCAGAGAGCCTATCGCGGCCTGGTCAGTCGGAGTTAGCTCCGCCCCCTGTCCATTTATACCTGCCGTTTTCTCTTCCTCATTGCTTGTTATTCTTCTTAGATTCCTGGCCCCACTGCTGCCTTGCTCCAGCCTGCTTCTGCCGTGCTTCTGCCTTGCTTCAGTTCCCGCTTATCCTGCTTCGCTCTGCCCCTGGCTTGCTTTCTGCTCCGTGCTCTGCGTTGTCTACTCCACTACATCCTTATCCTGACTGGCTCGTTCACCACTCCGTTTCCTCACGGTGTTCCGTGGGCTACTGCCCCTTCCCTTGCTTGTTCCCTGTTTGTATCCCCTTGCACTTGGTCAGCGTAGGGACCGCCGCCAAGTTGTGCCCCGTCGCCTAGGGCGGGTCGTTGCAAGTAGGCAGGGACAGGGCGGTGGGTAGATTAGGGCTCACTTGTTCCCTTCACCTCCTTCCTGCCATAACATAATAACAAGCCCATACCTAGTCTACCATTTCTCCTACGCTGACGCTATCATGGACCCCCTTGAGACCCTGACCCAGCAGATGCAGGGCCTCTCCCTACAGGTCCAGGCCCTGGCTCAGAGGGTCAACCAGTCTGACGCTGCCATAGTAGTACCCCTCACCTCACCTCTAGAACCCGACCTCAAGTTACCTGACCGGTTCTCAGGGGACCGTAAGACTTTTCTCTCCTTCCGGGAGAGTTGCAGACTTTACTTCCGTCTAAAACCTCACTCCTCAGGTTCCGAGAACCAGCGGGTGGGTATCATTATATCCCGACTCCAGGAAGGGCCCCAAGCGTGGGCCTTCTCCTTGGCTCCTGACGCCCCTGAACTTTCCTCCGTCGATCGTTTTTTCTCTGCCCTCGGACTCATTTACGACGAGACTGACAGGACTGCCTTGGCCGAGAGTCATCTGGTAACCTTACGTCAGGGTAGGAGACCTGTTGAGGAATACTGTTCTGATTTTAGGAAGTGGTGCGTAGCTTCTCGGTGGAACGACCCGGCCCTAAGGTGCCAGTTTAGGTTAGGATTATCTGATGCCCTGAAGGATCTGCTTGTTAGCTACCCCTCTTCTGACTCCCTAGACCAGGTTATGGCCCTAGCAGTACGACTTGACCGATGTCTCAGGGAACGTCAGCTTGAACGTTTCAATGTTTTCCCCTCTGACTTCCCTGCGATTCCCCCCGAGGTCCCGTCTCCTCGCTCTTCCACGGAAGACTCGGAGGTACCTATGCAACTCGGGGCCTCCATGTCCCCTCGACAACGTAGAGAGTTCCGCAGGAAGAATGGTCTCTGCTTCTATTGTGGGGGTGACAAGCATCTACTAAACACCTGTCCCAGGCGCAAGAATAAGCAGCCGGAAAACTTCCGCGCCTAAGTGATCATCGGGGAGGTCACTTGGGCGCACAGGTATTTCCCGTTAATATGAAACGCAATAACATTTTGCTTCCCTTTCAGGTCTCGTTTGCTGGCCGGTCTGCCACTGGCAGTGCCTTCGTGGATTCTGGCTCATCTGCTAATATCATGTCTGTGGAATTTGCTATGTCTCTAAAAATGCCTTTTATTGATTTGCCTTATCCTGTCCCGGTAGTGGGTATCGACTCCACTCCTCTTGCTAATGGTTATTTTACTCAGCATACTCCTGTTTTTGAACTCCTTGTTGGCTCCATGCATTTGGAGCAGTGCTCTGTACTGGTGATGCAGGGATTAGCGTCCGATCTGGTATTAGGTCTTCCCTGGTTGCAGCTGCATAATCCCACGTTTGATTGGAATACTGGGGATCTCACCAAATGGGGTAGTGAATGCCTGACATCATGTCTTTCGGTTAACTCTATTTCTCCCCGTGAGGAGGTAAACACGCTACCTGAGTTTGTTCAGGACTTCGCTGATGTGTTTTCTAAGGAGGCCTCCGAGGTGTTGCCCCCTCATAGAGATTACGATTGCACCATCGATTTGGTACCTGGTGCTAAGCTTCCTAAGGGTAGGATATTTAATCTTTCATGTCCTGAACGTGAAGCTATGAGGGAGTATATCCAAGAATGCCTGGCCAAGGGTTTTATTCGCCCCTCGACTTCTCCTGTAGGTGCTGGCTTCTTCTTCGTGGGGAAGAAGGATGGTGGTCTTAGGCCGTGCATTGACGATCGGAACTTGAATAAGGTCACAGTAAGGAACCAGTATCCCCTTCCTTTGATTCCGGATCTTTTTAATCAGGTTCAGGGGCCCAATGGTTCTCTAAGTTCGATCTACGGGGGGCATATAACCTTATCCGCATCAAAGAGGGGGATGAGTGGAAGACTGCGTTCAACACGCCCGAAGGTCATTTTGAATACCTGGTCATGCCCTTTGGGTTGTGTAATGCCCCTGCCGTCTTCCAGAATTTTATTAATGAAATTCTGAGAGATTACCTGGGAAATTTTCTTGTAGTGTACCTTGATGACATACTGGTGTTTTCCAAGGACTGGTCCTCCCACGTGGAGCATGTCAGGAAGGTCCTCCAGGTCCTCTGGGAAAATAATCTGTTTGCGAAAACCGAAAAATGTGTGTTTGGGGTACAGGAGTTACCATTTTTGGGTCAAATCCTCACTCCTCATGAATTCCGCATGGTCCCTGCCAAGGTTCAGGCTGTGGCGGAATGGGTCCAAATTGCCTCCCTGAAGGCGCTACAGTGTTTTTTGGGGTTCGCTAACTATTGCAGGAGATTTATTGCCAACTTCTCGGTCGTCGCTAAGCCTCTTACGGACCTCACTCGCAAGGGTGCTGATGTCCTCCACTGGCCTCCTGAGGCCGTCCAGGCTTTTGAGACCCTCAAGAAGTGCTTTATCTCGGCCCCGTGCTGGTTCAGCCCAACCAACGGGAGCCATTTATTGTGGAGGTTGACGCGTCCGAGGTGGGAGTGGGGGCAGTCTTGTCCCAGGGTACCAGCTCACTCACCCACCTCCGCCCCTGTGCTTATTTCTCTAGGAAGTTTTCGCCCACGGAGAGTAATTATGATATTGGCAACCGCGAACTTTTAGCCATTAAATGGGCTTTTGAAGAGTGGCGTCACTTCCTGGAGGGGGCCAGACACCAGGTAACGGTCCTTACTGACCACAAGAATCTGGTTTTCCTAGAATCTGCCCGGAGGCTTAATCCTAGACAAGCTCGATGGGCGCTATTCTTTACCAGATTTAACTTCTTGGTTACCTATAGGGCTGGGTCCAAAAATATTAAGGCTGATGCACTGTCACGTAGTTTCATGGCCAATGCTCCTTCTGAGGAGGATCCTGCTTGTATTTTACCCCCTGGTATAATCGTTTCTGCCACTGATTCTGATTTAGCCTCTGACATTGCGGCTGATCAAGGTTCAGCTCCCGGGAACCTCCCTGGGAACAAGCTGTTTGTCCCCCTGCAATACCGGCTAAGGGTACTCAGGGAAAACCATGACTCCACACTATCTGGTCATCCTGGCATCTTGGGTACCAAACACCTCATTACCAGAAACTATTGGTGGCCTGGGTTGCCTAAAGACGTTAGGGCTTACGTCGCCGCTTGTGAGGTTTGTGCTAGGTCCAAGACCCCTAGGTCCCGACCTGCGGGCTTACTACGTTCTTTGCCCATTCCCCAGAGACCTTGGACCCATATCTCCATGGATTTTATCACCGATTTGCCTCCATCTCAGGGCAAGTCGTGGTGTGGGTGGTAGTAGACCGCTTCAGCAAGATGTGCCACTTTGTGCCCCTTAAGAAACTACCTAACGCCAAGACGTTAGCTTCTTTGTTTGTTAAACACATTTTGCGTCTCCATGGGGCCCCAGTCAATATAGTTTCTGACAGAGGGGTACAATTTGTTTCCTTATTTTGGAGAGCTTTTTGTAAAAAGTTGGAGATTGATCTGTCCTTCTCCTCCGCCTTCCATCCCGAAACTAATGGCCAAACGGAAAGGACTAATCAATCCCTGGAACAATATTTAAGGTGTTTCATCTCTGACTGTCAATTTGATTGGGTCTCATTCCTTCCCCTCGCCGAATTTTCCCTGAATAACCGGGTCAGTAACTCGTCAGGGGTCTCCCCGTTTTTCTGTAATTTCAGGTTTAATCCAAGGTTCTCCTCCGTTTCTCCTGGTTGTTCCAATAATCCCGAGGTAGAGGACGTTCATCGGGAACTGTGCACAGTCTGGGCCCAGGTTCAGAAGAACCTAGAGGCGTCCCAGAGCGTACGAAAGATTCAGGCTGATAGAAGACGTTCTGCTAACCCCCGGTTTGTCGTCGGGGATCTGGTGTGGTTGTCGTCTAGGAACTTGCGCCTTAAGGTCCCGTCCAGGAAGTTTGCTCCCCGATTTATTGGGCCTTATAAGGTCATTGAAGTCCTCAACCCTGTATCATTCCCTCTGGAGCTGCCCCCATCCTTTCGCATACACGACGTCTTTCATGCCTCCCTCCTTAAACGCTGCTCCCCGTCCTGGTCCCCCTCGAGGAAACCTCCTGTTCCCGTTCTCACCCCTGAGGGGGTGAAATTCGAGGTGGCCAAGATTGTGGACAGTAGGATGATCCAGGGCTCCCTCCAGTACCTGGTCCATTGGAGAGGATACGGGCCGGAGGAGAGGACTTGGGTACCTGCTCGAGATGTTCACGCTGGGGTATTGGTCAGGAGGTTCCACCTTCTCTTCCTCACTAAACCGGGTCCTCTTAGTAAGGGTCCGGTGACCCCTCATAAATGGGGGAGTACTGTTAAGGATCTGCAAGGCACTACGTCTGTGGATACTCCCAGGATTAATCAGTCGACACCTGAGGCCAGACCTCTTAGACTGACACCGGCTCCCACCAATCAGGGTGGCAGGCTCAGGAGTGGGAGAGCCTATCGCGGCCTGGTCAGTCGGAGTTAGCTCCGCCCCCTGTCCATTTATACCTGCCGTTTTCTCTTCCTCATTGCTTGTTATTCTTCTTGGATTCCTGGCCCCACTGCTGCCTTGCTCCAGCCTGCTTCTGCCGTGCTTCTGCCTTGCTTCAGTTCCCGCTTATCCTGCTTCGCTCTGCCCCTGGCTTGCTTCCTGCTCCGCGCTCTGCGTTTGTATACTCCACTACATCCTGATCCTGACTGGCTCGTTCACCACTCCGTTTCCTCACGGTGTTCCGTGGGCTACTGCCCCTTCCCTTGCTTGTTCCCTGTTTGTATCCCCTTGCACTTGGTCAGCGTAGGGACCGCCGCCAAGTTGTACCCCGTCGCCTAGGGCGGGTCGTTGCAAGTAGGCAGGGACAGGGCGGTGGGTAGATTAGGGCTCACTTGTTCCCTTCACCTCCTTCCTGCCATAACACTGGGCGTGCAGTCCCTGGGGTCTGTGGCTAGAGAGGCGGGGGTGATGGTGTCTGTACAGATAGACATGTACAAGGAGGTGGACAGGGCGAGGTTTGATGACTAAGCGAAGGGGGAGGTCTATGGCTGCTTTGAGGGCCACTTGGGGGCTCATTTGAAAATGGAGGTGAGGGAAAAGATATGGAAGTATGAGTATGTGGAGATGTTTTACCTGCTCCCTCTTTAAATATTTTTACCTCGATAAGGGTAAGTGTGTCGAGAGCAAGAAGGAGGAGGAGGAAAAGCTCCATTATGGTTTAATCCCTCAGATGTTCATCAATTGGCTCCAAACGTTTGCCAGTTTGGAGAGCGTTATCGACAAGAATGCACCGGAAAAATTGTTCTTCCCTTTTCTGCTATATGGACGCTATAGGTGAGGAGCACAGGGTTTATGGGCGACAGACGAGGTTCAGATATGATCGATGAGCATACAACTCGGAGGTTATACAGAGCTGTGCACATGACACCTACCATTGATTTAAATGGGTATTTCCATCCACAGGATATGCCATTAATGTCCGATATATGCGGGTCCCACCTCTAGGACCTGCACCAATCTCAAAAATCTGGCCCCCCTGACCCCATCCTACCTTTTGCTCTGTCACAGGGTTTTCTGCAAACATCAGAGTGAGTTTAGCTACGCAGTTTCAGTAACTTCCATAGAAGTGAATGGGAGTTCCTGGAAACAGTGTAGCTCAGCGGGCTTCGAGTTCCAGAAATAGCGTAGGTCACTGTGGTATGCTGTTTACTTAATTTCTATTTATTTATCATGAAGATCCAGAATCAGCGTAGCAAAATGAGCATCAGGGGGTCCTAGTCTAGAAATAGGTACGGGTCCAAAAGCTGGGATCCGCATCTATCGCACATTTATGGCATATCCTGTGGATATGCCATAAATGTCTGAGATGGGTATACCTGAATTACATTTAGAACTAAATACTAAACATTAGAAATGAATGCAGAGTTTTTACTTTTTTTTTTTTTTTTAATACTAATCTATTAGTTGTTTTGCAACCATGAATGATGGTAAACAAGTTTCTGTGCCTGCATGAAAAAATACAAAATTTCCCATGTAGACTGATAATAAAACCAATATATAAAAACAAAACCCACTAGCAGATAATTTAAAACACAGTAAATGAATTATTGCTGCTTTAACAGAACAGTTTCACATGGAAAACAAAATTATAGGTTTTACACTACATTGCTTTTTATCTTCAGCTTGTGTGTAAAGAGGTTGGAATGTTTAAAGATATCCCATTGACTGTTTCCTGTCCATTGTCACCTTTCTCCTTCCATCCACAGATCCTCACAGAAAGTAATAAACCACCCCCACAACATACAAGACAGTCACTGGCAGAAAACCTATTTTCACACACATTATTAAGAGAGATGCGAAAAGACCTACTTAGTAAATTACAGTTATAAATTTAGTATACAATCACTTTCTCCTACAGTTATTCAGCAAAATAAACGTCAAAAACAGTGATAAAAATGTGATGAATCTGATCTATATTTGTGTGTCAAAATTTAGCAGGGATATTTGGGGGCACGGGCTTCAACTGCAGTCTGTCAGATACACGGTTAGGGATGCTTTTGGAAATATATTATATTCCATAGTATATTTACAACACCTTTAATTTTTTTGATGCAATAGTAAAGTATATAAAGTAATAGTATAGTATATATAGTATAGTACAGTATATGTTGATTGTCCATGCCCAGAAATTTATATTAACGTGCTGTACAGTGCGTTAAGCCCAAAGAAAAATCAAACAGCATATAATAAAATATTCTTAGTGTCTTCTTTGCAATCCATGACTTTCAGAAAAAGGATTTAAATGTAAAATTTGACCAGGTGTTATCCTTACTTAATTGTTATTGGGTCTGACACACCATTTCCTCACTGCAGCTAGTCTTTGATAAAGGTGCAAACATTTGGAGATTTGCATAAAGTACATCTGACTTGCAATTAACTTCAGAAGATTATCACAGTGTGGAGACTACACCAATCAAACTCCTTATTGACCAACATCAAAGGAAACCCTAACCAATCACTGCTCTCTGACTCTATTAGTGATGTCACCACACCATGGCCATGACTATTTATTGGAGTGTAAAGCAATGTAATGTTGATTAGATAGACCTGTGCTGCTAAGGTCAAGTGGATTTACTATCTCCAAATACATTATCTACTGATCACACAAATTTGACAGTGTTTTGATAAGAATTTTGGACCTGCGGAGAACATTTCATTTGTGGCAGAGGAACTACACTTGTGGGATGAGTTTAAGTGTAACTGAGAGTTGTGGAAAGAATTTACAGTACCGAGTAGATCATCTTCTCAGTGCAGTGGAAAATGAGCTTCAAGCTGGCAGTGAGAAGGGGGATCCAACTGAAAGAGAGCTCAAAGTATCTTTGGAGGAGCAAGACCTTTGGTCGAGGTTCAAGGAGCTTACCAATGAGATGATTGTCACCAAAAATGGCAGGTAAGACTTACACTATGGTCACAAAAATATTTTGACAATGTTTATCCACTATAATATAAATGTTACAGTATATTGAGACTGGTAATGTTGACATCAGGCCTAAGTTTAGTTTTTTTGCTTGTTTTTTGTTATGTTGACTGTTATTGCTGCTTGTATACATGCCCTATTTTTAATAATAATTCACTGTGAAATAATGTCTTGTAGTGTCTTTCAAAAGTATTAACATATACAATGTTTGGGGGGAGGAAATACTAAAATACATGATATATATAATGTAATATAAAGCACAAAAGTAATTTGATACTGTGCTTTATATTACATTATATATCATGTATTCTGGCATTTCCGCTCCAAACAAATTTCTTCAGAATTTCCATTAACTATTGAACTTCAAATTATGCTTAGTTATTCGGGAAGTTAACACAGATGTATTAATTACCAGATTATTTCTCTGCAGTAAAATGGTTATAAAACATAATAATAATAATAATAATAATAATTATTATTATTATTATTGCTATATAGTACAACTATTTTTACGTTTTATAATTATTAGTAATATATTTAGAATTTTATATAAAGTCATACAAATAAAAAAGAAAATAAACTGAAAGGGTGCTATAATGCAATATACGAGACAGTAAATGTAAGGATCAGCATTCTTTATGCTTAAAGCCAACCATACACATGAGATAGCTGTCATCTCAACAAATATTCGGCCAACAGGTATGTCTCACAACTCTTCAATAAACATACATGCTTGGATTGGCCGAGCATGCATGTTTATTTCAATGGGGAGAGGGGAATACGCCGCTGTCAGATACCTCTGGCAGTGGCTTATCTCCCACAGAAACAAAAAAAATCATCATTTTAAAATAAATTTTCCCATTGAGTATTGTAGTTATCATTGCAAAAATCCATCCTAACAATGACTTCACATTGCTCTATCTGTCCACCAATAATATTTTTTTGGGGGAAAATAACATTAATTCAATAGAAATAAGGTCAGTAGTAAATGTTAGATACAGATAGTACTTCTAATTAGACATAGAATAAGACATAGACTTACATTACACATCTTCGTCTTATAACACAGTGCTTGATTTCTACATATTCATTGTTTCATAGTATATATTGATCTTTTAAATTTTTTTTATTAAAACTGTTGCATTTTAATTTGTCCCTTAGTTTTGTAAAAATGTTAAGTGCACAGAGACCTAATTATTATGAAACCGGCATGGAAATGTACCTTATTAAAAGGTAATTATAATTAACTTTATTTTAAAAAATTTATGGTACAGCCACACATTTCTTTACATACTAACCATAAAATAGGGGTGAGCAGGAGATAAAATAATGATGGAATGAATACATTAAAAACATACAATCAAAAGGTTCTGATAGGTAAATATGGCCGGCTGTCTATAGCCTATGTCCATGTATATCTGAGCACTCTATAAAGATGTATAGAAAGATAAACCGTCTTGCTTCAGTAGCAAAGTAATTAAAGTTACTTCACAACAGATGAGTTGTTTGACCCCAAATTAAAGACAAAAGGAGACACTGAGCTCAAAGGAAATAAACGGGGGAGAATAGTTCATTTCCTTTCTAACGCCACCTTTTAAATGACTTTATTTGTCTTTGGATAAAAAGACACAGATCGATAGATCCCACCCACCCATGGAGAAGGTAAGCCGACTGTTGACTAGTGTGACTATACATACTGTTTTAGATCTAATCTTTCCTTAACTGTACATTATAGGACTATTAGTACATTAACTGTTAATGCTAAATAAAAAATGTATATGTATATTTTTTAGGTCTATACAACATAACTACACATATTTTATTGTATTTTAGGCGAATGTTTCCTGTGCTAAAAGTGAGTGTGTCGGGACTAGACCCTAATGCTATGTACACTTTCCTGCTGGATTTTGTGTCAGCAGACAACCACCGGTGGAAGTATGTAAATGGAGAGTGGGTTCCAGGAGGAAAACCTGAGCCTCAAGCTCCGAGCTGCGTCTATATTCATCCAGACTCCCCAAACTTTGGAGCCCATTGGATGAAAGACACCGTTTCCTTCAGTAAGGTTAAACTCACCAACAAAATGAATGGGGGAGGCCAGGTAACATTATTTAATACTAATAATAAAAATAATGATAATAATAATAATTAATATAATAACTGTACATAACTTTGCCATTTCTTGTAATGATGGTTATTAATTATTTAATTATTTTTCCAGATTATGCTAAATTCATTGCACAAATATGAGCCCAGAATTCACATAGTAAGAGTTGGCGGACCCCAAAGAATGATCACCAGCCACTCTTTTCCAGAGACACAATTCATAGCTGTGACTGCCTACCAGAATGAGGAGGTATGTATCGCAGAGAATATTTTTCACCCATGAACTTTGCTGCTACTAACTTATTATTACATATTTACACTTTTGCATCATAAATGTCTGCCCATAGCAATTAATGAGAGTCCACATTAATTTTTCCACTGCAGTTTAGATGAAGGCTGGAGACTAGTTGCTATGGACAACCTAGACAGTTGTCCTCTGAGGCAGTTTTCATATATTTAACACTTTACATTGTGTTTGCCTGTGTGTATGGAATGTTTAATGTCAGTTTCAACCAGGACTGTTCCATAGTATAATACACTACAGCACTCAGATATTAACCATATAAGCTGTGGGAGAATATAGATTACAGGTTATAGATATTATTCAGGTGGGGTAAATATTCTTTATGTATTAAGAGATGTTTTATATATTTTTTTTATTTAATGTCTGTGCTTATAATTTCTTTGTTTATTTTAGATTACCGCTCTTAAAATAAAGCACAATCCCTTCGCCAAGGCTTTTCTGGATGCTAAAGAGAGGTATGGCATTTATTTCATTCTGTACGGATTTGGGGCATATATCAGAAACACAATCCATATTTGTAACAGCTTGAATTACTTTATTACTCCTAATACTTCCACATTTTGGGCAGTTTGAACAAAGGCTGAATATTTTTTTCTCCAGTTCTGTATATTTTCAAAATTCTAGAAATTTTATTTTGACATAAAAAACAGAGACAAAAGTGAAACAAACCATGCCATCAAGAACCATCTCGAGACAAACAACATATCCAGATGCATATACTATAGTGAGGGAGTAAGACAATGAAGGCACATAACAGGATACTTATGAGTAATGTGACATAGAAGTGTGGACTAGTAAGTTCAGTCCAGTTCTGTATATTTTTATATTATAACGAATTTTTCTACTCGTATGGCCTTGCGGCATGAACGTGAGGACATGCCACTTCTACTGGGGGTCGTGCATTCTTCCTATTCTTCCCTCTGTGACTCATATCCCTATTCTCTCTAAACACTCACTCAATTGTGTCAGTGGTAGAGCAGCTAACAGTTCATTTATGTGCAGCATCTGCCTGGACATTCACCCTGCTAGTCAACAAAAGGCAACACTAACAATAAAAAAAGTCACCCAGAAACAGAGCCCAGAGGAATGTATTATTCCTAAAACAGCTGCTGTACAGGTGTGTTTGGTAGAGTACAAAAAAATAAAAAATAGAGATGACTGTGGGAAGTATTGGTATAACCCTTAGGGTATGTTCACACGGGCTATTTTCGGCCAATTTTCGGGCCGTAAATGGACTGAAAAATGGCTGAAAAATCGGAAGCAGAACGCCTACAAACATCTGCCCGACAGGGCGTTTTTATACACCTCATTTTCAAATAACAGAGCGTAAAAAGACACCCCGTAAAAAGAAGTGCATGGCACTTCTTGAGACGTTTTTGGAGACGTTTTTCATTGACTCCATAGAAAAACAGCTCCAAAAACTTCTGTAAAAAACGCTGCGAAAAACACTTGTTTGATTAAAAAACGACTGAAAATCAGGAGATGTTTTCCCTTGAATACTAGTTTTTGGTTAAGCGTATGAACAAAGCCTTATCTATTTTCTCACCAGTGCAGCAGGCCCTGTATTCTGATTATTAGTGGTGATACCAGTAGTCTGACCGACATCAATCACATAATGATGCCATGTCCCAGTGAACCCCAGTGAAACCTCTTTAAGAATATGTTGTAAACCATGGTACTGGATTTGTGATGCTTTGTAAAAATATAAATTCTAAAAACATTTTTTTCTGTTCTCAGAAGTGACCACAAAGAACTTCTGGAGGAAGCCATAGATGGTCAGCAAGGTTACTCACAAAGTAAGTTGTATTATACATTAGCTCTGAGCAAGAGGATACATTTTATGACTATATATACTGAATGTTCAGCTCTATGTATTAAATTTTATAGGAATGTTCACATTTAAATAATTCATTTATTTGTTACTTTAGTAGGTAGCTGGCTCATTCCTGGCACTGGGTCATTATGCTCTCCTGCAAATCCTCATTCTCAATTTGGGGGACCGATAGCCCTGTCTTCTCCTCATGGCTGTGATCGATACGCCTCTCTGCGAAATCACCGGACAGCTCCATATCCAAATCCATACTCTCACAGAAACAATTCCCCAAGTGAGTTCCCAAGATAGAAGAGGGTACAATTTATTTTCATTTAATGATTATTTAAGGGAACCACACTTTACAATTCTCTTTCACATATTAAATATATTCTTGTTTAAGCAATGGTTTATTAGATCTGTTTTGGTTATTTACACCATATTTAAGAGTATTTATTTAGACAAGTAGAACCTGCCAATCTGATGTCTAATGTAATATAAACCTAGGCAACCAGCCTATACAAGTCAGTAGGCACTGGGGTCCTTGATTCGAATTTGACCATGGACAACATTCCCCTGTATTTATTTGGGTGTCCCTTCAGTACTCCGGTTTTCTCACACACACGCAAAAAAAAATAGATCACACAAATATTCATAGGTTAACTGACTTGATATAAAATTATCCCTAGTTTGTATGTTTTGTGCTATTTGTTTCTTTGCTGACTATTTTTCCCCCCTCCTGATTTTTAGCAACTATACAAGATAACTCTTCTTCCTGTCTGTCTGTGCTCCAGTCGCATGATAACTGGTCTAGCCTTCAGATGCCTACTCATACAGGAATGCTCCCAATGACCCACACCACAGGAACCTCAAATGCTTCCAGGTAATATCTATCTATCTATCTATCTATCATTCCCATTTTAACCTTTCTGTAACACATTTTTATTAGTTACCCTAATTATATATGTATACTATGCATTATATCTTGGATCCTCCCCCAGTGAGAACCATTTTTACGCTTTCAACACTCATATGTAAGCTTTTTCTTCATTTTGTTTATTTACTCTTTTGATGTGAACTTTGCTGTGTATCTTCTTTTTCTCTTGTGTGCATTAAATACTTTTTGCTTTTATCCTACATTGGGGACTCTACATATTTTTCAGAGTGCTCACCCTTACGCATTTCTAATCACAACTCAAGAATTGCAGAATTATATTGGCGAGCATTATATTTAATAATATTTCTTTGTAAATAAAATTGTAAATTATGTCTCTATTGTTAAATATGAGAAAAAGAAATACTAGCCTTTAGAACCTGTATATGACCACTGGCATGCTGGCATGTGCTCTTATATGGTCATGCATGGTCATGGAAGTCTATTCGAATTCTAACACCCTTACAGTAGAGAATATAATATGTCAATATAGTCATTTATAAGACTGTAATTACAACTATTGCCATATGATGCAATGTCCTGAATAAATTGCTAATGGTAACAATTTTATTTTGCAGTCAGTATCCAAACTTGTGGTCTGTGAGCAACAGCACCATCACTCCAATGTCTCAGTCTGGAGGAATTTCCAATGGATTAGGTTCACAGTACTTAAGAGGATCTACAGCTCATTACTCATCTCTTTCACATGGAGTACCCTCACCATCATCAGGTTCCCCATTATATGATCAAGGGGCAACTACAGATATTGTAGACAATCAATATGAAGTCACAAGCCATTCTAGGTTATCACCATGGACACCAGTTCCACCAACTTCAATATAAAGTAACACCTTATATGACTGTATGAGAAACAGCCATGTATTATGACATGGTTCTTCAAGGCCAGTGGAGGACTTGGAGAACTCAGGCACTGTATTCTTTTTTGAAGTACAGAACCATGTTGTAGACAGTGATATAGATGGGCAGTCAAAATACAGATTTTTCAGTGAGGACCTGTAAACCTACTGTATATAAAGACTGAAACCAATGTGACTCTTCTTCTGTGTTCAGGTTTCACATGCCCATTTTGTATTTCCTTTATTGCTTTGTAGATTTCATACAATGAATGCAACTACAACATATTGCTTTACAGACCCAGAGAGATATAGGTCGTGTACTAAAAATTATTTATTTACTGAAGTGAGATTTTTTTTTATTGACCTCTAATTAAAAAAAATCTCAAGATACTACAACTATTTATTTAATAAGTGTAAACCAAAATGTCTTATGAAATGTCTTATTTCTAGCAACTCCACAAATCGGTGAGTAAGAAACCTGTATTCGGGGTGTAACTATATGGGGTGAAGAAGTTGCAATTGCACCTGGACCCTGAAGCCTGAGGGGGCACACAAGACCCCTCTTTCTGCTATGAGGACACCAGTACTATAAATGATGCTTGATAGTTGGGAGTCCTGTTATAGATTTTGCATTATGGCCAAGGAGCTTCAAGTTACACCAATGCTTTTAATATGTAACTGTAAGGCCAAATGCACACGTTGCGTATTACGTGCGGATTTCCTGCTCTTTTTTTCCTGCGGCAAATCCGCAACGTAATACAGTACCAGCAAAGTAAATGAGACTTCATGTAATGTCATCTACACTTTGGAGAATTTTTCCGCATGTAAAGTGTATATTTTAAAGTTTGCAGAATGTCAATTTACCTTGCGCCTCCAATTGAGAATTGCATCTAAAAGTTTATTAAAAAGATGCACCAAAATCTGCAGCATAAAAAGGCACCTATTTCCGCATCAAAATGTAAAAACCGCACTTAAAAATGTACCAAAAAAATACACTATTATGTGCAGATGTTACCTGAGGAATTACCTGCGTTTACCTGCGGTTTTGATGTGGATTTTCTGCACCAAATTACGTAACGTGTGCATATAGTCTTAGGCTACATGAACACGTTGCATATTTTGCTGTGGAAAATACGCAGAAAACCCATACGCACAGAAAGCGTTTTTCGGTGCAGTTTTTATGTTTTGCTGCGTAAATAGCTGTGTTTTCATGCGGCAGGTTTTGCTGCGTTTTTCATTAAACTACAGGGATAGAATTCGCAAACAGGATCGCAAGATAAATTGACACGCTGCAGTTTCGAAAATACACACCGCGGGTCAATTTACGTCCCCAAAAATACTGCGGTGTGGACATGAGATTGCCTGAAATCACATAGACTTTTCTGGTACTGTATTACGCTGCAGTTTTGCCACAAAACCACACATAATACGCAACGTGTGAATTCGGCCTCAGAGTTCAAAATTTGTCTCTACTCCACTTTACTTTTTCCCCTCTCAGTATTCCCTATAACAAATAAAACAGATTGATAGTAAAAACAAATAGATTAGATGGTCATTGTACAGCATAAGATTTTCAGAGATTATGTAATTATGCTTTTACATTGTAAATGTTACATTCATTTTTGTTACCGTTTGTTCTATGTTGTAACATTTGTGTGTTTTCAGTGTAATTATTCAGTGTTTTGTTTGTCAGTGCAACTGACTTAGGTATTGTATTTATACTTTATGCAATGTCAAAGTTTTCTTTGTATTTCTGTACATATGTTAATGTATGCTGAATGACAATCAGATAAAAAGAAAACATGAAGGAAGCACATTGTAATGTGCCAGTAAATTATTTCTCATTCTCAACTATAGGACAAGCTTAAAGCTTACCTAACGTTTCACGTGACTTTTGAGAATAAGGGCCAGTTCACATCAGCGTTGCCGTTCCGTTGAGGGGTTCAGTCGGAGGTTTCAGTTGACTGCGCTATTG
This sequence comes from Rhinoderma darwinii, assembly GCF_050947455.1. Taxonomy (NCBI): domain Eukaryota; kingdom Metazoa; phylum Chordata; class Amphibia; order Anura; family Rhinodermatidae; genus Rhinoderma; species Rhinoderma darwinii. The sequence goes on along the minus strand of NC_134690.1, from coordinate 282,389,269 downwards.
ATTCTGTCAAAATGATGGAACCCTGTCACAACGGTGACAAACGGAAACCATTAGCTCGGTTTCCGTCACCATTGAGTTCAATGGTGAGGGAAACGGAAGCTAACGTTTCAGTTTGCCTTTCCGTTAAGGGGTTAACCCGACGGAAAAAACCTCAGACGGAACCCCTCAGCGGAAAGAAACGCTGATGTGAACACAGCCTAAGCTGTCATATGTGTGAACATGAGGAATAACACTATTTCTGGTCATTATATGACTTTTATTCTGCATTTTTATCAGTTTTCCCCTCTGCAGGCTCTATCTCTAACTGTTAGTTATCCTTGAGCTTGTGGGTGCAGCTACCTGCTACCATGTCTTCTGAACGCTGCACACATAGAAGAGGAGAATCCTGCTCTCCTATAACTACCTATCATATACACACACACACACACACACACACACACACACACACACAGACACACACATATATATATATATATATATATATAAAAAAGCTGCAGCAGCGTGGAGGACACTATACACCACTACAGTAGCGGAGAATCCAGCACTGTGGTGATCTTACCAGCAGCCTGTGTCTCTCTCACTCTGTTCCTGCTTCCTACCCATGCTCACCTCCCCTCTCCATAGACGTGTATGCAGAATCTGTTGCTGACTCACACACTCTGTGGTCCTGCCTCCTCCCCTCTCCATAGCCTTGTATGGACAGGTAGTGAAGAGACACCCCCCCCCCACCTCACACAACCTGTCAATTCCTTTTTGTAACCAGGAACGGAGATTGCTTGACAACAGGGGGTGGATAGCAGGTACATGAGGGGAGACACCTAGTGGCAGTAATGCCACACTTCATTTGAATCGATAAAGCTACTAAATTTTACCAGTATGTACATTACAAAGTTGATTTATATCAGGTATACTATTAGATTAGCATGAGTTGTTTGAAAAGTCAGACTCCATTTAAAGGCCAAAATTTTTTTTATAGTATAAAAAACAAGACTTGAATAGTCAGTGTAGAAGCTTTGACACTACATGTAGTTCTAAATTTTGCAGTGTCAGAAAGGTTTGACTTAAAGCAGTTGTCTGGTTTAGAAAACCCATTTGCATATACTCTATTAGGAAATTTTAAGTTAATAGAGCCCCTCTCTATATGAATATCTGTTCAGGATCCTCATCTCTTGACCAAAGCATTATTCATGCAACCTACTGATTTGAATGGGTAAAGCTTAATTTACCCCATGGTGGCGCTGCAGGGAAATTGAATGCATACTGCCAGCTTTGCCCTCAGATTATAGCTGATCGCTGGGGTCTTAGTAGCGGGACACCTTGTGATCAGCTTATTTTCAAGAAATAATGCTCGGCACTCACCCTTGAAGATCAATCGCTACTCTTTATTTGCAGATTCAGGGGGAGGTTTCAAATGGGAGAAATGCACATAGCAGTCGGCCTTCGGCCATTTCACGTCCCCCAGATGCTTTCTCAAGGCCATCAGCAGTAGGCCGACTGATATGTGCATGTCTTCCATTTGAAACCTGTCTCTGAAGCTGCAAATAAAGAGCATACGATTCATCTTTAACCCCTTCCCGACATTTGACGTATCCATACGCCAAAATCGGGTAGGGGAAGTATGGAGCGGGCTCACGCAGTGAGCTTGCTCCATACGATGACGGTGTCGGCTGTATGTTACAGCCGACACTTCAGAGTAACTAGCGGCTTCGCGCTCGAGCGCGATCCCGCTAGTTTAACTCGTTAAATGCTGAGGTCAATACTGACCGCAGCATTTAAATCGTCAGAATGAGGGGGGCGACCCTTTCTAATAGCTCATCGCACCCCCCGCAACGCAATCGAGGGGGAGGCGATGGTTGCTATGGCTGCCTGGGGGCTTAATGAACGCCCCCAGGTCCGCCATCTTTGTACACCTATTAAGCCTTGCCTCCGGCAGGGCTTAATAGGTGCATGTCAGAATCACGATATACTGCAATACATTAGTATTGCAGTATATCGTACAAGCGATCTAACGATCGCTGGTTGAAGTCCCCTAGGGAAAACCCTTTTCCCATTTTCCCCCTAGAGCATAGTAAAAAAAAAAAAAAATAAACATAATTGGTATCGCCGCGTCTGTAAAAGTATGAGCTATTACAATATATCATTATTTAACCCGCACGGTGAACGCCGTAAAAAAATGAAAAATTGTAAACGCCAGAATGTCTATTTTTTTGGTCACCTAATCTCCCACAAAAATGAAATAAAAAGTGATCAAACCGTCGCATTTACACCAAGATGGTATTATTAAAAACTACAGCTTATGCCGCAAATAATAAGCCCTCATACCACTTAATCGACGGAAAATAAAAAAGTTATGGCTCTCGGAATTTTCCGACACAGGATAAATTCTTTTTTACACTTAGGTTTTTACATGTAAAAGTAGTAAAATATAGAAAAAACTATATATATTTGGTATCGCCATAATCGTATTGACCCACAGAATAAAGTTAACATGTTATTTTAATTGCACAGTGAATTCCGTAAAAACAACGCGCAAAAAACCATGGAGGATTCGCTGTTTTTTTCATTTTCTACACCAAAAATAATTTTTTTCCCGTTTCCTAGTACATTATACGGCAAAATAAATGGTGCTACGAAAAACTACAACTAGTCCCGCAAAAATCAAGCCCTCATAGGACTATATAGACGGAAAAATAAAGACGTTATGGCTTCTGGAAAGTGGGGAGGAAAAAACGAAAATGAAAAGCTGAAAGTTGTTTACGACGGGAAGGGGTAAGGGGTTAAGGGTGAATCCTGTGCATTATATCTTCTTTGACACCATATTGGAGGTGAAACTTTGCACGCACAGAGCACTGCTCATACATGCAGCTGAAGCACCACAGAGCCCAGCAGTAAATACATCCCAGAATTGTTGCCACAGAGTTGAACAGTTCCAACCACAATCTTCTTGCGCTAAGAAACCCGTCTAAAAAGTAGGGATTGCAAATAGCAGACAACCCATTTAAAGACAAAAACAGATAAAAACAAGGACATTTAAGCAAAAACACCGAAAAAGGCCATACTTACAAATGGACACAGCCAAGTCAGAAATGCAATCGAGGGGGAGGCGATGGTTGCTATGGCTGCCTGGGGGCTTAATGAACGCCCCCAGGTCCGCCATCTTTGTACACCTATTAAGCCTTGCCTCCGGCAGGGCTTAATAGGTGCATGTCAGAATCACGATATACTGCAATACATTAGTATTGCAGTATATCGTACAAGCGATCTAACGATCGCTGGTTGAAGTCCCCTAGGGAAAACCCTTTTCCCATTTTCCCCCTAGAGCATAGTAAAAAAAAAAAAAAATAAACATAATTGGTATCGCCGCGTCTGTAAAAGTATGAGCTATTACAATATATCATTATTTAACCCGCACGGTGAACGCCGTAAAAAAATGAAAAATTGTAAACGCCAGAATGTCTATTTTTTTGGTCACCTAATCTCCCACAAAAATGAAATAAAAAGTGATCAAACCGTCGCATTTACACCAAGATGGTATTATTAAAAACTACAGCTTATGCCGCAAATAATAAGCCCTCATACCACTTAATCGACGGAAAATAAAAAAGTTATGGCTCTCGGAATTTTCCGACACAGGATAAATTCTTTTTTACACTTAGGTTTTTACATGTAAAAGTAGTAAAATATAGAAAAAACTATATATATTTGGTATCGCCATAATCGTATTGACCCACAGAATAAAGTTAACATGTTATTTTAATTGCACAGTGAATTCCGTAAAAACAACGCGCAAAAAACCATGGAGGATTCGCTGTTTTTTTCATTTTCTACACCAAAAATAATTTTTTTCCCGTTTCCTAGTACATTATACGGCAAAATAAATGGTGCTACGAAAAACTACAACTAGTCCCGCAAAAATCAAGCCCTCATAGGACTATATAGACGGAAAAATAAAGACGTTATGGCTTCTGGAAAGTGGGGAGGAAAAAACGAAAATGAAAAGCTGAAAGTTGTTTACGACGGGAAGGGGTAAGGGGTTAAGGGTGAATCCTGTGCATTATATCTTCTTTGACACCATATTGGAGGTGAAACTTTGCACGCACAGAGCACTGCTCATACATGCAGCTGAAGCACCACAGAGCCCAGCAGTAAATACATCCCAGAATTGTTGCCACAGAGTTGAACAGTTCCAACCACAATCTTCTTGCGCTAAGAAACCCGTCTAAAAAGTAGGGATTGCAAATAGCAGACAACCCATTTAAAGACAAAAACAGATAAAAACAAGGACATTTAAGCAAAAACACCGAAAAAGGCCATACTTACAAATGGACACAGCCAAGTCAGAAATGCTGATGAAGGCGAGTGAGCAGGTGCTTTAAATAATAATAGCCACTCCCACTAGTCTTGAGGGGAGTGGTATGTGGTGCATGGGAGGTGTAGTAAGAAATAATAAATAAATAGTGTATGTGCAAGTGTAATAATGTAAGTGAAATATAGGGGGCAGTAATGAGTAAAGTGCCTAAAAAATAAATGAATAATGGGATGCAAGTGTGTGAAACATGGAGGGATAGTGTGTAAGTCATGAGGCGCAACATGTCTAGCCAGGTAGA